>NC_133159.1:21749375-22062500 GCF_040802235.1 Manis javanica | reverse complement strand
TGATGGTGACAAGCTCTCTTCCCAGCTGAAAGCCATCAGTCACCTCAGCCAGAATAAACCCCTGAGGATAACACGACACTAACGTTAATGATAATCAAACCACCCACCGCCGCTGCCCCAGCTGGGCGCTGACCCTGCCGGAGCCCCACGCCCGCTCTCCCTGCTTTCTCGTCTCAGTTACCCCTCCACACGGCCCTGCGAGCTGCTCCTGCTCATCCCCACCTCACAGAGGAGGAAACTGGGGCTCCCGGAGGGGCAGTGACCCGCCCGAGGCCCCGAGGCCCCAGGAGAGCCAGGCTGGTCCCCAGGATCCCCAGCCGGGGCCCACGGGCCTGTCCAGCGTCTCCCACGTGCAGGTCGTGTCCTGGCTCAGCAAGCCTTTCCCCATCTCCCCACCCCGCCTCCCACCTGCCGCACCTGCACAGCAGTTTGAGTCAATCAGGCCCTTTACACTGACCTGAAATGGCCTCCGTTTCCCAATCTGCCTCACCCTGAGCAGTAATATCCATGAAATTAGGGCTCGACGCACTAATTGCTGGTTGGCTTTTTTCTGATAGTGATTAAAATAAATACAGAACTGGTAAAATATAAAATGATTGTCCATGTGACACGTTATCACCTCTCAAACCCCCTCGAGTGGGTCCTCCTCGCTGGGAGGCTCCAGCTGCCGCCGGAGAGGCAGGAGGAGGAGGAGGAGGAGGCGGCAGCTGGACAGACGGACGCGGCCTGGCCTCTCCCCGCCCCTCAGCCCAGGACAACGGCAGCCTCTCCTTCTCTCTGGGAGGCTCTTGAACAAAGGAACCATCATGGCAGCCAAAGAGGTGGCCCGGCTGCCCACAGGCCCCGTGAGGGAAGATCCTTGGAGGGTCATAGGCTGTGACGGCCCCAGGGGCCCCTGAGAGTGGGGCACGCGCGGGGGTGCTCACCGCATGGGCTCCTGGAGGAAGCCCAGACTTGGGGCAGAATTCCTGGCCCTGCACCCGCCTCAGGAGAGAGACTGGGGGGAGCGTGCTGTCCGCGGGCCAAGGGCGCCTGCCAGGAATGAAGGAGGAAACTGCAAGGGAAAATCCGAAACCAAGAAGAGGGAAAAATTCTTCCCGGCTCGTGGCCACGTGCCCAGGCAGCACAGGGCCAAGCGCGGGCGCAGGGAGGCAGCAGGCAGGGAGGCCTCCAGGTGGAGAGGGGGCTTCAGGGGCAGGGCGAGGAGTCTGCAGAGGAGCCGTGGCCGGGCTGGAGGGGGCCCAGAGGTGGAGCCAGAGGGACTGGTTCCCCATCCTGTGAACCCCAAAGAGTGCCTGGGACAACAAAGGGGTTTCCCCCTAGAGGAAGGAAAACTCGGGGGCCATGTGACGCAGGCAGACCTGGGTTCAAGTCCCAGAGCTTCTACTTGCCCCTGCAAGTCCCTTCTGCCCTTTAAGCCTCACTTTATGCAAACTGTAAAATGGGGCTGGTCTTATCTCCCAAAGTGGTTGTGAGGAATAAATGAGGTTAAAACTGATAGAACAATGCTTAGCTCATAGTAACCCCTCATGTATGTTAGCTATCCATAGATTTGTATTTATAAATTACTATTTACAGTTGTATAATATACTATATTATTACTAAAATATATTTATCTTTATTTGCTATTCTCATGATTATGTTATTTATGTTTTTTAATTATATTTATTTTTATTTATGTTTGTTTACATGGTTATATTATTCTGGCCTTTTAATTATATATCACAGGGTGTTATATATAAGTATTATATATAATATACTATGCATACTGTAACATACTATAAACAATGTATTATCATCATTCCCACTACAGGCTGTGGGACAGGCAGTGGATACCGTCTGTGTGGCTGCATGGCCTTCATTCTCTCACACGTTCAGTCAATACGTGTATTTATCAGGACCCCGGGAAGCAGAGTTGAGCCCGTTTCGGGGCATAAGTGAGCACAGTCCCTCCTCCTCAGGAGTACCTCACAGAGGACGGAGTTGCCGTAGCTCTCAGGGTGCCGGAGTCCCAAGTTCAGCTCACATGCTAAAGTACCTACTGCATGCCTGGTACAGCCGAGGTGCTGTCAGTGAAATGAGGCTCAGGAAGAGAAGGACTTCCCAAGGTCACACAGGTGTGAGGAGCCGTGCCTCGTTCCCAGGTCTGGGCACAGGCTGGGGGGCCTCCCTCTGGACGGCCCCCCTGCAGACCCCACACTCCCCATCCCCAGCACTGAGTAGGGCGGTTGCTCCCACTTTACAAGATGGAGACAGGCAGGAAAGAGCCACATCAGACCCTGCGAGCCTAAGGAACAATGGAAGGGACGTGTACTGACATGTTGTAGGTCTTCCACGGAGGGGGAGAGGACAGTCCTGATCTGGGGGAGGTGCTGCCTCCTCTTGGAAGCCCTGGTGGCCCCTGGGCCCAAACCTGGGAAGATGCTACTTTCGTCTGAGCACCAGTGGACACCTGTCCCTCGCCCAGCACTTCCACACAGTCCCATTTCAGTCTCTGTTCTTCCCATTTCCTAGGCAAGCACTGAGGCACAGAAGGGCAGCCATGTGTCCTGTGTCACATGGCATGTCAGGGACAGTGCTGGGACTTGCCTTAGCTCTTTGGGTTATGGAGTCCCTGCTCTCTCCAGGCACCTATTCTGAGCCCCCAAGTCACCTCAGATTGGGTGTCTCTAATCCCCTCCCCTACTCATGCTACAACTCTTTCTGGCTCAGAAATACTTACATCCTGATTTGGGGACAAAGGACTCAGCCATTTGCAAATAGGAACAAGACGGGAAGGGGACAGGAAGATGTTCTCACAGTGGTCCTGCTCAGCCCACAGCCCATGCCCCACAGTCAGAGCTGCGCTGTGCCCTGATTGGCAAAGCCTCTGGACGCTGAGGCCATTGCGACCAGATAGACTCTCACTCAGACATGCCAGAGGCAGGGATGCAGAGGCTGGTCCAGCTGGGGAAGGGAGCGTGGCCTTTCCACAGACCCACACTTCGCCCCACGAGATAGGTCACTGCCTCCCTCGGGAGGCCCTGGGAGGAGGAGGCTAAAGGGATCAGAGGCTGCTGATGTGCAGGGATGAAACCAGCTCTCTCAGCTCTGAGCCCGGCTCCTGGTGGGGCCAGGCCCCTCCATTCCAGCCCCACGTCTATCATTCCAGGCCCACTGTCTTCAACACACACCCAAAGCCTAAGATGTCCTTCACACTCACCTTGTCCCATCTCTGGGGCCCAGAATGAGCTAGCAGGCGGCAGGAAAGAGGTAGTGAAAATAGCAGGAAATTTGGAGGAAACAGGTGTGGCTTCCAATTCCAGGTCCCGCTTGAGTGCCTTGGGCAAATCCTGCATGTCTCGGAATTTCCATGTAACATCAGTTAACGCCTGCAAATCCTCCCTCCTCCCCACACCTAGCCCAGTGCCTTGCACAAATCTGTAAGCCTTAGTCCCGCTCTGTCTGATAAAAGGGTCTGAAAAATAATCACTGTGAAAGTTAAGTTTAAAATCAATGTAAGCCCTCAGCTCATAGTAGGTGTCCAATGAACAGTAGCTCAACAGAGTACCAAGGCTGCCAGGACCCAAAAGCCCAGACCGGGCGCCTTCGAGTGCAGAGAGGCCAGGCTCTGCAACTGAGTCTCCCAGCCTCAAAGCAGCTCAGAAGAGGAGGGAGCTGAGTCCTCCTGGCACAGAAACCACCTCCCACACCTATCGTCTCCATATTAATTGCATTTGCATCTGGAACAGATGGGGTGTTGGGATTTTCCTCCCATTTTTCATAGAGCTTTGGGCCAGTATATAACCATGCAATTAAAAAAGGAAATGCAAAACAATCCTCTGGTGGGACTTAACCATCTTCCTTCCCTTGTAAACCTATTAATGAATTGTAATTGCAAAGACAGACCCTTTACTGAAATCTGCTAACCAGCTCACCAAGGAACAAAGAGATTCCTGAGACCAGAAGAAAGAAGTGTATATTAATGAGCTTAATCCTTTGCCTGTGTAAAAATCAAGAAAACAAAAATATTGGTTAGAAAGTAACTTGCCAATAAGACTGTGGGCTGCCCTGGGGAGAAGCTGGTTTTTTTTTTTCTGGGACTTGTTTATAACCTTCTGTTAATCACACCTAGATCCAAGAGAGACGTGGAAATTCCATGGAGAGGGTGGACTGGGTGAGGACTGGAGCAGACATGGGGGGAGCTGGGAAGAGTGAGCAGCAGGAGTCAGGTTTCAAAGACCCCAACATGCACCTTCCTCTGAGTCCAGCAAGATGGTCCTTTTAGACTCAGCCTCTCACAGGGAGAACGTGGTCCCCAGGACGGCCCATGTGGATGAGGCTGTTCAATGCAGGGATCCACCGCAGGTGAGGTTCCCTAGAATGGAGTGCGGGTGCAGGGAGGGATGCAGGGGCTGGAGGAGAGGAGTCAGGGGAGGATGTGGATTCAGCTCACATCAGGCCTCCACCTGAGCCCAGAGGGAGCTCTGAGTGTGCTTGGTGCTGCACGGCTGTGCTCCTCAGGCAGTGAGCCAGGCCTTTTGTACCTGTGTCAGCTGGTCATTAGCTGGAGGTAACCATGTGGGGAAAGTGTTGTCAGGGTAAGTGGGCAGTCAGCTCCCTTCAGCTGAGGTTAATATTCACTGCCTCTAGAGCATGGGTGCACTGGCCCAGGGAAGAGCATCTGGGCAGGACATCAGCTTTCATGCTGTTAAGGGTGAAATTGTGTCCTCTGTATATTGAAGTCCTAACCCCAGCACCCCAAAATGTGACCCCATTTAGATACAGGGTCTTTAGGAGGTAACAAGTTTAAATGAGGTCATTAAGGTGGGCCCTAATTCAATATAACTAGTGTCCTAATCAACGGGAAATTTGGACACAGGCATGCACAGAGAGGGAAGGCTATGTGAGGGTGCAGGCAGAGATCAGAGTGGTATTTCTTCACACCAAGGATGGCCAAAGACCACCAGCTAGCCACCAGAAGCATGGAGAGAAGCATAGGCAGACCTTTGCTCAGAGCCCTCAGAAGGAACCAATGCTGCTGACACCTTGATCTTGGACTTCCAGTCTCTGAAATTGTGAGAGTGAATTTCTGTTGTTTAAGGCACCCAGTATACTTTGCCATGGAAGCCCTGAGAAACAACCGAAGGCCCAGACTCCAATGACCAGTAATGTGTGAAGATTCTGTCACCCAGCAGGCCTTGCCTTGGGTAACAGCCCCTAATTTTCCTTGAGGAACCTCCAGGGAGTCCTCTGAGTCCTCAGCAGTCCTGCAGAAATCACTCCACCCGTAGATGGAGGAGGGGTGGACAAAACTCCAGGCCTGGCCAATCAGAGTCTTGCATTCCCCTGGCCACAGTGATTGGTTCAGGAATGAGCACATGACCCAATCCAAACCAATGAGGCTGAATTCTTGGACTTTCTGTGGACGGAGGCACAAGGGTGTGAGCATGGTCTCGGATGTGAAGCAAGTGGAGGAGAGGGCTTGCCACGTGTGAGGCCATCACGGGATATGAAGCTATCATAGAATGTGGACTATTATGACAGAGACCAGAGCCAAGCATGTAGAGACATCTAATGACATCATTTATTTAACTATCTAGCTTTCATTTTTCCCATCATCCTCATTTCTATATGTATGTGTATGTGTATGTTGCATCGAATGTATAACCATAAGCTGTTTCAGATCAATTTTGGAACATAAATTTTTAAAACACACACACACACAAAAAATAGGTTGATTCAGACTGCAATCCAGGGTGACCTTGAATTAGGGAGTGAAACTATGTTACTAAAATAAAATGAGAGTGATCACTTATCAAAGGCAAATCATAGACTCCAGGCATTATGCGAATTACATCAAGCCTCACACACAGCCATTATTATTCCTCCATTTTTTTCAGTTGAAAAAACTTGTATTACTTTCAACCAGCCACTCCTCTACCATTATACCAAAAACGAAGTTAGCACATAAAAGAGAACTACAAAGCAATATCCCTTTTTTCTTTCTTGTGCCTTCCTGCGAATTACGTGATTGCTTTTAGATTTCAATTTTGATTTATCTGTAGTGCTTTTAGTATACCTTTGTACAGCTTCTTTAGTGTTTGTTCTAGCTGTTACATTATATCTACATCACTTATCCATCCATTAGAGTCATCATTTTACCAGTTTAAATAGAGTGTAGAAACCTACGCACCCCCTGTTTATAATAAAAATGTCTTAACTATTTCTTCTACATACAATTAGAACCACATCAGACAGGGTTATAATTTTTGTTTCAGCCATCATACGCAATTTAAGAAACCTGGGAAGAAAAGTCTATTGTGTTTATTCATACTTTTTCTTGTTGTGTTCTTTCCCCTTCCTCCTGTTCCTAGAGTCCTCCTTTTATTGTTTCCTTTTCATATAGAGAATTTTTCAGCCATCCTTTTAGGGTAGGTCTGCTGACAATAAATTATCTTAGTTTTCCTTCATTGACAATGTCTTGCTTTCTTCTTCATTCCTGAAGCATAGGTCCTTGAGTTTCTCTTCTTTTTGTCTGCCAAGTATATTTTCTCTTTGTTGTAAAGATTGGGCACTTTCTATTTTTCCGCCTTATGTCGATTGACTCTTTCCTCCATCCCCTCTCTATTCAGCTATTGAACCCATCCACTGACATTTTTGTTTTTATTATTATTACTTATGGCACAGAATACAATCTATCTTGGATAATGCTTCCTGGGCACTTGATAATGTGTTTTGAATGGAGTGTTCTGCAACTGTCATTTAGATTATCTTTATTGTGTTATTCAGGTCTATAACCTTGCGGATTTTCTGTCCATTAGTTGTACCAATTGCTAAGAGTGAGGTCTTGAAGCTATAATTTTGGATTTGTCTATTTCTCCTTTCAGCATAATCAGTTTTTACTTCATGAATTTTGAAGTTCTATTATCTGGTGCATACATGTTTAGGATTCTATGTCATCTTGGTGGATTGACTCTTTTATTATTATGTAATGTCCCCTTCTCTGAGTCATTTTCTTTGCTCTGAAGTCTACTTCTTCTAATAACAGTATATAGCCACTCCTGCTTTTTAATTAACATTTTCATGGCATATCTTCTTTCACTTTTTTCAATTTCACCTTATCTGTGTTGTTGTATTTTAAGTGAGTTACTTGTACACAGCATACTGTTGAACCATGCACTCTTTCATTTTTTTGTTTGTTCTTTTTTGTTTTGTTTTGGGTCTACTCTGCCAATCTCTTTCAATTAATGTATTTAGGCCATTTACATTTAATCATGGAGTTGTTAGGGCTTAAGTCTGCCGTTTTATTTGTTTGCTTTCTGTTTGTTTTGTTTCTTATTTCTATGTACCTCTCTTCTGACCTTCTTGTCGGTTACCTGGACGTATTTTTTGGATTCCATATTGATTTGTTTATAGTGTTTTTGAGTATAGCATTTGTATAGTGTTTATAGTGTTTGCTCTAAGTATGATAATATACATATATATCTTACTACACTACCAGAATTGACATTTTACCACTGCAGGTTAAATGGAGACACTTTACTTCCTTTTAGATCTCCACATTTTGTAAGTATAATTGTCTTTAAATACTTCCTTTACATACACTGAACACATTAGGTGGTTTTTAATTTTTGCTTCTACCACCAAATAGGACTTTTAAAACTCATAAGAAAAGGAATTATCTGCTCTGTTTACCTCTGCCCATTCTGATTGTTTTTGTTCCTTTCTGAAGTTCCAAGCCTTCTTCTCATCATTTCTTTTCTGTTTAGACATCTTTTAGCCATTCTCTAAGGACACATTTGCTAGCAACAAATGCTCTTAGCCTTTCTTCATCTGAGACTTTGTTTATTTTCCCCTTAATTCTTGAAGGACTTTTTCACCAAATATTGAATTCATGGTTGACAGTTCTTTCCTATCTGTACTTAAAACTATTGTGACACTTAATTGGAACCTCAACAGTTTCAAAAGAAACATCACATCCACTGTCATTCAAACTGATGTACCTTATAAGTAACAGTTTTTCCCTGGATGCTTACAAAATTTTTTCACTGTCTTCAGTTTTTTTTTTTTTTTTTTTTTTTTTTTGAGAGGGCATCTCTCATATTTATTGATCAAATGGTTGTTAACAACAATAAAATTCAGTATAGGGGGGTCAATGCTCAATGTACAATCATTAATCCATCTCAAGCCTAATTCTCGTCAGTCTCCAATCTTCTGAAGCATAACGAACAAGTTCTTACATGGTGAACGAATTCTTACAGAGTGAATAAATTCTTACATGGTGAACAGTACAAGGGCAGTCATCACAGAAACTTTCGGTTTTGATCATGCAATATGACCTATAAACCATCAGGTCAAATATGAATATTCATTTGATTTTTGTACTTGATTTATATGTTGATCCCACATTTCTCCTATTATTATTATTATTTTTATTTTTAATAAAATGCTGAAGTGGTAGGTAGATGCAAGATAAAGGTAGAAAACATAGTTTAGTGCTGTAAGAAGGCAAATGTAGATGATCAGATGATCAGGTGTGTGCCTATGGACTAAGTATTAATCCAGGCTAGACAAGGGCAGCAAGACATCCACGGATGCAGAAGATTTCTCTCAAAGCAGGGGGGGTGAGGTTCTGAGCCTCACCTCTGTTGATCCCCAAATTCTCACCTGATGGCCCCCCTGCGACTGTGCCTGTCTTAGGTTGTTCCTCCCTTGAGGAACATTTAAATATGGTATGACTTGGCATAAATTTCTTTGCATTTATCCTATTTGGGATTCCCTCAGCTTCTTGAATCTGCAGGTGTATGTCTTTCACTAAGTTTGGGAGTTTTAGCTACTATTTCTTCAAATACACTTTCAGTCTCACTGTCCTCTTTTTCTCAGACTCCAATGTTATTACTAGTTATTTTGCTATTGTCCTGTGGGTGTTTGAAACTCTGCTAATTTTTTTCAGTCTATTTTCTCTCTGTTGTTCAGATTAGGTAATTCCACTGGTCTATTCTCAAATTCACTGATTATATCCTCTATCATCTCCACTCCACTGTTGAGCCACCCATTGAGTTTTTTATTTTGGTTATTGTATATTTTAGTACTATAATTTCCATTTGGTTCTTTTTTATAACTTCTATTTCTTTGCTGAGATGTTTTTTCATTTGTTTCCAGAGAATTCATAATTGCCTATTGAATCATTTTTATGATGGCTGCTTTAAAGTCCTTGTCAGATCATTCCAACATTTTATTCATCTCAGTGTTGCCATCTGTTGATTATATTTCTCACTCAAGATGTGAATTTCCGGGTTCTTGTTCTGATGAGTGATTCTTTTTGTATTGTATCCCTGATATTTTGGATATTGTAAGACTCTGGATTCTATTTAATCATTTTTTCTTTCTTTCTTTTCTTCCCATTTTTTTTTTTCTCTGCCAGTTGTGACAAGAAGCCAGATGGGTGTGTATGCTCAGCTCCCCACAGGCATGCCTGCAAAGACAGGGCACCAACTCTACTCCCCTGTTGCTTCTAAATGCAGATGTTAAACTCAGCTTCCCACTGTGCCCTGCTGACGCCAGGGATGGAGGAAGCTGAGGGCTGACTCACCACTTTGCTGCAAGGTGGAGGCAAAAGCCGAGCTTCCCACTGGGCTCTGCTGACACCAAGGGAAAGGAAAACAGAGTGCCAAACAGCCCTGCCTCCCGTTACCTCATTCTGCCTCATTGATGCCAGATTGGAATAGAGGCTAAGCTTCTCTCTGGGGCCCACTGGTACCAGCTGGATGGTGGATGGGAGCATTGAGTGGGAATAACCCCACCTTCCATCACCATGTTAGTCTCATTGCTGCTGAGCAGGAGTAGCAACTTAGCTCATGGCTAGACCTAGCTGACCCTACCCTGGCAAGGGTATCAGCGCACCTTTGCCTGCTTACACCTGGTGGAGGCGGGGTGGGGTAGAACATCAGCTTCCTGTCCAACCCACTGAAAATGCAGTGGGGCGGGGGGAGGAAGTGGGTGGAAAGAAACAATTTTTCTGTTGCTTTTGGCTGGAGTAAGAAAGATTTTGACAAAAAGGTTTACTGTTATTAGGCTACCCTTTTCCCAGTTCTTTGGCTGAAGGGACAGGTTTTTCTTAGAGCTTTTATAGTCTGTGTCTGTTAGTGGTTCTGGATTGGAGGCTTCTGCAGCACTCTGTCAGGATATGCGGGAGGCAATAAGGAAAAACAGGGAACTTACCACCACATCATTCCTCAAATTCTGAGGTCCCTAAACAATCTGTGACCTTCTTTCTGTCTTTCATTCTTCCTGTGCTTGGTGGTGCATATCCAGGGTTTTTTAGTTGTAAGTGGGAAGACTTGGGAAGACGGGCTACTCTAACTTGGAGGAAAGAGTAGTACCAACCTTTAGATATTTTACTGTCACTCTTAGAGAGAAAACAGAGAAGCTCTCCCTAACACCACAATAGGTCAGCACCCCCAACACCGTTATATGTTTCCATGGCAATTCATGTGTCTCCTGTGTGACACCATCAGCTGTATTTACGTATTTGTGTAGCTGTGTATGAGTTTTCAGCTTATACTGATTCCCATCCTTCCACCTTATCAGCAGAGCCCAAAAGGATCCAGGGACAGGCATAGGTCTTGCTCAGGGCTGTGTCCTCTGCATAGCACAGACCAGAAAACGAAGTGGTGAGATGCTCTAAGAGAACAGGCATTGAGGCAAAGGGGACCCCTCTAGTCAGAAGTTCAGAAAGGGCCACTAGATATCAAACATCCCAGCCCCTTTAACTTACAGAGGGGGAAACTGAGTCTCATGAAGGCAAAGGTCCTGAGACTAAGTTAAGGAAAGTACTTTGGGGTCAGACAAATCTTGGATTCACATTCTAACTCTACTACCTCAACTGCTGAGATACTGGGCAAGAGACTCTCCTTCTTTCTTGTTTTTTTCATCTGTAAAATGTGGATAACATAACAGGCAGCACTTACTCTGTGCCAGGCATTGTTTTAAACCATTTATATATTTTTAGTCTCTAAATCCTCAGAAATCCCCACGAGGCAAATACTGTCATTAATCACATGAGGAAACTGAGGCACAGAATGTTTATACAATTCCATCATGGTCGCCCAGCCAGTGAATGCAGAACTGAGTCCAAATTCAGTGGGCCTGGCTTAAGTCTGTGCTCCCAGTCCCAGTGCCGTCCTCCAGTATGACCTTTGTGAAGACCTTGAGGGTTAACTGATAGGTGCCTGTAAAGGGCTGAGCACAGTCCCCAGCACACGGTCAGCGTGCAGTAAAGGCTGGCTAAGGCGTCCGGCACTGTCCTGCACTCTGGGGAAGCAGCATGACTGAGCCACATGCAGAGCCCTGAGAGGCTTCCAGTCCCTGCTGGGGCTGAGGGGCAGGCAGAGGAGTGACCTGTTACTTAGAGCACAGAGAAGAGCTGCTCTGGAGAAGCTCAGGGGTGCAGGAGCCCAAGGGACACAGTGAGGCCAGCAGCCAAGGGGCCCGCAGTGCCAAGGCCTGGTGGCAAGGAGGGCATTGCAGGTCCCAGGCCCCAGGGAGGAGCAGCAGGAGCCACCGTAGATCACAAGGGGTCCAAAAAGGACAGAGACCTAAGGGGGCTTTCAGGATCACTGTGCGCCCAGGCAGGGATTAGACTGGGGGAATAGGGGATGGAGGCAGGGAGGCTGGTGAGCAGCTTCTGGGCTGGAGCCTGGACTCACATTCAGGACCTCACCTCTTACATTTCAGGGGCAAGGGGGACTTTCACAGTAAGAGTAGGGGTGCCCCTCACTCCCCTCTTACTGATTGCTCGAGCCTGGGGAGAGTGACTGTGGGTAGCCTCTGGAGCTGCCAAGTCATAAGGAAGCCAGGCAGCCCCCAACTCCCGGCTCTCCCCTCTCCTCTTCCCCTCTCCCTCCAGGGCTGTTCCAGCACATTAACTGATGAAGCAGCCTCATTACTGAAGCCTGCGGCTCATTAACCAGCAGCTGGAAGGGCTGGAGGACTGGACAGGGCTGCCTGGGAAGGGGAGCAGCAGGGCCCAGGCAATGAGGAACATCTGCGCAGCGCTTTACGCCGACTCTGCTGTATCCGGAGCAGTGTACAGACACACCGGGAGTTTTTTTTAATCACTCACAGTCCCATTTGGTTATCACAGTAAACTGTGGCACTGGGCCTTTATTAGAATGTCCCCATTTTAGGCTGTGGATATGGGTGCAGAGGGGGGTCAGAGAGCTGGAGGCAGCAAGCCCAGGGCTCACACCAGCAGCCCACACTTACTGAGCTCCTGTGTGCCAGCACCCTTACCTGCAGTACAGAGCTTCCAACAGCCCTAAGGGGAGGGACCATTACTACCCCAGTTTACAGACAGAGAAACTGAGGCACAGAGAGGTCGAGGCACTTGCCCAAAGTCACACACCTCCATCTTCCTTACCCACACACCTCACTCCTCCCACACTGAGATGGAATTAGGGTCTTCTGGGGAAGCCCAACCTCAGAGGGGCCCCAGATGATGGCCTTCCTCCCCCTCTTCACATCACCCCCAGGAGTTCTGCAATCAGTGAGGAACCTGCAAGTGGAATTGATGGTGCTGCTGGGACTGGCACAGGGCCACAGTGAGCCCTTCAGAGGCAGGAGGGACGAGGCCCCTCCTCTGACCCAGAGCCCTCACCCAAGCCAGCTCACCTTGCGGTCCCTTGGGCTCCCACTCAGGGCTCAGAGTGTCTGAAGGAGGAGGTGCTGTGATCCTGGGCAGGCAGGAAGCCCACGGCCACCTCCTCCCCTGAGGCCATGGTGTCTGGTGCTGACAGTCATGACATTATTGGAAAATATTCAGCCGGGAGAGATGGCTGGCCAGGCCCATGCAGAGGATCCCCACTCAGACACCCTATAGAGATGGAGGGCTCACTTATGACAAGCTTTTATCCTAGGGGGTCCTGCCCAGGGAGACACAGGGATGGACTTTCTAGACGAAGGCAACTGGCCAGAGAGGACCATCTTTCTAGAATATCCCAAGAATGTGGTTTCTGCTCCCCTTTTTGCCACCTATGGGAGCTGATGACATCATGTGGGCCTCCCTTGCCAGGGAGGAACTGGAGGCAGGAGGGATATGGGAGAGTGCAGGTGTGCATTAGAGCAGGGTGTGGGGTGGGAGGGTGTACAGGCAGGGGATGTGGTATGTGTGTGGGGTACATATGGGGGCGGGAACGTGTAAGCACACATGTGAGACTGGATGTGACCCAGGAAAGAGGAGTCAGGAAACCAAACACCACCTTCTCCTTTCTTTGGCCACTCCGGGAGCCTGTGAGCAGGAGTCCTGGACTCCTTGATAAGGGCTGCGGAGGGAACATGGTGGGGAAAGGGGCGTGACTGCAGAGACCAGCTCCACAATCCAGCCAAACCTGAGAGGAGTGGATGAGATGAAGGGAAACACAGAGAAAGATACAAGAAAGACACAGACACCAAAGCTGGGATTAGGAGGTTCATGGATTGCTAGTGGCAGACAAGTGACGCAGTTTATTTTCTGAGCACAACTTATATACACAGGCTCATAATGATGTCACTTCTGGACGGATCTCATATCTGGTGTTGTCACTTCCACTCCCAGTGATCTCACTTCCGGTGATATCACTTCCTGTTCCCAGGTCCAGTGATGTAACTTCTGGGGTGACATCACATCCAGCTCTCCAAGCATGACATGAAAAAAGAGCCTGGAGTTCCAGTCTCCAGACTTGTTCTGTGACCCCACACCTTGCTGTATGACCTTGGACATGTCCCTTCACCTCTCTGAGCCTCCTTTCCCTTATCTGTATAATGGGGATCATTGCAGACCAAGATGTGCTTTGCTCATGGCCAGTGCTGATTATGATCATCTCCTGGTGGGACCTGGGGCCAGAGGACGCCTGACCTCAGCTTGGGAAATGGAGGCTGCGAGGGGCCTGGGCTGGGGTTAGCAGTGTGTTAGTGACAGGGAACAAATCTGTGTGGCCCAAATCCCAGGGTGCTGGGGTGATTCCCCCCAGCTTAGAAGCTCAAAAGAAATAGCTGGAGAGCAAGACAAAGGCATTTCTACTTCTAGAGCAGGGGCTGTCAGTGTGGGTGTCACTTGCCAAGACTGGGGCTGGAAATATTTGAATTTGTCATCAGCCATTTATTTACCATCAGCTTTGTTCCACGGAGGGTTTGGAGGTACTCACAGTGAAGGGCCATTCAGTACAGTGATAAAATAGAAACACAACTAGGGACCAGGCAGCACAGATCAGAGAGAATACAGACTGGGGAACACAAATCAGCTGTCAGGACCTGGAGATGACAAGCTCAGATTTGTATATTCAAGGCACAGAGCATCCTGGTAGCCCAGGGGAAAAGGGCACAAAGTGAATCCTTTCCATCACATTTCTAGGTTTTATTTTTGTCCTCAGGCTCAAAAGCAAGTGTTAGAGCTTCCAAGTTATTTTGACTGAGCCTCTGAAGGCCCTGGTCATGGGTGCTCCGGGAGAAAGAGCCTGGGCTCAGGGTGGCATTTAGAGCCCTCAACCATTTTCACTAGGGATACTTTCTGGGGTGCAGAAGACCTGCCAATCCCTTTGTCACCCACTTCCAGAGTCCCCTGCACTTCTCCCTTGCAGGCCTCCCTTACTCTGCAGTCCCAGAATTAGGTATTTGTAACTGTGGGATGAAGGGCCCAACCCACTGAGGGCCTCATAGGCTGCTGTCAGGACTGTGGACTTTATTGTAAGAACTTGGGGGATCCAGTAAAGGGCTTTAGGCAAGGGAGGAAGGACAGGAGCTGGGTTTATCCCTTATAAAAATAGTTTACATATATGTATTGACCCAGGTCTGCCTAACCTTTGTATGTGAGCATGTGTTTATGAATACATGTCCATGTGTGTACCTGTGAGAATGCGTGTCATTGTAAAGTGTGTTTGAGTATGTGCATATGAGTGTGTCTGCATGTGTGTATATCTGTGAGTGCATGCGTGTGTCAGTACATGCTTTTATATGTGTGTGTGTCTGTGTGATGAGCAAGTGTGTGTGAGTGTGCATGACTGTGTGGAAGCTCTGCTTCCCTCAGGGCCTGTCCCCACTTCCTCCTCATTCCAGCAGCAGGCTTGGGGAAGATTCCAGAAGGGCCTTGGGTCCTGGCCCTCAGTGACTGAGCCTGGCCAGCCCTTGGGACAAAGCAGGTCCTCCTGTCCTTTCCAGTCCCTGGCAAGCCCCTGCCCAGCACAGAAAGCACCAGGCCCCTCCCTGCTGGCTGGGCCCTGTCCCACCCCATCTGTGGAAGGACACGGGCCCAACTGTGCTGTTCTCTCTGCACGCTGCCAGGAGGGACCACTATGCCTACTCCTACTACCCGTAAGTAGCTCCACTGGCCTTTGTGTCTGGCCCCTGGGGGAGCCCCCACCCCACCTGGGGAGCCCCCACCCCACCCCCGCCCCCTGGCTGGGCTGGGCTCTGCACCCTGCCTGGCCTAGGGCCAGCCCCTACTCCGGGGCCACCTCTGTCTCTGAGCTTCCCTCCTGGGCTCTGTCCTCACCACATTGTCCTCACCTGAGGTCACAAGCGCTGGCTTTGTGGTCAGTCTGGGTTCAGACCCAGCTCTGCTGAGTTGCCCCTGGTAAGTCACTTACCCTCTCCTCACCCTCGTCCCTGAGGATTCCCATTGTATTCCTGAGCCTCTCCTGCTGGCCAGGACTTCCTGCCTTCAGACCACAGTCCACGCCCAGAAGGGCCCTCCCACTCTCCCACTCTGGAGTCCAGGGTGTGCATGTGTGCATGTGGGGGGCACACCTGTCCCCACCTGGCAGCTCTCCCCGCAGTGCACGTGGCTCTCAGGTCACGACCTGCAGCCGGGCAGCCCCAGGCTCTTCAGACCCACCATCTCCTGGGCGCTTCCTCTGGGCTCAGACCTTCACACAGAGTCCTCCCCCAAACCCTGAGCAGCAGCGTCTGTGATGGCTCCCTTTCTGCTGGTGGGGAAACTGAGGCTCAGAGAGGTTAAGGGACTTAGAATCACAGGAAGCGCCAGAGCTGGGGTCACCACCCAGGCCCACCTGACCCCACGGCCTCCGGGTGCTGCTCTGTCTTCTGCCTCTGTCTTCCCTGTCACTCAGTGCCACACGGGCTTTTCCAGCAACCAAACCCCCGTCAGCTCCCACGGAGCCTCCAGCTCTGCTTTTACAGGAATCGCCTGCAAGGCGCTTCTCCCCCACCTCTGCCTGTGCAGGGAACTTCTGAGCCTGAACGCAGAGCTTCCGGGGGTCCGTGGCTCATGCCGCCTGCGTCACCTCCCCCCGAGGTCCGGGAGGCCGGCGGTGTTGGGGGTCCCTCCGGGTCTGGGGCCTGCGGGTCTGGTCGGCCGGTGTCTGGTTCTCCTTCCAGGTGGGCCAGAGGCCTGGGCGGGGACAGAGCCCCGGGGCTCACCGCTGGGACTGCCTCTAGGCCAGCGTCCCCCCGTGGCGGCCCTGCTGGGCACCACTGTGCAGCCAGCCTGCCCGGCTGTCCTCTGTCCGTGGCCCTCTGTCCGTCTTCCCTGTGGTGTGCTGTGTCTGACCCCGTCCCTCTCTGACCCCTTCCCCACGTCTGTCCCTGTCATTGTCCTTTGCTCTCTCCTCCCTCCTCCTCCCTCCTCCTCCTCCTCCTAGTTCTCTCTCCCACCCCTCCCCTCCCCTCCCTCCCTCTTCCCCTCCCTCCTCCACACCCTCCTAGTTCTCTTTCCCCCGCTCCCCTCCCCTCCCCTCCCCTCCTCCACACCCTCCTAGTTCTCTCTCCCACCCTCCCCTCCCCTCCTTCCCTCTTCCCCTCCCTCCTCCACACCCTCCTAGTTCTCTCCCCCTCTCCTCCCCTCCCCTCCCTCCTCCACACCCTCCTAGTTCTCTCTCCCACCCTCCCCTCCCCTCCCCTCCCTCCTCCACACCCTCCTAGTTCTCTCTCCCACCCTCCCCTCCCTCCCTCTTCCCCTCCCTCCTCCACACCCTCCTAGTTCTCTCTCCCACCCCTCCCCTCCCCTCCCCTCCCCTCCCTCCTCCACACCCTCCTAGTTCTCTCTCCCACCCCTCCCCTCCCCTCCCCTCCCCTCCCTCCTCCACACCCTCCTAGTTCTCTCTCCCACTCCTCACCTCTCTTTCCTTCCCTCCTTCCTCCTCCACCTTCTCTCTAATGTTGATGGTCAAGGTCACAGTCACAGAAGCTTCTTGTCACCTGCCCCCAAGGGTGTCTTCGGCTCTGCCCTGGGTCACAGTGAATGTGATGCTCAGAGACTGGCAGGAGGGGCATCCAGAAGTCATGCCATCCTTCTCCTGCCTCAGGCAGCTCTTAAGCCCAGGACAGGCTGATTTTAGTTTGTCTGGGAAAATCAAGTCATTGTGTTCCTCATCACTACAGATTATCATTGTCCCTGAGCCCTCATAACCTGGAAGTCCTTTCTCAGGTCTGTCCCACATCCTGCACACTTTAGGGCTGGGCAGGGGAGCAGCTCCCTCATCTCTAGCCTTTCCTGTGATTGGGGCCCCCAAGGTCTTCTCCAGTCACTCTGGGGACCCAGGCCATTTCCCTTTTGCCTGTTGCTTGGCCTCTGATCATGGGAATGTGCCCCTGCCTCCCCACCCCAGCCCTCCTGCCCCTTCCTCCTAACCTCCTGAGAGAACATGATCAAGTCCTTCCATGGCCCTCCCCATATCAGATGAGATCTTTAATATCCCCCCTTAACCAACACTGAAGCACCTGTTGTGCTCCTGCTGGGTACCAATACTGGCACTGGAAATACAGAGATGGCATGGATATTACCCTTGTACTGAAAGAGCTTTAAGAAAATGAATGACTTAAATACATACTCATCTCTCCCGGGCACTGCTCTGGGCACTAACAAATATTAAAAGCAAAAGTCAGCAGGATCAAACTGTTTCAAGTAACTTAACTGTGTCCCAGAACACAGCTTAAGAATATTTATAGGAATACAAAAATGTCTGGCCTCCAACTGGGTAAAATATACAATGGCTGGCATGCAGTCAAAAATTACTAGACATGCAAAGCAGGAGAGTATGGCCAATAATGAGAAGGAAGGTCACTCACTTGGAACAGACCCAGGATGCAGAGCGTGATCAAAGATGACAAGGCTGGGGACGCAAGCTGTGTTCAGGAGCCTGGAAGGGACTCTCGGCACCTTCTCGTTCCTTTTCCCACTCACCACCCACTAGCCCAACTCCAGCTCTGTCCTTCTTTCTCTGAAGAATAGAGACCTAACTCTGGTTTAGATCTGAAAGCAATGTTAATTTTGATACTTTCTCAATATTCAAGTTTTTAAAAATGGACTTACCAAGCACATTTAGCACCCAGATTTGATTCTAATACCACTTTCCAACAAAAGGAACCTGGGATCCTTGGAGAAATGGCTGATTCTAGGACTAGCTCATAAAATATACAAAACGATCCTAGGAGTGCAGGAAAGTAGGTAGGAGGGACTAAATATATACACATATAATGATTGAAAAGTGTTAAAAGAACACAGGAGCCAACTGAAAAGGCTCCCAAAGCCAGAAACAGTTGAGTAACAAAGTAAATAAAGTAGTGTCTGGTTTTATTATTATGCCCCAAGTATAAAATAGATACCCATGAGTCCATACTGATTTAAATAAATGACTTAATTAATTAATTAATGAGGGAGAAGAGACAAATCTCCCATGCAGAGGAATTGAAAATAATTTAGGTAGATGCTCAGCACTCAAGGAAGTAGAGCTCACCTTAAGTGTGAGCTACAAAATCCTCCAAAAGATTACAGTATGGAGGGGGGAGAAGAGTAACTTTATGGAGGAGATACCCAACGAACACTGCCTTAGCCAGGCGCTTGAGGTGCATCAACGGGGCAAAGCATGTTGATATCATGTGTCCTTGATATGATGTGACAAGAATGGCACTTTACCTTGTCATCTTCTACCCAAAAGACCAAAACCCTAATATAAACATTAAAAAAAAATCAGATAAATCCCAATTGAGGTTCAACAAATGATGCTGGGACAGCTAGATACCCACAGGCAAAAGAATTCATTTGGACCCTGTGATATTGTGGTTTAGAAGAAATATGTGTTTGGTCATTCACAAGACCAAGATGTATTTCTCACATAGTTGATCTTCATCCATAGTTTCTGGTTCACAACTCCCAAAATCCTTTGGATAATCTAGGTGTAGAAGGTGAGAAATGCTTCCTTCGTTATGTTAATGAGGTGACTTTTGGTGGCCACTTAAGGATGGGGACTGGTTGCCAGGAGAACCAGCCATGTGACAAGAGGACTGGAACTTCCATTCTCACCCGGGACCTCCAGTTGAGGACAGGGGGTTGAGGTTGAATCAATCATCAATGGCTGATGATGTAATCAATCATGACTATGTAATGAAGCCTCCATAAAAACCAAAAGAACCAGGTTTGGAAAGCTTCTGAGTTGGTTAAGTATGTGGAAGCTCCATGCCCTTCTCTATACCGTGCCCTATGCAGCTCTTCCTGTGTTATATCCCCTTATAATAAATCGGTAATCTAGTAAGTAAAATGTTTCTCTGAGTTCTGTGAGGTGCTCTAGCAAATTAATTGAACCTGAGGGGAAGGTCGTCGGTACCTCTGATCTACACTGCTAGTCGCTCAGAAATACAACCTGGGCTTGTGGCTGGAGTCTGAAGTGGGAGGAGGCGAGCAGTCCTGTGGATAGAACCCGCAACCTGTGCGAGCTGAGGCTTTCCCCAGGTACAGAGGGTCAGGCTTGAGCTGAATTGTAGGACACACAACTGGTGTTCCAAGCTGTTTGTTGGTGTGGAGGGAACCCCACCCCCACATTGGAATTGGGTCTAAGAACTGAAAAGAGACCCTGATCTCATACCATATATAAAACTAACTCAAAACGGATCCAAGTTCTATACATAAGAGGTAAAATGCCACATAAAACTCTAAGAAGGAACCACAGGTATAAGTCTTCATGACCTTAGATTAGGAAATGGCTTCTTAGATATAACACCTAAAAGACAGCAACCAAATTTTAAATATAAATCAAAGCTACAGTGAAATACCACCTCACCCATTAGGATACTTATAATATTAAAAAATACACAATAACAAGTATTAGTAAGGATGTGGATCAGAACACTCATATATTGCTCTGGAAGTGTAAAATGGTACTTTGGAAAACATTCTGACAGTTCCTTTAAAAGTTAAACAAGAAATTTGAAAATACATATTTAAGCAAAACTTATACATGAATGTTCTTACCAGGATCACTCATAATAGCCAAATAGAAAAATGACCAAATGTCCCTCAAGTGGTGCATCGATAAAATATGAAATGTTCATACAATTGAATATTATTCAGCCAAAAAAAGAAATGAAGATTTCACGTCCATTAGGCTTGATACTATCAGAAAACAAAACAAAAGACAGGAAGTAACAGGTGTTGGTGAGGATGTGGAGAAATTGAAACCCTTTTGTACCATGAAATGGTGCAGCTGCTATGGAAAGCAGTATGACAGTTCCTCAACAAATTAAATAGAATTGCCATATAATCCAGCAATTTCACTTCTAGATATATATCCAAAAGAATTGAAGGCAGGATCTCAAAGCAACATCCATCCACCCATGTTCATAGCAGCATTATTCACAATAGCCAAGAGGTGGAAGCAACCCAAGTGTCCATCAACAGATGAATGGATAACAAAATGTGGTCTGTAAATACAATGAAATATTATTCAGCCTTAAAAAGGATGAAATTCCAACAGATGCTAGAACGTGGATGAACCTTGAAGACATTAGGCTAAAATGAAATAAGCTAATCACAAAAAAGGCAAATACTGTATGATTCCACTTATGTGAAACATTAAAGTAGTCAAATTCATAGAAAGAGAAAGAAGAGTCGTGGTTGCCAGGGGCCGAGGGAGGGGGAATGGGGAACTGTTGTTTAATGGGTACAGTCTGCAAGATGAAGACCAGGTAGATTGTCTTCCTGGACAGTGCCTGGAGACGTGGAGACGTGCCTGGTGCTCTGCTGGTGGGAATACGTTGGCTCTGCAGAATCATGTGGTGTGCTTTTCTGTTCCTGTTGTTTTTAAATAAACACATGTTCTAAGTATGCATTTATGTCAAACTTTGCAAGTTATTTCATAAAGATGTTTAACACCTAAGTTATCATGCTCTTTTATGTATTCTAAATTTCAAGGAGTGCTTTTTTTATTATCAAAAAAATGCATTTGAACTTGGCATTAAG
This sequence comes from Manis javanica, assembly GCF_040802235.1. Lineage (NCBI taxonomy): Eukaryota > Metazoa > Chordata > Mammalia > Pholidota > Manidae > Manis > Manis javanica. The sequence goes on along the minus strand of NC_133159.1, from coordinate 22,041,292 downwards.
AAAAATGAAACCCTACATGGAAGGAGTCAGGCACAAAAAGCGACATATTATATGAGGTAGTTTATATGAAATGTCCAGAATAGGCAAATCCATAGAAACACTAGATTAGTGGTAGCCAGGGTCTCGGGTCGGAGGGAATGGGAAACAACTGTGTTTCTTTCTGGGGTGAGGAGAATGTTCTGGAATTAGTGAAGATAGCTGCACAACCTTGTGAATACACTGAAAACCACTGTATTGTACACTTTGGAAGTGTGAATTTTAAAGGATGTGAATTATATCTCAATTTTTTTAATCCCATTTGAAGGACATCCTACAAATTATCTGACCAGTAATCCTCAAAACTGTTAAGCTCATCAAAAAAACGGAAAGTCTGTTAAACTGTCAGAGCTGAGAGAAACCCAAGTAAACAAAACAACTAAATATACTACGACATCCTATATGGGACCCTGGAACAGAAAAAGGAGGCATTAGGTAAAAACTAAGAGCATCCAAATAAAGTATAGACTTTAGTTAAAAATCATGTATTAATATTGGTTCCTTCTTTATAATAAAAATGTTCCTTACTCTGGTAAGATGTTAATAATAGGGGAAACTGGGTCTGGAGTATATTTGAATTTCTGTACTATCTTTGCAACTTTTCTGTAAATCTAAATCTATCCTAAAATAGAAAGGTTGTTTATTTAAAAATAAATCAACTCATCATATCAAGCTGTGATGGGAAGGAGCTTGCCCGGAACTTCCCTGACTACTGGAATTTGAGCTCCGCTGGCCCCAGAGCACCCCCTGGAAAAGTCCTCAACCCTTTCTGGGCCCCATCTCTCCTAAGCACTTGCTTGATCCTGGCAGGTGCCAGTGGATCCCACCCAGATGGTTTGCCAGCTTCTTTCAATACCACAAATGCTCCTTGATGGGGAAGAGGGACAACAAGGGAAGCCTGATACACAGCAGAGCCCTGGGAGTGAATCCTGCTGTGGCCGCCTCCTCGCCGCGTGGTGGGGAGAGCCCCTCTTCCCTGGGCTCGCACACACGGGGCCAAGGGCAGCGGCATCATTCACAGCCCTATCTCGGCCTGCAGGCTCTATTAACATTTATACCGGTATTTGCCAGCTTGGGTTTTCCCAGGACCCAGCCAGGAAGCTCCACATTTGCTCTGGCCTCCTGACGTGACCTTGACCAGGGGCAGTGCTGTTTGCTCATCTTCAGCCGCCATGAGCTCATCCTGGCCCACTTTCTGAGATGCTGAGGGCCACTGGCCCTTCAAGGAGCCCTCTCACAGCTCCTCTACCTGGAAAGCTCTCTGTGAGCTGTCAGCACAGTTTCCAGAGAGAGCATGAGTAATCTTTTGTCTCTCTGATCCTGCCTTTTGGAGCTCCTAAGAGTTTTTGGAGCAGGAGAAAAAAATCTCTTTTAAAATCTGAGCACATGGTGTATGTGCTGGCTGCAGTTGCCTCTTCCAAATAGTCTCTCCAATGTTGCCTTTTGGTTGCTGGTCCAAATTCTTGCACAACTGTAGATGAAAGGCAAGTCAAGCTCTACTTTTGTCAGCTCCTTTTTTCCTCTGTCCCAGTATCTGGGACTCAGGGATGTGTGATTTTACAGTAAATTCTGATAATAGCCAATGTCTGTGGGCATTCACCACATGCCAACAATAGACTGGACATTTTTGATGCATCATCTCATTTAATAAGTGCAATACCTCTATTGGAGAGCAGTGACTTTCTCCTCACTTGGCATATGTGAAAACTGAGGTTCAGAAAGGGCTGGTAGCCTTCCCAAGGACACACAGCCAGTAAACAGCAGAACTGGAATTCAAACTCAAGCATGTCTTAATTCAGAGTCCTTGCTCTTAATCACCACATTACACTGTTACTCTAAAGATGTGTTTGTCAAACAAACAAAAAAAAACTCCCATGGTGAAAGAAATTTGGGAAATATTGCTACATCAATTCTTCTCAAGGAGATTCACAATGTACATTTGAGTGTTGAAAGTCCTGAAATGCCCTACAGAGAAAAGACCCATTTAATTTTTGTTTAAACCAAAATTTCCAAATTCATTTTTTAAGAAACTGAACATTCATTCATACTGTGTTTTATAAATGGGATACCAATTAATCATCCTGCATAATTAGTGTTCTCTGGAACACACTTTGGGAAACACTCTACTTGGTGTCACATTTTTCTGACCCTCAGTGGATCTCCAGCTCCTGATGAAGTAACAGGTGAGTTTCCCTCCCACTGTGAGCAACTAAAACAGAACAAAATATATGAAACAGCTCTTTTCAGATCTTGGGCAACAGGCTGCTCAGGCATGTGACCCCTGAGAAGAAAAACAACACAAGTCCTATGATTGCATGAGTGAGCATCTGAAGGAAAGTGCGACCTAGCGGGGCTGTTTTCTCAATCCCACAACCTGACCTCAAGTGCAATGTCCTTGGGGATGCTGATCAGAAGAGCCCAGGAAGTGGGTGGGTCTGAGGGTAGGGGATAGTTTTCCTGGGGTGGTGGTGGTGGTGGTGGTGGTGGTGGTGGTGGTGGTGGTGGTGGTGGTGGTGGTGGTGGTGGTGGTGGTGTGTGTGTGTGTGTGTGTGTGTGTGTGTGTGTGTGTGTGTGTGTGTGTGTGTGTGTGTGTGTGTGTGTGTGTGTGTGTGTGTGTGTGTGTGTGTTCCTCGAATTGACTGAGGCCACTGCACAGGCTGACCATAAAAACGCTGTGCAAGAGAGACACCTCTATTCAGGTTCCTTGAGTTCATCTGCAGAGGGGGTGTGGCAGCAACTAATTTCAGGATTCGCTTGTCTCTGAACAGGGTAATTGGTAGACATTGCCAATGTTCCAGATTGTTCCCTTGGGTCAGAGCGTAACAGGTCAATGGTGGTCTATCACAGGCTCTGCTGAGTGCTGCTCCCTGCAGGCAGTGCAGTGAAGTCACAGAGGGGTGGGCCCTGCTGGGGAGCAATGGGATGGTGTGAGGGGACCACAGGATCACAGCAAGCAGGGCTGGGCTGGAATGGCCATCAGAGGCTATGGGGTCCAACCTGCTCATTTTAAAGGAAGGGACTTGCCCAGAATCACACAGGTTGAGCCCAGCTGGGCACTTGGCTCTAGCAAACAACCCAGACATCATCCACATTGACCAGACTCCCTTCCCTCCCTCAGCCCCCAAGTCCATCGGGGCTCCCCTGGCTGAGGCCTGCATATGTCAGGAACCACTTTCCCTCATTCTGCCTGCCAGGAGCCAGCACAGAGGTGAGAGAATTAAGGCCAGCAGCCTCCTAGGGGGCTCTCAAGGGCATCCATGTGGCCAGAAGGGCTCCCCATATCTCATGGGGCAGCTGCATCCTGTGGTGTGTGTGATCAACCCTCTGCAGCACATCAACCAGGTGAAGGCAGCTGAGGATTATGGCTTCAGGCCAAACAAGGACTCTGCAGCCAGGTGCATGGCCAGGTGCACAGGCAGTCCAGCCCTTGCCAGTGCTTCATCTGGTTCCTCCTCACTGTGAACCCTGACCCTGGGCTGACCTCACACCAACTCTGATCATCAACCTAATTTGTCCATTTTAACCTTGATCCTGACCCTCAACCTAATCCCAGACTGACCTGAACTCTGACTCCCATGTTTTGCTCTGACCTTAAATCTCATTCCCATTTCCATGAGAACATCAACCATGACCCTTATTTTTATCCTAATCTGGCCCTGACCTTATCTTCTGGATTTTGACACTGAACTTCATCCTAACACTTATTTCAGTTTTGCCTCTAATCCTAAACCTGATCTTTATCCAATAATTCCTCTGAATTCTGACCTTCCTCCCTACCCATCCCTTCTCCTTCCTACCCTACACCATGGTTTTGAACCTGGTTCCTTGGATTAAAGATAAGTGCAGTCACTTTACCTCAAGCCCCAACATTGGCCCCGGTCCCAGCCCTCACCATGGCTCAGTCCCCGAGCCTGCCCATTTTATCCCAGGGAGGGGCTGACCACTGCTTTCCTTCTTTGCAGAGTTCTCTGAAGGCTGAGATGCCATGAAGAAGAAACCAGCTCAGCAGTCCATGCCTGTGAGTCTCGGGGGAGGGCCTGGAGCCCCACGGAGCAAGTAGGAGGCAATCAAATGGGGCTCCGCAGGGACCAGGTTTGAGCTGCACCCAACTGTGAAGGACCATCAGAGCAGATGATCTCTAGGGCCCCTGAGAAACTGTGGCTCCTGAAGGAAGAGCAGCAGGCTTGGGAAAGGGGTCCCTGGGTGCCTAGTTTCTGCCCTGCGTCAGTCACTTTCTTACAACGTGCACTTGACCAAGGCTGCTCTGTCTGGATCTTGATTTCTCCACCTGTAAGGCAACGCGAATGGCAGCGCACCCCCTCAGGAGGCTGCTTAGAGACCTCATTCCCTTCCAACTCCTGAGAGACGCTTGACTCAGTCACACCAGTTCTAGGCGTGCAAGAGCAACATGGCCCTGCTGCCCCAGGATCACGACAAGGATACAGCATGGATGTCCTGCCTCCTGACCACTGCCTGCCCTCCCTTATCTCCATCAATGGGGGCCCCAGTGTTCACAACGTAACCCTGATTAATGTGAGGGCTGCGGGCAAAACACACCTTAGGATTCCCCCAACCGCATCTGGGAAAATCCTGGCTATTTAGGCATCAAGGCCAGAGTGCCCATCGGCACATGGCAGGGGAGGGGTACAGGGAGGATGCTCTGTGAGGGTCCTTCCAGCCCAGCATATCTCTGAGCTGGGGACAGTCACACTGGGGCTCCTTGGCCCCAGGTGGAGCCCATCAGGTGGAGCAGCTACCGGGCAGCCCTGCCCTACTCCTGGGGTCCTTGATGCTTGATCTCAGCCACATGGGGTCACCCCAGGAGCCAGGAGGCCCCGATTCTCAGACCGCCCTGAACTGGTCACTGAGGGGCCCACTGGGGTCTGTCTGTGGTAGTCCAGTCTGCAGGGAGCCCCATCAGGTGCTCAGGCCCAAGTTTTGGGGTCTGTCAGGGCCTGGCTTCCAGGAGCTGCCACTCAGAGAGCCTTCAGAGAGTCCTAGAGAGGGGGTACTGGTGGAACTGGGGAGGAGTGGCTCATTTCTCTGCCCTGTCCCTTGTGGGATTGCAAAGGGCAAGTCAAAATTTTGTTAGGGTACAAATCAAGGTCAAGGCCAGAAGAAGCTAGACAAGGCAGGGCAAGGTTTCTGGGAGCCTGCGCCAACCCCTGGGGTCAGGAGAGCTAAGATCATGTCAAGAGAATGAGGTTGTAAGAAAGAGTCAGGAGAGGGAGGGGGACGTGGATCGGTGGGGCAAGGCAGGACAGCTGGAGGACACTTGGGGCTGCGGCACTGATGGGGAGAAGCCCGGGTGCCAGCCCACCTGGTGGCATGAGGTCAGGAGCAGGAAGTAATGTCACTGCCTGGGGAGCTTGGGTTGGGGTCTCAGATCCTCTTGGTCATGGATTTGGAAGGCATACAAAGATTCATTCATTTATTTAAATATATTGACTGGCCCCCTGCCATATACTGTGTACTAGGGATACTGAAATAAAGAAAAGACCCCTGCTTTCCTAGACCTTACATGGGGGCTGGACCATAAGATAAGTAGGTGATGGAATGCCAGCAACTGGTCAGTGCTGTGAGAGCTCAGGCAGAAGCGGCCAATGAGGCTCCCACTCACTGGCTTCAAGACCCTGCACAAGTCAGCTGCCCTCTCCAGGCCTCAGTTTTCCATCTGTAAAATGGATACAATTCTGTTTGCATTAGATGAGATAGTGATTAAGTGTCTGTGTGGTGCCAGGCAGGCATGTGGAAAGGGCTCTGTTTACACACAAGCAATGGAGAAAGGGCCCCCTCCTGCTGCAATGATATCCAGCAGCCCAAGCCCAGCCCATTCCTGGCCCCAGACTTCCTCTGGTGGAGTGGGAAGGGTACATTGGTTGATGGGAACCCCAGCCTCTCCTGGCTCTGTCACAAACTTGCTGTGTGGCCCTGGGGAATACAGTTCCTGTTTCTGGGCCTCGGTTTCTTCAAAAGAAAACTGGCTCTATTATGCACTGATTCTATTCACACACCAGCTGACTCTCTATGCCTCGGTTTCTCCATTGGCCAGAGGATGCCACCTATTCAAATGATTTCAGGATCCAATGATAGATTCAGGATTAAATGACATCCCTTAATCTGAATTAAGAATTTATGGGACAGTACAACTCCCAAGCTCATGCCTATCACCCTCACTTCCCACCAAGCCGCGATCATGGAGTGCCCCTCTGGGCCAGGCTCAGGGCTTCTGGAAGAGTGCCTGCTAAATCCCTGCCTCTCAGGAGCCTTCAATCCACCAGAGAGGAACAGACTCACAGCATCATTAGCAATCACTTCACTAGGGAGGCAGGCTCTTCAGCTTTGCAGATGACAGACTCTTGGAAGAAAAGCTAGCATGTTAGACCAGGGTGGGAAAGAAAATCCCCGCAGGCCAGAGCTGCAGACTGAGACTCACACGATGGGATTTAATATGCATTAGTAAATTAAACATGCAGTGCAAAATAAATCAACAGCTCAGCGGCAGAGGAGAGAGACAGGCCTTGAAATGGGACTGACAGGGAGCTCAGTGTGAGCCTCTGAAGTGACACATCTCTCATGTCACCTGTCCCTTCACTGCTCTCACCCACTCACTCTGCCCCCCTTCTAGTCCAGTCACAACCAAGGCTTTTCCTGTGAGATGTAAGGCCCCAAAACCTAGTTAGCTTAAAATAATAACAAGAGCAATGGTAATAGCCACTAGTTCAATGCTTTTTCTGCAGTAAGTCCATATGGTTGATACTAATACCATTTTGCATAAGAGAAAACTGACGCTCAGAAAAGCCAAGTAATACAGAGCTATGAGTGGCAGATTGAGATTTGAACCTCATTCTATCTGACTCCAAAGCAAACATACTTCTGTGCACATCCTGTTGCTTTTTAGGCTTTGTACATAGAGACATGGAGTCTAGGAAAGGGAGGAAAGAATCCTCTTCAACTGGGAGGCTCAGAACCTTGTACTATCAGAGTCACAACTCAAGAAGGTCATGGATATAAGCTGAACCTTGCCTAAAGACAGGGCCTCCAGGCTGAGAAGGAAACAAGGTCACATTAATTAATTAATTTAAGAAGTATTTATTAGAATCCTACTAAGTATTAAGCCCTCTTCTAAGCACTAGAGAAAGAGAGATGAAGAAGATTATCAAAGTCCCTGCTCTCCTGGAGCTTGCTTTCCAGTAGGGAAGATAGATAACAATCAAATACATATATATTAGGAGGTGATAGATTCTGAAATGAAGAACAAAAGCAAATGGAAAAAGATTAGAGATGTGGGGACTATTTTAGAGTGGGTAGTCAGGGAAGGCCTCTCTGAGGAGGTGATAACTGAGCAGAGACCTGAATAAAGTGAAGGAATGAACATTGCAGTAATTAAGAGAATGATCCAGTCATGACACAGAATGATAGAGCAAGTGATACAGCAGGTGCAAAGGCCCTGAAGTAGAAATGAGTATGATGGGCTTGAGGACAGTGGAGAGGTTAGTGTGGCTGCAGCAGACTGAGTGGGTGAAGAGGGGTAGGAGACAAGGTGTGAGGAGTCAGACGAAAGATCATTCAGGGTTTACAGGCCAGATTAGAGTTTGTATTTTATTTTTGGCCTTGACGGAGTTCATTGCAGAGCTCTGAGCAGAAGAGTGATGTTATCTGATTTATGTTTTAAGAAGATCACTACGGGTGTTGGGAGGGAAGGAAGCTGTAGGGCTGAAAATGGAAGCAGAGAGACCAGGGAGGAGGGATCACAGAAGTCCAGAAGGATTGGGGTAGGGGCCAAGAAGGGCATTAGAAGTAAGTGGTCATTCATACATGGAGTTATTGAAGGGAGGGGATGTTCACCTTAAGAAAAAAGAGACTCAGGTGGACACAAGAGCTGACCTGCAACTTCAGAAGGGCAATCACCTGGACTTGAACTTGGGACCATTCTGCAGCCCCCAAAAGGTCAGACCCAGAACCAATGGACGAAGGCTCAGGAAAGCTGTCAAAGACGGAGCAGCTTTCTGGTGGAGGCTTGCTCCCCAGCTGAAGCTGCACGGCAGAGGGCAGCTCTCTGGGCTGCGAGGTGGAGTAGACAGAGGTCAGCTTTTGAAATCAGACAAATCTGAATTCAGATCATCCTCCCTTTGCTGCTTATTATCAGTGCTGCCTTAGGCCACTTTACCTTTCTGAGCTTTCAGTGTCCTCACCTGCAAATTAGAACCAATAACTGCCTCATAGGAGTGCACAGTAGAATACGTCAAGTACCCAGCACTGTGCCTGGCACACAGAGGGCACTGAACTAGTGGCGGCGGTGATGGTGGTGGTGGTGACAGTGCTGTGTTGAGGAGGATGACGTAGTGATGAGGAGGAGAACCGTGGTGGCCGATGGAGATGATGATGGTGAGTAGGAGAACAAGGAAGAAGGTGATGAGGATGCTGACAAGGCTGAGGAGGATTAGGTGATGCTGACGTATGGCTGGCAGTGGTTACGTGGAAGGGATCCCAGGGCCAAGCAAGGGAGAGAATGGTAAGACCACTAAGGTTCTCTTCAGATCCTAAGATGGTGAGCCTCTGTGCTCCAAGGTAGCTGACTCCCTCTCTTGGCATCACTCGCCTTCTGTGGGTCCCCCTCCCTGCGACTGCTTGGGGCAGCGGGTCAGAGATACTGGTGCCGCCGGGCTCAGTCTCTGGACAGGGAAGCCCTGATCCAGCTGGGGGCTGACACCGTGCAGCCCATTTCCCGGGTGGCTGCGGGAGCCAGGGAGGCAGTGGATGGTCAGCTTCGGGGAGGTTCTTGCTTCTGTCAACATTTCCTGGTCTGCCACCTACCAAAACTGCCCACTTAGATTCTTAGACCAGAAGGGAGCTTGGACCTCCTCTCTTCCAACTAACCCCTCCTGTGTAGCACACGGGAAACCAAGGCCCAGGAGGGAAAGGGAATTGATTAAGGTCACAGGTGAAGTCCAGTTCTCCTGACTTCTAGTTTCACTCCCTACTTCAATAAAGTCTTGTGCCAGTTATCAATTTATTGTTTCCCAGTTCCAAGTTCACCTTTCAAAACCTCATCTATAGTTGTGGGCTGAATACCTTCAAACATGTCTCCTTTCCAGGGAGCATGACATTAAGGTGTCTCAGTAGAGGGTGCTGGAGGAACAACACAGGAGGAAGGGGCCCTCTGCTCTGGCAGCCTCACAGTCCCTGGGCAGCCTGGGTCTGGGGCTATCCAGGGATGCTCCGCCTCAGTCATGTGCCTGTAACATGCATTCCTTCAGTGGCCTTGCAGCCCCCCCAAGTCGTCACCTTCCTGTGACCCTCCCCAGATTCCCTCTGCACACCCACACACCAGCCCCTGGCTGCAGCTTGCTGCACCAAAGGGTTGCCTTCTGCTTGCCTGGTAACTGCAGACCAGCTCTGGCCTGGGCAAACCACTGAAAGTCTCTGTTAGCCAGTAAGTTACAGCTCCACCTATTCAATGAAGTCTAGACCTTCCCTGGGGAGGGGGCCCCTCTCCAAAATTATTCTTTCTTGGGTACTGTCCCTCAGTCCTGTGGTACCATATAGTTTCCTTTATCTTGTAGTTACTCTTTACCACAGTTGAATAATGTTTTATATTATACTTACCCTGTTTAAATCGCTGTGTCCTGATTAGACCCAAACTAATACACTGTTGACACCTGTGTCCTAGTAATGAATCCTCTTGGCCCTGTGTCTGACAGTCAAACCCCTCATACCTTGTGGGGCTAATCCATGTTTATAGATACACAGCCCCGGGGGATAGGACAGCTCCATCCACCTATTATTTTATAGAGACCTTTTATTTAGAGGTCTCCCTGCTCAATTCATTTTGGCCTGTCCTAGTCACCTTTGCACTATGAGAAATTGCTATTTTCTTACCAATTCCATCAAAGTCTCTGTGGGTTATCTGGGTTCTGCCTTCTCTCAACCATCCTTGACCTGCTCCAGTATATCTGCCAAAAAATGTATTCATCTGCTAGAAACAAGCATCCAGAAAAAATAAGGTCTTAAACCAGTGAAAGATTTATTTTTCTCCTGGAAGTCCAGAGCTGCTATGGTAGTGTCAACCTTATAAGTAAAAGAGCCAGTTACTTTACCAGCAAAATGGGTTTATTCGGGAATTGCAGAGGAATTGCAATGCAGGACATGCAAGCTATGGCAAACCATAGGCAAGTCCAGAGATCAAAGGAGAGAAGTGTTACTTTAAAGAGAAAAGGAGGAAGTAGGAAGGGACTGCTCGGAATAGAAGTCCATTAGAAGAAAGCAAGAGTTCAGGGTGATGACAGTTTCTCATTGGCTGAGAATATTCTTATTGGCTAAGCTTGTTGCTGGTCAAAGAGAAATTCTTCCTTCCCCTACTATTGTAGTAAAATGGGCTTCATCCTGTTGGGAATGCAAGTTTGGTTTCTTCCTGTTGGGGTGTGCAATTGATGACCAGCAGTAGGGTGTGAGAGTTTCCCCTTCTGGCCTCCTGACTCCATTTTAAATGAGGTGTCCATCAGTTTCAAAGAAGATACAGGAACCAAGTTGTCAAATTTCTGAGTACCTTCTTTGTGTTTGTCCCACCATCCACAGCAGCACATGACTTTATCTTAAAGGTTACTCCATGGTTACATGATGGCTGCTGGAGTTCCAGCTTGTGAAAGCTACATTTTAGGCAGGACAAAAATAGTGGAGGAAGAAAAGGGCTCCTTCCAGCTGAATAAATTCCCATGGAAGAACTTCCATGAAAGCTGCATCTACCACCTCCATTCACATTTCATTGGCCATCCCTATCTGCAAGGAAAACTTGAGACACAAGGCCACCCACAATAGTACAAGCCTCTTGTTACTAAAGGAGGTTAGACTGGATCCTGGGCGGACAAACGGCAGCCTCTCCCACAACCAGCAACCAGGAGATTTAAATACAGAGAGATCCTGAGATTAGAGCTCTACCCACAGAACTTCCTCTAGAAGTCCCCTGAGGAGGAGAGGAGAATCCCTTCTCACTGCTTAAAAGATAGTTTAAAATAATGAAATAAAATTAATAAGATGTCAATTGCTGAATAAACATTTAAACATAAAGTACAGAATATAAAATCAAAATCCTTCTTAATCCTATTATCCAGTGTGATATTGTGATTTGTGATAAAAAAATACATCTTCCGCTGCTCTGGCAAAGAGCTCTTACAATCCCTGAATTTCCTATGTAAGAACCATAGGGGCATCTTTTGTTATAATATTTCGTTTTGTTCCCAGTTCCTGAAATAGCTCCAGAACATAGAGGTGAAATGGATGCCTTTTGTTATTCATAACAAACCCCTTTCCACTGCACCTGAGTTTATGTTAATGAAGTGACTTTTGGAAAGTCCCTAAGGATGGGGGCTGGTTGCCAAGGGACCCAACCCAGTGACGGTTGGAATTTTCAGGCTCACTCCCAAACTCCTGGGAGGGGTGAAGGGCCTGAGATTGACTAGATCACTAGTGGCCAATAATTTAATCAATCTTGATTGCATAAGAAGCCTCCATAAAAATCCCTGAACTACAGGGTTCCGAGAGCTTCTGGGTTGGTGAACAAGAATGTAACCACATGCTGGGAGAGCAGTACACCCTAAACCAAAGTTCCTGTGCTTGAGATCCTATGGGACCTCCCCCTATGTATCTCTTCATCTGACTTATCACTTGTACCCTTTAATACCCTTTGTAATAAACTGGTAATCTAATAAGTAAACTGTTTTCCTGAGTTCTGTGAGCTGCTCTAGCCAATTAGTCAAACCCGAGCAGGGAGTTGTGGAAACCTCCAGTTTATTAAAGCCAGTCATCAGAGGTACAGTTGATAACCTGGATTTGAGGTTGGTATCTGAAGTAGGGTGCAAAGACGGTGTTACTGGAGACAGGTCCTTGGTCTTTTTGCAAGAAAGAATTCACGAATGGATGCAGAAAATAGAATTCAAGAATGGACGCAGAAAAGCCGTTGAACATTAAAAACTTCTTTGGAAGTTTAGAGTTCAGAAAAAGACAAGTGCATGTCCGAGAGTTGGGGCATGGTCAGACCCAGAGGGGGTTGAGCAGGGAACAATAGGGAGCCTTTTCTATATGAAGAAAGATGAATATTTATTAAATGGGGTTAGGTTTCAAAGGGAACAGTTGGAATCTTCCTGGAGTTTGGGCTTGTGCCACCCTCATGTTGGGCTGGGGCAGGGTTTTTTTTATTATATTTCATTTTCCTTAGAACTGTCATGGCCCAGGAAGGAGTGATTTTTACTACGTTAGTGAGTGTATAATGTATTTGGAGATGCAGTTGTCAGGCAATCCAATCCAGGGAGATCTCCCTGCATGCTAGGTGAAACTTCAACCCAGGAGAGGATTCTTGACTCTGATTCAGAAAGAATTTACAAACAGGTCGGTAGAGTGTAGGTAAGGAAGAATTCATTAAAGTGAGAGTCGTAGTGAATGGCAGCAGCCCTGCAGGCAATAGAGAGCAAGGAAGAACAGAGGGAGGAACGTTCCGCTCTTTAAGTTCCTGCTTGGCATGGGGCAAGTCTTTTGCTGACTCCTAAAGCCAGGGTCACCTGGTGTCCAGGGCCACTTGAGTTGGCATGACCTGGAAACTAAGCCCCTACCACCCCAGGATTTGGGGGAGCCATAGAGCACTGGATGGAGTGCGATTATGTTCTGAGAACTTCCCCAAAGCAAAGAAAGGAGATTTTCGGGCAGGCTGCCAAAGAGCATGATCGAACAGCCGCAGTCCTGTCTGGGTCACCCAGCCAATGGGAACTTGCAAGCCCGAATCAGAGATCTCAGTAGCCCTGCTCTTCTTGTCTGAAGTAAAACAGGGAGAGAGAGAAGATTTGTGCTTCAGACTAGAAAATTGAATAACGTGGCAAGTAACAAAGACACCGCTGGAGGTTGGTGAGTTCTTGTCTTTATTATGAAAATGAGTCCAGAGGAAGTACAATAGGTTTATGCAACAAGAAAGTTTACTTGATAAGACAGTACACACTCAGACGAGTGTCAGCAACCTCACAGAGGAAGCACTTAAAGGGTTAAGATTTGGTTTTTAAGGATTTCAGGGGAGCATAGGCTGATGTACGGTCTCATGATGTCTCTCTCCAGTGATAGAGACGTTACCATGATCAGTCCTCTTGATATTCTGTAAGGCAAACTTAACACAAGGAATTTCTTGATCCTGTTCTTCTCCAAGTTAATGGTTACCCTCAAGCAGTGGAAACACACATTTCGGACTGCTTGCCTTGCCGTAAGATAGGGTCAGTTGTTGGTTAATCACAATAAAACATATTAGGAATCTTACCTCCTAATTCCTTGGTTTTTAAAATGGAATCTTAGCCTTGAGATGGAATTGTTCCCATTTTTACTATACAATTTTGTATCAGCATTTGTCATCATAGGTAGGAAAAATTAATCATGATGCTTATCCCATGTCCCTCCTCTACCTCAAAGTCAGGGCCAGCTTCCCCTCCATGTTGAAATCAGGCAGTCTGGGCTGGTCTGCTACCTATACCCTCACTCCACATCCCAAGGGAACAGCTTGTATGGAATATGTGGAAGGTAAGCAAACAAGCATCGGACCCAAGTCCCCCTCCCTCTCTCCGCTGTGCCTCCCTATCTGCCTACTCTAACAATGGCAGTCTTGGGGGAATGAGTCTTTAACCTATAAGATCTGTTGATATCTCCAGGTAGACAGTGTCAGAATTGAGTTAAATTGTAGGATACACAGCTAGTGTCACAGAATTGCTTAATGTGGAAGAAACCCACACTTCTAGTGTCAGAAATGAAGCAGCGGTGTAGCAGAGGATGGAGAGAAGGGAGTCCCACCGGAGTGTGCTTTTCCTTGGCATTAAAAATTAATTAAAAACTGTTGGCATTCTTGTACAATTCCTCCTGGGATTTCTTGTCTCTGGGAATATTTAGAATGTACTTTATATCCAGATTTATATCTTCTTTTTTCTGTCACTCCTATTCTATCAGGATCTTCCCATGTGAATTACTTTTTGACTGTCTAGTTTTGAACAGCTACATTGCATTCCACCTGTGGTTGTTCTGTAACTGAGGTAGCTAATCCCCCATTGTTGGGGAGTCGGATGGTTCCCATCCAAATGCGTCTGCCATAAATAATGCTGGGGTGCCTCACTTTTCACATAGAGCTTTGTCTCCATCTGATTATTTCCTTATAATAGATTTGTGCATGTAGGGCAATAGGTATGGTATTTTTTTCTTTCTCTTTTTATTTAAGTATAATTGAAATACAATATCATATTAGTTTCAGTCGTACAACATAGTGATTCAACATTTTTATATATTGCAAAATGATTGCCGTAACAGGCCTGCGACCATCTGTCACCATACAGTTAATACAATATTATCAACTCTATTCCTCATGCCCATACTTTATATCCCCGTGACTTATTTATTTTATAACTGGGAGTTTGTAAGTATGAGTATTTTTAAGGCTTTGGATACGTTTTACCAAATTGCTCTCGCAGAGACTGTCCTAGGTTCCATCCCCATGTGGAATTCAAAAGCACCCTCAGATGGGTTTCTTAAGCCTCCCACCCACCTCTATCTGATCCTGCCTCTGCCTTCCCTCTCCCGTCTCCCTCAGAAAACAATGGGAAGGGTTTATATTCTGAAATATCTAAGCAGGTATTTATCTCTAAGCACTTTAAAAAGTCAACATAATTACTCTAGTCCCATTAAGTTTAATTAGCAGTAAATTATGCATTTAGCATGAAGTTGGGGTTGCTCCGCTGGTTGGAGTGAAGATAGGGTTTGGCGGTGTATGAGGAGCTGGCTGAAGCAGGGCAGGCTGGGTAAGCAGCTGAGGTTCCTGGCATGCTGACTGCTCCCCTCTAGGTGGTTCTCCAGTGTCCTGGGGACTTAACCAGCCATAGCCAGGGCAGCACAGAAGTGCCTGGATCTTATACCCCAGGGGCACCCCTCAACCAGTGAGGGATGGTAGGGGGTGGATAAATAGGTAAATATACAGCTTCCCTCTGAGAGACAAGCCTGAGCCATGTCCCCATGGCGCGACCTGCTCTCTGATTCCAGCTTCAGGGCTTTTCTGCCCCAGGCCCGTCCCCTCTTCATTGGGCCTCCTGGGGTCAGCATCCACACACACCGCCTGTACTCTTAGGGGGCCCCAAACTCCGACAGCACTGGGTACCCCCAGAGCAGCAGCAGGATGGATAAACAGGAGGAACTGAGGGATACTCAGGACAGAGGGCAGGACGGCGATGGGCAGATGGTGAGAGCAGACTCTTCCCTATACAAGTCTCTGATGAGACTGCAGCCTTTTGAGACCAGACAGAAGGTGCAGACCCCTGAGCCATGGAAGCAACAACACGGTCAGATCACAGCCATGAATGTGGGTCTGTCCTCCCATGACCTTAATCCCATTCTGTTAGGAAGGAAAGGACTAGGCTTGGGGTCACAGGGAAGTCAGATACAGTGAGACAAGAGACCAATGTCAAGAAAGCAAAGTAAGTTTCAATGCACTCTGCAGAGAGTCACAGAGCAGGCCTGCCTGAGACAAGACAGGCCCGGATGCTCATTCTGAGGCTTCTTTTATGTGGTTTTGGCAGGGCAGAGAGGTCCTTGATTGACAGCTGTCAGCTCTCTAGGCCTTCTCTGATTGGTGGAATGAGGACAGGGGCTGGGCTGTGCCTGTGCTTCTGATGTTTCTTACCTGGGGGGACCCTGGACACTTCCTGAGTCACTCTCACACCCTGTGGCTTCATCTGATTAACTCTCTGAGTCATTTCTGGCTCTCTGGCTCTATCTGATCAACTCCCTGAGTCATCTTTGGGGGCCCTTTCCTCCTTTTCATCATGCTCATTTCTGTCTTTCTGCCTAACAATTCCAGGCACTCAACACCCACCTCCTCCCGAGGGCACATTATCCCTCCTAACTGGTGCCTGAGGCCCCTCTTGCTCCCTGAAATCATACTCGCTTTGCCTCCCAGGCCCCCATCTGAGGCCCAGAGTCTGCTGGGATATCGGCCTGATGTTACCTGCCAGCCAAGTGGCTGGGCCTGGACAGTGGCTCCCTATCTCCCTCATTCCACAGCCAGCCACCAGGTCCTCCTGGTCAGTGCTCCACTCCCTGCCCTAGGCTGACCTTTCCCTCTCCTGATTTTAAGGCAAAGCACCACATATCCTATGATGGTTAATTTTTTGTGTCAACTTGAAGGTTGCTTTTGGGGTGAGATTATGTTTAAATAGGTGAACTTTGAGTAAGCAGATTGCTCCCCATAATGTGGGATGGGCCTCATCCAATCAGTTGAAGGCCTGAATAGAACATGACCAAGCTCCCCAAGCAAGAGAGAAGTCTCCAGCGGATGGCCTCTCCAGGCTGCCAGCCCACACTGCAGATTTTAGACTTGTCAGCTTCCATAACTGCATGAGCCAATTCCTTATAACAAGTCTCTTTCTGCATACACATCCCATTGACTCTATTCCTCTGGAGAAGCCTAATACACCTGCCCAGACCAAGAGCCCAAGGTCCCCAAGCTGTTCTGATACTGAGCAGTTAGCCTCTTAAAGTTGACTCCCCTGGGCCCAAAGACCACATCTGTGCTTAACTCCTTCTCCTATTCCAGCCTGCTCCCCTCATATCCCTCCTTCCAGCGAACCACTTCTCAAGAATCCTCATCTCAGGCATCTAGGGAACCCAACCTCTGCTAACTGGTAGTGGGACTAGTACTAGTAATGGCCTTAGAGACCCTAAACAGAGGGTACATCTAAACTGTGCCCAGACTCCTGAATCACGCACCCTCTGTTTAGGCTGTAAGATGAAACTGTGAAGATGACAATGAGGACCCCACCATTGGTGGTAGGGGGAGTGATGACAGTCCCTGACACGTGGCATAGGGCCATGGTTAAGACACTCACCCATAGGGCACAGGGAAGGGATACACGTGGAACAGGGGTGTGCTGGCTGATGCAAGGTCTCTGGCGCTAAGTATGGGAGAGAAAGTAATTATAAGGAAATTGGAACTGGGGGCTGTCCTTAAGTGCCACTAACACATTGGAGATTGAAAATTACAGACTCAGATTTATTAATCAGCAATTTGAAGCAAAATGTTCATTGGAGGACGTTCATTGGAGGACCTACTTGGCAGCCTATGAAGAAACATCCATATGTAGCCAGAGACCAGCCAAAGGACCTCATTGCAAGAGCTTCAAAGAACAAGGTCCTCTCTGTCTAGGAAAGTCTTTTGTGCCACAGTCAGCACCTCTATAGGACAGGAGTAAGTCCCTGAGACTTGGGCGAGGATACCTGGGTGAGTAGGCTGAGCACCCAGATCTACCTGAGCCCTTCAGGCCTGCAAAGCGACTTACTCTCCCTCTGACGACGAGACTGTGAGACTGTGCCGAGGCCTCCAAGGAGGAGACGCCCTACATAACACTCACCTGCTTCAGGGCTGTCCATGATCCCCTTTTGGCTACCAGACCCATAGCTAAGCTCAAATCTAAGCATAAACCAACTGCCGAAGTACTGGGTTGGCCAGGGGAGGAGAGAAATTCTGTATCAAAGGAGCTACAGGACCTGGCTACAAGGAAAAGCAGGAGCCAGAAAAGCGGGCCTGGAATGGATCCTGGAGGTTCCGGATCAAGGAGGGCAGAATATAAAGCTGGATAAAGCAACACGTCGACATAGGGAGACTGTCCTATGACACTGGATTTAAAACTCTGGGAAGGGTCCCCTGAGCCCAGAACAGGGTCCTTTGGCAGCTATGGGGATGGGAGGATCCCAAAATGGCAGATGGCATAATTATCATAATGGACAGCAAGTTTGGAATGGCAGCCTCATTAAGTCTAAAAGCTTTTGAGCACTAAGACACTGGTGACAGATTGGAAAGGCAAGCCACGGGCCAGAAGAAAAGACCTGCAAACCACTTATCTGGTAAAGGGCTTGTTTCCAGGATATACAAAGAATTCTCAAAACTCAACAAAAAAACATAAACAACGCAATTTTTCAAATGGGCGGAAGACTTGAACAGAAACAGGTGGCAAATAAGTACATGAAAAGATGCTCGACCTCCTTAGTTCCTAGGAAAATGTAGATAAAAGCCACAATGAGATACTACTACACATCTATTAGATGGTGAAAATTAAAGAGACTGACAATTATCAAGTGTGGGTGAGGATATCGACTAACGCAGCTCCCAAACACTGCAGGTAGAAATGTAAAATGGTACAAGCACTTTGAAAAACAATTTGGCAGTTTCTTAAAAAGTTGAATATGCAACCTACCATATGATCCAGGCATTGTACTCCTAGATATTCCAAGGAAAATGAAAACACACAGTCACTCGGAGACATGCACACAAATGTTCATACCTGCCTCATCTGTAATATCAAAAAACTGGAAACCATCCAAATGCTCATCACCAGCTGAATGGATGAACAAATTGCAAGTATATCCATACAATAAATTACTACTCAGCGATAAAAAGGAACAGGATATTTAACATACAACAAAACATATGAACTAAATTAATTAGGCTGAGTAAAAGCAACCAGGCAAATGAGTATATGCAGTATAATTCTAGTTAAATAAAATTCTAGAAAACAAACTGCTCTATAGTGACAGAAAGCAGATCAGTGATTGCCTGGCAAAAGGGGACAGAGAAGGGGTGAAAAAGGGAAAAAGTGGATGAACGCACATACCTGTCAACTTGTGGTCCACTGAGACTGGGGGCTCTCTCTTGCGTTGAGCAGAGCCCCAGTCTATCTCAGCGTCTTTCCAAACTCTCCTCTCCTGCAGTGAGTGTCAGAGGGACCAGGTAGGGCTTGTTGAAGGCAGGAATGAGAGGACCCCTCCTCCACTCAGGCAGGGCTGTAGGATAGTTACTCCAGCTGCCAGCCCAGGGACATTCTGGGTAATGGATGGCCTCTCTTCTATGTCAGGGAAGAAGGCCCCTCCTTAATCAGCTGCCGTGTCATTAAAAGAGAAAACATTTGATCTGTGGGGCTCCTGATGGCCTTTAGAAACTGCAGGTTAAACACCAACCAGGAAGGGCTGCTCAAGGCTTAACCCTCCCCTTCCCAGCACAGCCCAGGCCTCAGCCACCTGGGTCTACAGATCCCTGGTCTGGACTCCAGGGAGGGAGCACTGGGCCCTCTTTGCAGGTTCTTCTCAGCCTGAAAGTGAGTGTGTATGAGGACATAGACGGGAGAAAGGATAAGAGGAATCCCTGAGGTTCCTGTATAGGTGCTGTAGACAGAGGACCCTCCCCAGGCTGGGTAGGGAGCAGAGCACTGGGGGTCTGCCTGGGGGCTGGGTGACTGCGGGCTGCTCCCTTAACCTCTCTGTGCTCAGTTCCCAACGGGGGAGGGGAGGAAACACTCAGCAACAAGGTTCTAGGGTCTGCATTTCACAGCAAGTAGAGCCTGGTGGTCTTCCTGAGAGGGCTGACATGTCCATGGTCCCCTAGGTCCCTGCACTGAAGCCTTTGCCTTGCTGGGACCACATGTGACCATGTCAGGAGGCCACCCTGGAGACAAAGGGAAGCAGGTGACCTTGACAAGCTGACAGCGGAGGGAGCTGCTATTACTGAGCAATGCTGGGAGCCCAGGACTGTGCTGGGGCTGCACACACACACACACACACACCCCTTACAGGAGCCAGCCTCCCAGCACAAGGGTGTGGGCTCACCTGACCCCCCTCCTTTCCACCGCAAGGCTTTTGCACATGCAGTCCCCCCTCCTCCCATGCCTTCCCTCCCCTCCTCTATCCAGATCCTACCCAACCCAAGCCCTGCCTCCTCCAGGAAGTCTTCCCTGATGTCTGACAGCCAGACTGCCAGTGGCTCCACCCAGCTGGCCCTCCAGTTGTTCACTTTCTCACCGCAGTTTTGGATTTTACTACCATGAGCATGAGCTCATTTCATTATCTCACCAGGTTAATCAACACTTACTGGGCACTGACTGGGACCAGGCACTGTGGGGGCCACAGAGGGGATGGGAACAAATGCCCACTGAGCACCTGCCGATGCCCCTCCCGTGCCTGCTGGGAGCCCACATGGGGTCCTGAGAGGCTCCTTGCTCTGTTAGGAAGATGATGAAATCGAGGTGCAGAGACAAGACAAAGCTGCTCAGGTCAGTGGCTGGGATTCCAAACCAAATCAGACTGCATGATCCACCCCATCCCCATTACCTGTGCTCAGAACTTTTTCTTTTAATTTATTACCTATTGATTCATTCCTTCTTTTGGTCCACTATACATACAAGAATTCCGATGTCATATTCCAGGTGACATGAAAGTCTCTAAGTATACAAAGATGAATCAGCTTTTCATTTATTTGTTTTCTTTTTTTTTAATTGGATAAATCTGACATGTAACATCGTGTAAATCTAAGGTGTAGTCTATGTTACTATGATACATTTATATATTATAATATGGTTGCTACTGTAAAAATATTTGTCACATTACATACTTGCAGTACAATATTACCATCTGTATTAAATCCCTGTGGCTCTTTTGATATTTATTACAAGCTTATACCCTTAAACACCATCAATCTTATCTCCTCAACCCCCAACCCCTGGTAACTACCACTTTACTCTGTTGTTGTTTTTTTAACATGTTTGTTTAGGGTCCACATACAAGTGCTATCATACAGTAACTATCTTTGGCTTATTTCACTGAACTAGTGTACTCAAGGTCTGTGTTGTTGGAAATGGCTAGATATCCTCCTTTCTTGGGGTTGAATAATATTCCATTGAGTATATGTACTACATCTTTTTTAACCATTCGTCCATTGAGGGCATTTGAGTTGTTTCCATATCTTAGCTATTGTAAATGATGCTGTGATTAACAGGGGGGTGCTTCTAGCTTGCCGAACTCCTGTTTTCACTCCCTTTGGGTATATTCCCAGAAGTGGGATTGCTGGATCACATGTATAGTAAGTCTATTTTTAATTGTTTTGAGAAATGCCCATATTGTTTTCCATAGTGGTTGGACCAATTTGCATTCTCACCAGCAGTGTATAATGTCCTGTTTTCACCACAGCCTCGCCAGCACCGGCTGTCCTTGTCTTCTTGGGGATAGTCATTCTCACAGGTGTGAGGTGAGGGTTCATTGTGGCTTATTTGCATTTCCCTGATGATTAGTGAAGTTGAACATCTTCTCTTGCACCTGCTGGCCATGTTGATGTCCTCTTTGGGAAAATGCCCATAACCCTTTAGGCCCCCTCAGCTGGAGCAGGATTGGTCCTGAAGCCTGGAGCCATCTGTGGAGCCGTACAAGTGGGGCTCAGGCAGCCACAGCTGTGCAGAGAAGGAGGCAGGACAGGGAACCCCTAGGCAGGGTCCCTCCACAGGACTAAGGCGAGGTAAGTAAGGCACATAGGGTAGGAGCAGACTTTTAAGGGGTGTCTGTTCTGGGGGCTGTGCAAGTGCCAGCCTGCTTCTCAGTGGGCATTGTCACCCCTCTGCTGACTCTCCAGTCTGTGGTCCACCCAGGATGCCAGGCCCCCTGGTTGGAGACTTGCCTGTCCCCTTTCTCTAAAATGTCCCCAGGGCCTGTCTGTAGCCACAGGACATGACTAATCCATCTTTAAGCTTCTGGTTCCAGAGCTGCTGTTCTCTTGTCTTTCCAGGCTGGACCCCTCACCAGTGAAGTTCTCAGAGAAGTATCAAAGGGATAGATGGCAGTGGGGGTGAGGCCTGACCCCAGGACTGGCATTGGATGATAAATCCCATCACTTCAAGCTGGTGATGACTTTTCCTGCAGGTGTGTCGCAGCGTGAAAGCAGAGTGTCATGTGTGTCTATGTGCGTGTGCATGGGAGGCAGTAAATCCCTCTCTGTTGTCCCTCTGGAGTGAGTTCCCAGTTTACTGATAGTGGCTAATGAATGAGTACCATTCTGCAACCCCATTTGGGGCTGCCCCTGCATCAATTTCAACTTGAGAGAGAAAAAGACTTGAAAGAGAACATTAAATCCCAAGATGCCACAGCCAAAAGGGTCCCTTAAAAGTGGCTCACAGCCAAAAGGGTCCCTTAAAAGTGGCTCACTCTCCTGTTATAGAAGAGAGGCTCTGGATCTCTGAGGCTCTGAGAAAGTGCCAGAAATTTACACATCTGGGCAGTGATGGAACTAGCACACAGGACTGCCAAGTGTCAGTGCATCTGTGTGTGATGGGGTGTGAGCGTGTTTGTGCACAAGCACACTCACGCCTGCCTATGGTATGTATCTGGGCTTTATTAGGATGTGTATGTGTGTGTGTGTGACTGTCCTAAGTTGTGTGTGAGTGACAGTCTCAAAGCATAGGTGTGAAGGTCACAAGGTCAGATGTGTGCATTAGCTTGGTGTGGGTGTATGTGAGTAACACTGTGCGAGGCCGGATACAGGCTGTGCTTGACAATGAGGATGGTAGTCTCAGGATAATGAGGTTCCTTCAGAGTGTGGGCGCCTTTCTCAGCAGAGCCCCAAAGGGCGGGGATTCAGTGAATATTTGCAGGGCACATGGAAGGGTAAGATCAGCGACATGTGTGTGCAAGGTGCCAGGTGCTGAGGCCAAAGCCCAGGGGTGCAACTGACCCCCACCCTCTCCGGCTACAGGTCAGGGCCAATCCAGGGTGCAGACACTGAGCCAGCAAGTAGGGCCAAGCAGCCCAACCACAGCAGGGTGTGGCACAAACCCACTGAGGCTATGAGGGCCCCCGCTGGCCTGGCTCAGACAGTGACCTACATGCCCAGATGTAGATCACAGATGCCCAAGAGGAGTTGGGGCAGGAGGGCCAGGTTCCTCCCAGTGTCTCTCTCAGTTCTTTGGCTAGCAACACCACATGCTTTTCAAATGCCCTGGCATTCTGCCTACTCTGATTTCCTAAAATTCCTCCATCCTTGTTTATGGTGAAAGGGGCAGGACAGAGACAGGATTTGCAGTTAGAGGCATGAGAAGGGTTTACCTAGGAGGCTGGCACACGGTCCCATGGGGACATCCATACTCTGACCCAAGCCCCTGGGGCCTCTCTAGGCCCCCTTGCCCTCAGGAGGGTGCGGCCCATTGATGCCACACCCAGGAAGGGAGAATAGGGAAAATGGCCAAGGTGAGATGAATAGTGTGATGGTTAAGCGTTTGGGTTTCGGGATCAGACAGACCTGGGTTCACCTTGCCTGTGGTGTGAGCTTGCGGGGAGGAAGTCCCTCCACCCCGTAGAAGACAGACATCTCATCTGGGCAGCCTCCACACCGGGCCTGAGACTCTGGGGCTGTCTCAGACACCATTCATATTCTCAGAGAAAAGAAATTATTCTCCTTGTAATTAATCTAATTAGGAGTAATCAAGTTGTGGAGATCAGTGCAGCAGGGTGAGTGATTAGGAAAAATTATCTCCCTGCAAATAGTTTAGGTTCACTTTTTTTTTAATTCCATCATCTGAAAACCAAAAAAAGAAGCATGGGCTTTCTGTCACAGCCCTCTCTGGTGAGAGTCCCCCAGGGTTGGGGCACCAGCCCACAGAGAGGGTCGAACTACAATGAGATGGGCAGCGGGCTCGTGTCACCCACAAGCCCTGGTATCACTGTTTTATCTCCAGACTACCGCCTGCACCTCTAGAGGCAGCCCTGGCCACGCCTCGGGTCAGGCCTTCCTCCCACACGCAGGCCCACCTGCACCCCTCATACCCAGAGCCAAATGACACGTCTGTCCTCGAGCTTCGAAGTATTCTTATACTCTATATCAACAGACCCTTCCTCAAGAGAACCCAGAATTCTTGGGAGCCAGAGATGATTACGCTTATGTGGGGGCCAGGAGGTGGGCGTTGCACTAACTTCAGGGTTTCCTGTCTCTGCTGGGCTTGTCCTGCATGGAATGGATGGGCAGGTAGCATAGCAGGGACCTTCATCAGGAGATGCCTGGGAAAGCCACCTGAGAGGACACCAGGGTAGGACAATGCTTAATCCACAGGGAAGACTCCCCAATACTGGGCAGTAGCATTAAGGGTCCCTTAAATCATACTCCCTCCTCCTTCTTCACTAAAGAAGAAGCCCCTGGGTTATTTCAGGGCTGAGGGCCTGTTTGCTGAGAGCAGCACCCTACCCAGGCCATCCATCACCTGGGATGCTGAGTCAGGAAGACTGGCCCTTCTCTCCACACCCTTTCTCAGCTTGTCCCCCAGCCTAAATGGGACACCCCATTACAGGCAGAGAAACCCGGAGAATGAGGACAGTAGAGGGGGGAAGGCAAGGAAGGAGGGGCTTGCCTTGACCCGTGGCCTGCTGGGGATGGGGAGGGAGGATCTGGGAGGATGTCAGGATCTCTTTATCATTCCCAACACCTGCTTTTGGGTTTGAAGAGGGATAAACATGACACAGCACTCCGAACCAGAAAGTCCAGAAAGTCCAGAACCCAGAATCCAGACTTTGGAATCCTAGACCCCAAAGATACAGACTGTAAATCTCACAACGACAGAATTCTAAACCTAGAGTTACAGAATCCAGAGCCATGGATCTGAAATAGAGAATTAAAGGCCCTGAACCCAGAATTATAGAGCCTAGAATCACAGGCCCTAGAAGACTAGAACCTAGGACTTCTGTTCTCTCTGAAATGCTCTCTGTGCCCCATAGCATCTTCAGTATCCCACCTAAGTACCCCTTCCCGCAGGAAACCTCCCTACGGCCCTCAGCTCTGGCAGGGCCCTCCTTCCTCTGTGCTGTCTAGGTCTCTATGGATCCCATGATGCTCTCCAGGCCTGTCCTGTCCCACCACTCAGGCCTGTCTTCCGTGGGCATCCACCTGTCCCTGCACTGGGCGTGACCCAGTTCCTTGCTCATGGTAGACACTCAAGGCATGCTTGTGGAAAGAGTGAATTCTTGACTTATTTGGCCTGAATTCCCTCATCTTCCAGAGGGGATGCCTGAAACTCGGAAGGAGAATACATTTTTCCCATGGTCACACAGTATATTTGGGAAATCCCAGAGAAGACCCTAGTTCTCTTTATTGTAAGCCTAGCACTCCTTCTCTGCCCCAGATTGGATCTGAAGCACTGGTGTGTTGGCATGAAATGCCACCATATCCTATTGCTTTTCCATGTTCCCATTGCTGATACTTTCACTCTTAAAAGCCTCGAAAGTGTGAAAGGAACCACTCAGTCTTGGAGTAATGGTGATGGTGGTAAGGATGACAGGAGGCTTCCTGGAGGAAGTGGCATCTGAGCTCAGTAAACATGTGGGAAGCCATGCCAGTCAAAATGCAATAGGTGAAAAGGTAAAATTACCTGAGTGGCCAGGCCTAGGTGGCAGGAGTCAGAGGACAGATCAGCCCCACTGGATAGACTGGGAATGGGTGGGGAGTTGTTTTCAAAGGAAAACTGGGGAGTGGTCCTACCAAAAGAGGGGTAAATTCTAGACAGGCAAACAAAAAGAAACAGGCCCATTACTCACTTTGTCTCATCTTCTTGGCATGTGAATCACCTTTCAGATCTCAGCTCAGAAGACTTGCCTTTTCAGAAAAGATTATTTAAAGTGCAGCCTTCTGATCCTTTTTCTTTACATTTTAGCTCTTTTATATTCAAAGTTGAAATTGATTGCGTACTGTCAAAGAGAGCCAGAGTCAGACATGGGTTAAAGTGGTAAAGACAGATTTTACTCAGAAACTATTGCACTAGGGGAAAAGAGATTTCAGTACAGAACTGAGCAACAGGTCCGAAGACAACAGTGACAAGTGGGGATTCATAGGGTGAGGTGGCTGATGGGGACCCCAACCCGAGGGGATTCTTGCTAAACTGACCTAACAAGATTCTTACCATAGAAGGCAGGCCAAGGTAATCAGAGGTCAAGGGTGACAGATTCTCTGTAAACTGACTTAGCAAGATTCTTGCTAAAACTGGGCTTGTCAAGAACAGATATGCAAGCCCAAGATTGAGGTCTGGTTGAGAAGCAGGCTTAGAGGAGCCTGCCTAAAGTTTGGGGAGAGTCTGCCATCACTTACTGGGCCCCGAACACTATTCCAAGTGATCTACACATATTAACTAGTTTAAACCTCCCAACTTCCCTGTGAGATAGGACTTGTATCTACATTTTTGAAATGAGGAAACTGAGGCCCAGAAAGGTGAAGTAACTTGCTCAAGTTCAAGTCAGAATGTGGCAGGGCTGAGATTCACATCCAGGCAGTCTTCAGAGCCCACTCCTTAACCACTCTGCCACAGTCCTTCTGAACTTAATCCTGCAAATAATTACAAGCTTAACTGTACTTAATGTAATCTAGATGATTATTTGCTGAAGGCGTATCTTCTTCTGTCCGTCTCATCCAGCACCTAACGCAGGGTGGAGCACAGAGAACTTGGCAGCCTGTTTTCCAGTGGGAACATTGAGCCCACCCAATGCACTTCCTACAAGGCGGATTTGGAGAATCAAACCCAAATTTGGGGCCCCTCTCACCTCTTCCCCCTTCCTGGTCCACCCCTGTCCTTCCTCATCCTCTTCCCTCCTTCCTGTCCTGCCCCCTCTCTGCCCCTCCCCTGTACCTCTCTCCCTCACCACCCTGTTTTCCCCTTTCTCTGTCTCCGTCCTGTTCTGTCTCCTCCCTCTGCACCTCCCCACCCCCCAGCTAATTAAACTGTACTGTGGAATGCATTTCATTTGCTTTGGCCCAGGGGCCAAGGAGGTTGGGCAGCCACGTGTTCGTTACACAGCTCTGTATAGAGGGCTGTAATGAACCGGTTGTACTAAGACCATCATCTCTGCTCATCCCACAAGACAATCATGTATTCAGTGGGGGTGGGAGGGAGAACTACAGACCTCATTGGTGGGGGTGGGGGGGAGAACCACAATCTTCATTGGTGGGGGCAGGGTGGGGAGGACCACAGATCTTATTGGTGGGGGGTGGGGGAGAGAAAACCACAAATCTCATTGGTGTGGGGGGGAGAACCACAACCCTCATTGGTGGGGGCAGGATGGGGAGAACCACAGACCTCATTGGTGCAGGCAAGGTGGGGAGAACCACAAACCTCATTTTGGGGGTTGGAAGGGGAGAACCATAGACCTCATTGGTGAGGGGTGTGGGGGGGGAGAAT
The DNA here is from genome assembly GCF_040802235.1 of Manis javanica. NCBI lineage: Eukaryota > Metazoa > Chordata > Mammalia > Pholidota > Manidae > Manis > Manis javanica. Next base: position 22,014,230 of record NC_133159.1, on the reverse strand, counting down.
CACAGACCTTATTGGTGGGGGGCGGAGGGGGAGAACCACAAACCTCAGCCGCATGTGCTTGCGACTTGGGAGTGGGTGAGGGGAGAAGCGCCCAGCGCTGAATCCTAGCTCTGCTTCGTCGTGAAGTGAGGAGGGGCAGGGGAGGAGAATGGGCTGGACCCAGAAGACTCCCTGATGGAGCCCCCACGGAGTACCACCTTTTTGAATAAGCCTACATGCCATCTGAGAGAGACCTTGGTTTCATCTTACTGAGGCTACAAGCATTCTCCGAAGGATACGTCTGCAAGTCACAAGCCCACCTTTTCCCAGACCCATCCCCTCAAAAGACCACCAAAAAACCTGGCCATAAAAAGCCTCTAAGAGACACCTTCTTTGTTCTGCTCGCCAGAACAGAGAGGTCCCTCTCAGGTTTACCAATAAACCTGCCTGGACCGTGGAGTTTGCGTCCCTTCTTTTCCTTTTACCCCTGGACCCTGTTATTGCAACTGCCATAACTGTGCAGGTCAGAAATTCCCCTTGGCTTTGATTAAATTCAGGTCGGAGTGTGGTTATTAAACTCCTAGGATAATTACTGCATCTGTTGCATACCTGGCACCTAACGACACCAAGCACTGTGTGTACATGGAATAACTGAGTCAGCACACAATAGACCACTGTTTTATACGTAGGTGCTACTGCAACTGTAATGACAGCAACTCACTGAGAGCATTTCAGGATTCCAGGTAGCATCTGCCACCATGTATTTCCTCAATCATTGGTATTGAATAGTAGCAGTCATAGTAGTGACACAAGAGTAGCAGCCACCATCCTGTTGTCTACCAGGCACTGGGCTTAGTGATTTAGTAGATTCATTCACCCTCACAACTCAGGGTGGGGGAGGGTAGTTATTTGTTATTATTCTCTTCTTGTGGGTAAGGAAACTGAGGCTCACTAGTCAAGTGCTGAGCCCAAGACAGTGAACATTAGACAATGGAGAACAGTGATCCCTGAGAGGCGGGGCACTAAATGGTGAGACCAGTGACTCCCCAGCTTCCCGTCTTGGGAGAATTTCCCAGCCATGAGGCAGGGAGGAGGGACAGGGGGAACTGAGTTAAAGAGACAGAGGTAAGAAACCAGGAAGAACAAGACAGAGGCCATAGGACAGGGTGTCAAGAGCAGAGAGAGAAAAACAAAAGAGACCTCTGAAGATCCTCAGAGGGTCCCTCTCAAGTACTCAGCTGACTCCTGCTGAGAACCCCTATTTGAGGAAATTGTCAAACGCTGGGGAAAGAACCACTCAAAAGGATGAGAGGTAATAATGCCAACACTCAGTGCTGGGAAGGGTGCCTGTTCCCACCAGCCAGGCCGTAAGACCTCATGGTTCACAGGTTATTGAGTGAAGTGCACAGAAGGGTCTTGCCTAGATAGTGGGAAATAAATAGCCCCCAGATTAGGAGCTACTTCAGTTCCTCCTAACAAATCTTAAAAGCAGGAGCTGAACACATCAAACTATGAGCAAGTAACTTAACTACAAAATATAGCTTATGAAATTGCCTAGAAGTATAAAACTATCCAGCATCCAACAAGGTGGAGTTCACTATGCCTCGGATTCAAATAAAAATTAGCAGGCATTCAAAGGAACAGGAAAATGCAACCCGTAATGAGGAAATAAATGAATCAATCAAAACCAACTCAGACGTGACGCAGATGATAGAATTCGCAGGCAAGGACTTTAAAAGGTATTATAACTGCATTCCATACATTGGCAAAGGGAAGCAGACATGGAAGATGTTAAAAAGATCAAATGGAACATTGAGAGGTGAAACTCACAATGTGTGAGATGCAATATACACTGGATGGAATTGATAGCAGATCAGAAATTGCGGAAGAGAAGATGAATGAACTTGACACCATAGCAATAGAAACTATTCAAACTGAAACCCAAAGAGAAAAAAAAGATTTTTTAAAAAGAACAGAATGGCAGGGAGTTGTAGGACAAATTCAAATTCTCTGATGTACATACATAACTGGAGTCCCTGAAGGCGGGGAGGGGAGGCAAAATATCTAAAATAATAATAGCAGAAATGTTCCACATTTTAAAGACAACTGTAATCTTACAGATAAATGGAACTCAACATAACTTAAACACAAGAATTATGAAGAAATCTGCAGGCATTTTTTGTAGAAATTGATTCTAAAAGTCCTATGGAAACAGGATCTACAATAGCCAAAGCAACCTTGGAAATAAGCAAAGTTAGAGGACTAACATTTCATGACTTCAAGACTTATTATAAAACTAAAGTAATTAATTCCTGTACTTAATTACTTACAAATCTGCACTTAATTACCCAAATCAAGTGCGGTGTTGGCATAAAAAGGAACAAATAAATAGATCAGTGGAACATAATAAAAAGTCTGAAAATAGACCTGCAAATGTTAAGACAATTGATTTTTGACAAAAGAGCAAAGGAAATTCCAGGAACTGGATAGTGGGGAATGGATAGCCATTTTATCAAGTGGTGTTGGAACAATTCAATAACCATATGCAAAAATTAAATTTCAACCCACACCTCATGCCATATATAAAAATTAACTTTAAATGGATCATAGACCTAAATATAAAGCCTAAAACTATAAAACTTCCATAAGAAAACCTAAGAGAAAACATCTGTGATTTTGGTTTAGGCAAATATTTCTTAGATGCAATATCCAAAGCAGAACCCATAAAATAATTAATTGATAAATCAAACTTAATCAACATTTTAAATTTCTGCTCTTCAAAAGACACTGGTCAGAATATAAAAAGACAAGCCACAGACTTAGAAAAAATATTTGTACATCACAGTCTGGTAAAGGACTTGCATCCAGAATATGTAAAGAATTCTTATAATTCAATGATAAAAAGACAACCCAAATTATAAATAAGTAGAACCTATGAATGGACATTTCTCTAATGCTATAAAAACAGCCAATAAATGCATTAAAAGATGCTCAGCATCATGAGTCATGAGGCTAATGGGAAATGCAAATCAAAACCACACTGATACATTACCACCTGCCTATCAGAACAACTGAAACTTAAAAGTGAGGGAGGATCCCCACTCCCACCTCCAGAAGAGAAGACAGGCTCAGCAGACACAGGGGAGGCCAGGATGTGCCCAGAGCCAGCTCAGGGTCTCTGGTGGCCCCACTGGGTTCTGGCTGGTCTGACTCCGGAGCCTCCTGCCCCCAACACTGTGCTCTGCTGGCTGCAAGAGCAACTTTGAAAATGGAAGGGGTTGTTTTGGGGTCCTACTGTGAGAGGCCCAGGATGGAGATGCCTTCAGAGGGAGTGGAGCTGCCTCTCCCTGACTCCCTGCAGAGGCCCCACCCAGCTATTAAGCCCTGGGTCTTCTGCCCTTATGAGGCCAGTGCCCCAACTCCCTCCTTCCTTATTAGAATTCAGGCAGGTCAAAGAATTTTGCTGAGTCCTTAGATCAGCAGAACTCTGGGCCCCAGAGGCCCCTTACTCTGCCCAGGGCCCTTTCTCAGACAAGATTAGTTAACTCATTAGCAGGAAAGCAGTGCCCTGCTAACAATCCCTGGGCAGATGAACCATCTGTGCCTGGTGTCCTGGCACACAGCCAGGCCAGTCCTGCCAATGGGGCCTCATCCTTCTCTTTCCTGAGCTACAGGGAGGTGGAACTTGTGAGACTGGCAGGGTCAGTTGACCCTGAGGACAGAAGGACAGGTGCAGGGGACACTTGAAAGATAGACCTGGAGGAGGGAGACCTCAAATGGGCTGGAGGGGAGAATTCTACTTCCCTGAGCACCTACTGAGTGCCAGTGTTTATACACCCCCTCATCTGAGCCTCATCACCTCAGAGGCATATGTGCTCACTAACCCCACTGTGATTATGCCCATTTTGCAGATGAGGAAATCAGGGCCCAGAGAGATTAAGTGACCTTCCCAAGGCCACACAGCCTGGCCATGTGGGGCAGGGATTCAAACCCAGGCCCCTGGTGGCCCCAAGTCCATCTTCTCCCTCCCATCCACACTGTTTAGGTTTGCTCTTCACCACATGGGGGTCCCCATGGCTCCTCCACCTCTGTTGCCCCAAAGCCACCAGGCAGCTCCCTGGGAAAGGGAAGCCTCAGGAAAGCCCAGCCTTCAAGGGGGAGCAGCTGAGACGTCCCTCCTGAGAAGCAAACATTCCCCAGCAGAGTAAATCCTGGGCCTCTGAGCACCTGCAAGTGCAGGCTCCCCCTCCTTCCCCAGGACGTTTGTAACTCAAATCTTACACCTGCTGTTTACAGAATCTGCCAGGGCAGGTAAGTGAGGCAGGAAGCAGGGGAGAAAGGCTGGGGGAAGAGCAGCCCCCAAGCCAGCCCTGGGGGTCTCCTGGGATGGAGGGAGAGGCACAGCATGGTGCTGAGGGACCACGGCTCCCACCTGTGCCCCGAAGACAGACCAGATGATCCTGGGGCCCCTGCCAGCCCTGATATTCTGTGGGTCCCTGACCCCGTGTCTGAGGGCAGCTGGAGCAAAGGGTCTGGGCTCAGGGATGGAGGCTGGGAGGGCGCTCGGGAGTCAGCAGCAGCTCTGAGCTAAGCCCTGGGTGGGGGTGTTTGGTGGGAAGAGGGGCTGGTGGTCACAGAGGACAGGCCTGGGATGGGGGTGCCCAGCTGGGGCCCTGGGCCACGGCAGCCAGGAGGAAGGAAGCCAGAGGGGCAAGACTCTGCACCCTGGGCTGGGGGTCAGCGCCTGGGTCAGTTCTGGTTCTGCCTCTGACAGGCTGTGTGACCTTGGGCAAGTCACATGGCCTCTCTGGGCCTCGGCTACCTCATCTGCATAGTGAAGATGGTCATTCCTGCTCTGGATGCGGGACTGTTGGAAGGACTGGAGAAGGTTAAGGAGGGAAAAAAGCCGGCTGGGAAGGTCCAAGATGAGCTTGGGGGAGGGGCCTGGCCCTGCTCCTCTTGCCTCTGCTCCCAGCCTCCTGGTGATTGGCCAGGCCCTGGTGTTCCCACCCCTGAGCCCCCAGCTGACTGGAGGAGGTGGGGTCTTTATGCAAACGAGGCTGCTCCCTCCCTCCCTCATGTCCTCCTCCCCCTAAGACCACCATCACTGGGGTCTCACACATGGTGGTGTGAGTTTCCCCGGGAATGTCTGCAGCCTGGTGAGACATTTGATTTATTGCCTGAATGCAGGACAGCTCGGGCTGACTCTCCCCAGGACCCGTGCTGCTCCCCCAGCCCTACCCCTGACCCTCCCCTCCCAATCCCTGCCCCTCACCAGCAAGCCCTTCACCTCTCTGAGCCTCAGTCTCCTCCACTGTTAAATGGGGATGAGAACGCCCACTTCATGGGCTTGTCCCGTGTATTTACACATTCTTGTGTCCTTCAACAGTATTTCTTGGGAACTTCCTGGGCCAGGCGGGGTCTGGACACCGAGGACATAGAAGTGGGCAGTAGAGATGAGGCCCTGCTCTGAGATTCCCTCGCGGTGGGTTGTTGGGTGGCCACAGTGAGGAGCTAGCCAGGAAGGCATTGGTAAGTGGCCAAGAGCAGAGGCGATGCAGTCGGTGACTCACCCAAAGTCACAGGGTAGATCAGTGACAGAGCCCAGGCCAGGCTGGCTGCAGAGCAGACCCCTAACACACCCCTGTGATGAGACGCACCATGTGGATTTCCTGACGCAGAACCGAGGGAGGCCACCCCCTAGCACAGGGATGTCTGGGTCCCATGGCAAGCATCAGCTCGTGGTGGAAACTGGGAGCTCCTGGGTCCCCATGCCTCCTGGGTTCCTGCCAAGGGCTCTACAGGGCAGTACAGGTGAGGAGCACCTGGTCATCCACAGCCTGCTGGAAAAACGACGCTCAGCTTCCCATTCCTGAATTCTGTCACCCTGTCCACTAGCTCCAGAATGCCCGGCATCTTATGTTGGGACTTGGGGAGATTTGGAGCAGGTCTTATTATGAGAACTCTGCCCATCATCAACCCACAACTGGACGTGTGGGCAGTACCTTCCTCCCCACAGACAATGACAAAATTTTTAATTAAAATTATCACTTGAAATATTGCTTTATTGGTGCTGATAAATAAAATGAATTTTTTTTTTGCCCTTTGCCTCTCCCTCTTAAGCTTTAAATCTGATGGCGAGTTTCATAACATACCCCAAGACAGGAATTGGTAAGAGGAAGCCCTTGAAATGACTTTTTACAGGAAGCAGTCTGAGGTAGTGGGTGTGATGGGGACCTGAGCCCGGGGCTGTGGGTTTGAATGCAGAGCTACATCCAGAGCTGAGGGCCCACGTGTGTGCATGAATGTGCACGAGTGTGTGTTCATGTGCAAGCATGTGCCTGTGCGCCATGCCATGACGGGGCCTCAGGATGGGCAGCACCCTCTCAGGGGCAGGGCAGGGGTGGGATGAGGTAAGGGTACCTGGGGAGTGATGGGCAGGGGATGGGGTGAAGGTGCCTGGGGAGTGATGGGCAGGGCGCAGGTGCAGGTCTGCCCCTGGGGCAACAGCCAGAGCCCTGGAGGTAGGTGGGCCCATGCTCCTGCCTCCTGGCTGCTAATTTCCCCTCCCCAAGCCTCTCTTCATCATTTCCAGCTGGGAACAGCCACACCTCCTGCATAGAACCATTAGTCTTGAGAATTTAGTGCAATGAGCTGTGCACCCAGCCTAGCGCTCAGGAAGGGTTAGTTATTAGCATTTCAGGCAGCGTGGGGGCAGCCTGATGGGCACACAGGTGACAGCACGTGACCCTGGATGATGAGGACTCAGGGCCTAGGGTCCAGGCAGCAGGGCCCAGGCATTAGGCTTGCCTTGGCTTGGGGCACAGCCACCCTCTCTAAGAGACCTGTCCATCCTCCCAAGAGGTACTTTGTGGCCTGGGGTGGTTTGCAGTCCAGCCTCTTCTCCTGCCCCCAGCATCTCTCAGCAGGAGCTTAGGATCCCACAGGGGGACCATCAGGCCAAATGCCAGAGTCCCAGCCCCAGGGGGACGGGAAGGCACAGCCACTCCTGAGCACCCACTATGTGCTAAACACCTGTGCCTGCCTCAGTCCCCTGTCCTCCCAACAAGCTGCTCCTGCCCCATTTTACAGAGGAGGAAACTGAGGCTCAGAGCAGTTGAGTGAGTTGACTGGCCAAGGGCCACATGTCACTAAGTGGCAGGACAGAGACTGAGCCTGGGTCTGTTGAAGAACAGCACCAGCTCCTTTCCCAGGGTCCCTCCCCTGACCACTGAATCTGGGTCATGGGGTGAGCCCATGAGCCCCCTCCCTCTAAAGGAGGGGCTGGGGGAGAAAGCACGAGGAAGGGAGGCGCTCCCCACCCAGGGTACAGATTCCACCCGGGACTCCGCACTGTGACCTCGGGCGGGTGCCTCCGCTCCTCTTAGCCTCATTCTCCTCACACGTCCAATGAGGACAAGGCTCCCCACCCTGGGGGGCCACAGGTCTGCATGGAGACAGTGCAGTGTGGTGGCCAAGCGCAGGCCTGGGCTCAGACCCCACCCTCAGCACATCCGAGCTGCATGACCTAAGTGAATTGCTCGACCACACAATTTCTTATCTACAAAGTAGGATGACCATAATAAAATAATAGGCATCTTGTGACGGTGTCACAAAGATTGGGGAAGTGAGGACCCTTCGAGAAGTTATAGCGGAACCTGGTGCAAGGTACATGCTCAGTAAATGGGAGATATTTTAATATGGTGATGGGTAATAATGACGATTAAGGATAATAATAGCTGACACAGCATTTTGAAAAAAAGATATGATGTCAGTGAGCATTTTATTCAGGACAAACTCAGTGCTGTCACTGCCCCACCAGCCCCTGCCCACCCTGAGCTGGCCTCTCCTGGGGCCCCATCCAAGCTGCTCTCTCAGGACTCCGCCCACAGCCCCAGTGCTCAGAACTCTGCCCAAGTCATCCCAGGACCCACACCCTGAATTCTGGAAACCAGGAGTAATTTTCAATCTCTTTTGCATTCCAGCCCTGGCACTGACCAGACCCCATCTCTAGGAGGTCTGATTACTCAGACCTTCCAGGTCCCTGGGGCCCTCCACTTGCGGCATCTCTGAGCCCTGCGGCCCAGTAGCTGCAAGGCTGTGCTGCCTTGTGGGGGCTGCCTTCTCTCCCGCTGCAGAGCAGGAGCTGCAGGGAGGGGAGGAGGCAGAGGTGGGGCCGGCCAAGCTGTGTTGGAGTGAGATAGCAGTTTGGGTCCCAGAGGTGGGATGTTTGCTCTAGAAGGAAGCATTTAGATAACTGAATTCAGCCCCTACCCTACCCTCCATTTTTCAGATGGGGAGACTGAGACCCAAAGAGGGTCAGAAACTTCCCACAGTAACACTGTAAATCAGATAAAATCAAGAACTAAAATTCAGGTCATCTCTCATGAAAAGACTTGTTTAAGGGAGAATAGATCAGGTTGCTGCTGTGCAGGAGAGAAGACTAGGGAGTCTCTTAATGCCAGGGTGAGGAGGTTGGACTTGATTATGTGAGCAACAGGGAGCCATGGATGGTTCTTGAGCAGGATAGTGACATGACCAGTCCTTGCTTTAGAGAGCTGTCTCTGGAGGCAGGAAGGGGGTTGCAGATGAGTCTAGAGGCAGGGAGGTGGGTGAAAAGGCCGAAGCAATGATTCAGAGGGGTAATGATGAGGCAGGACCATAGAATAATGATGGTACACTAGTGACCATGTATTGAACATTTATAGATCCAAGGAACTGCACATGCTTCATCTTATTTAATCTTCAAAACTGTTCCATTAATAGTCCCTGTTTTTTTTTTTTCAGGAAGCTGAAGTTCAGACAGGTTGAGTTACTCCCTGAGAGTCACACATCTACTAAGTGGCCGTCCTCAGGCTTGAAACCAGCCCTGCCTTCCCCACACAGGGCTGATGTGTCTGGGACTGCAGCGGTGGACAAGGGGGTGAGGGACAATCCCTCAGAGATCGGAGAGAACAGACTGACAGAGGAGGGAGGTGGCAGAGCTGAATGAGACTTGGAGAATCAGCCTACGATCTTTTGAGGGAATCTCGGGTGGAGCCTGGGTTTAAGGAGAAGATAGTGAACCCATCGGGCCGATGTGTAATATAAGGCAGAGAAGGTAAGGGGCATTTCTCTCCCCACTGTCACTCCCAGTATCTTCTAATCTGAAGAGGAAAAAAAAGTCTAAATCACTCACTGATAACCCCCAAAACTACATGAGCACTTGTCTGAGTTCCAAATTCAGCTCTGAATCAGTCAGGTTAGGTGAGGCTATGTTGTGGTAACAAACATCCCCCAAACCTCAGCAGCTTGAAACCACAGCCTGAGATGGTCCACGAGGTCTTCCTCACTCAAGCTGCTTATCCTTCTTGGGTAGCTCAGCCCTTTGATCCACATTATCCTCACTCCAAGCCCCAAGATGATGGGTCTGAATGGAGCACTTTGGGTCACTGAGGCAGAGAGAAAAGGAACAAGGTGAATTGTGCACAGATTCTTAAGCTCCAGGCTGCACACATTACTTCCACTCACACTCCACTGAAGCCAAGCAATCACGTGGCTTATCTGAATTCAAATGGGCAGAGAAGGGTAATCCACCACGAGTCTGAGAGGGGAAAAGGAAATTTTGGTGCACAGTACAAGTGCCAGTGGCATGTTGGATATTCCCAGTTGTGCATCTAGGAGGCGGCTCGAACTTAGCACATTCAATAAAGGGCTTCCTCTTCCTCAAACTTATCCACTCCACGCCTTCCCTGCATCGGCAAATGGCACTTCCATCCATTCAGTTAATCAATTTAATCAAACCTGAGAGTCATCCTTGACTCTCCCCTTTCCCATCACCCAATTCTGTTGATCCAACCTCCATGATGTATCTGGGTTCCACCTGCTTCTCTACACTGCACTGCCTGCACCCTGGTCCAGACCACCAGCTCTCCCCTGGACACCGGCAGCAGCTCCTTCCAGGTCCCCCCACTCTTTCCTGCCCCTCCACAGTCTGTTACCCACAGCAGCCAGTGTGGCCTTGTAAAAACAAACACAACTGTGTTACTCTCCTGCGTAAAGCCTTGCAGGGACTTCTGCTCCCAGAGTCAACTTCAGAGTCCTCGCCATGGCTGCAAGGCTGTTTGTGAACTGACAGCTCTCTCCAGCCATTTTGGCAGCCTTGTTCTGTCCCACAGTCCCTCGTGGACCACAGCAAGGTCGCCCTGGGCTTCGGGTCACTCCTGGGGGGTGCAGAGGTCTTGGTATTCACCATCCCCACAACCTGAGCCTAAAGCGAAGGCCTTCCCAGACCCCCTGGGGAAAGGACCCCACCCCCAGGCACCCTTCACCACTACTATCGTCCTGTTTTATTCTCTTCACTGCATTCAGCACCTACGGGAATTATCTCCATTATCTGTTCCAGAGAATGTTTATCATCAGCCTCCCTAACAAGGCTGCAAGCTCCATGGGGCAGGGGCCTTGTCTGTTTTGTGCCCTCCTTAGACCCTGTTCCCTGCAGACTCATAGAGGCCTGAACTCACATGGTCCCAACAGAGACCTCATGGGTGGGCACTCCCCTCCCTGAGGCTCAGGAGCAGCCTGGGGGCAGGTGGAGGCTATCCTCCCCAGATGAGTGGGCCCTGGGGCAGAGCTGCAAGAGCACCCCTCTCCTGGGAGACCAGACCCCAGCAGTACCCTCGCACAGCCTGGTGGGGGCGCGGGAGGCCTGGAGCTCAGTAGCCTGTGTCATCATGGACAGGCCCATCTCATCTGTGACTCAGGGGTGGGCCAGGTGACAGCTAATGCCACCACCACCTCCCACTGGAACCTCTTCTCACCTCCCCACGCCCTGCCCCCATCCTTCTCACCCCGTCCCCCTGGTTCTTGATCCTGCAGTTGTGGGGGATCAAAACCTGGCTAATTTCTTGGGTCCATAAATCATCCTATGGGGAGGCCAGGTGGGCAGCCCCCACTCCAATTTCGTCACCCACCCTGATGCATCATCTGACACTTTCAATTTATTTTTCAATTCCTTTACCATCAGAAATGACGATTAAATTTCCAGCATAAATACTGCCTTACCAAACTGAATTAATTACGGGTGAGGAGGGGCAGACAGGCTCCCGCAGAGGAATCAGAGCAGCCCTGGCATTAACCCTCTGTCCTCATCAAGGCCACAGGGAGGGTGGTGGCTCTGGGGCCCCCTGGAAGCCCCCACTCAGAGCCTCACTGGGGGTCCCCTGACCCAGACCCTCTGCCTCTTGCAGCCATTCTCCTGAGGGGAGTCGGGGAGGAAAGTCTTGCCCAGCAGGGCAGAGTCAGGGGACACCAGGCTCCTGCCCCCCCACCTGGCTCTTCCTGGCCAGCCCCAGCACCCCCAGGGCAGGCCCTCTGCAGCTGAGAGAAGATGTGATGTGGGGAGTATCCAGGGTTGGGGATCATGCAGACCACACATGGGGCTGGGGCTCCTGCAGGCGTGAGGGTGAGGACCCCGATGATCACAGAGCCGGGGCTGACAGCAGTCCTGGGGGGCGGGGTGGGGCAGCCCTTGCCCACAACCATCACCATCACCCCCTCTGCCATGGCCACATGTCAATCCAACCAGCACTGCCCTGGACGTCGGTCTCGCCCCCTCCTTCTCCCGTACCCCCACCACAGCCCAGCACCATTACGCCTGTGTGACTCCCACAGCCGCCCTGCTGGTCTCCCCACTTCCACGCCTACCCTCCACCCCATCCATCCCATCATCCACAGAGTCACACCCTCAAACGCAGTGTTGCCCCATTTCTTCCTGGCTCAGAGCCTTCAGCACTTCCCCTGCTCCCGAGTCAGGCCCCACCCTTCAGGGCCACAAGGACTGGGGTGACCTGGCTCCTTTCCCTTCAAGTGGTGCCTCCACCTGGAGGGACCTCTCCATTCCTGACATCAAATTAGATGTCATCTCTTCAGAGAACCCTCTCTGACCATCATCTGCCAATCCAAATTAGTGTCTACCCTTTGAGATTCTCTCTTGAGGTGTGTATTTCCTTTCCTTCAGAGTACTCAACACAAATGATAATAATGTATTTATTCGTGAGTCTATTTGTTTAAGTGACCCATCATTGGAGGCTTGACTTGCTCAATACTGCAGCTGAAGCCCCTAGAATAGGACCTGGAATGTAGCAGGTGCTCGAGTGAATGGTACCAGGCTGGGCTCTGGAGCTGGAGAGAACTGGGCATAGCCTCAGCCCTTGCAGTCCTCACAGTCCTATGAGATATCAAACACATCAGCATAAAGACAGCCCAGTGGGGCACATGGAATTGTTGGGGAGGGGTTAGAGGAGGAGGATCAGCCCTGGGGCTGTTGGGGATGCCTTCAAGGAGAACCTAAAACCTAGCTGGACTCTGAGGGATGAGTAGGAATTTGCTTAACCCTGAGGCCATGGAACAGCATTCCTGGTAACTGGAACAGAGTGTGTAAAGGATTGTTTAGGTGATGGTGCATTGAGTGAAACCAAACATCAGGTGGTGTGTGTGGCAGGGATGGGGGTGAGTGGAGGGTGGCCTCCACAATGCTAGAGAGGCTGAAGGGGCCAGACCTACAGAGACCTAGAACACCAGGCTGGGGTGTGTGGACTACACCCTGAGAGTGATGGAAGGAAGTGCTTGGGGGAGTTTTCAGCTGGGAAATACTCAGATGATTGGCAGAGACTGGAGGCCGGAGAACAAGGGGGCAGCCACTACAGCACTCCGGACAGAGGAGCTGGGGCGTGGGCCAGGGCAGGGAGAGGAGACCCACGGGGGGATCCAGATGCCATAGACTGAGAGGACAGCCTGCTTCTGGATGCTGCCTGACCAGCAACGGTGAGGGGAAGCCCACCCCCACTTGGAAGCAACTGATCCCATGGTTTAAATAGACCTTTGTTTCTAAAAAACTGTGGAGCCCAGGCCTGAGGGCCAGGCAGACCCGGCTTTGGAGCCTGGCCTGCCCTTCGCACTGTACGAGCGTAGGCCGGTCACACAGCCTCTCCCAGCCAGCGTCTGGCCTGCAGTGAAGAACAGTCTCTGCTGTCTCTGGGCTTCCCGGGCTGTGGAGACACACCCAGGCACAGCCGGGGGAGAACACCATGCAGAAGACAGCCGCCAAGGGGAGCGCAGAAGGAACTCCTGGAGCAAGCTGGGGAGGCTTCCCGAAGGATGCAGATCACTAGAGCACCGCCTCTCGCCCTTCCTGCTTCCTTGTCCCAGTCTTCTCACCTGTGCCTGGCCCCATTTCTGTGCCTCAGCCTCTCTTTGCCCTGCAGGAAGGGCTGAGGGCTGCAAAAACCCTGCAAAGAATGTGGCTTGCACCCCTCCAAGTGAGTCTCCCCAGCACCTTTAGAATACTCCCCCTCCCCCTCGACTCCCCCTTGTCAGCCCTGGCGGCCGCTGCCTTACCACTCCACACAATTCAGGCAGGACAGCCAGGACTAGGCGGCAAGGGAGGAAGAGCTGAAGACAAGCAGTGGCCCTCCTGCCGGGAATGAGTCACATTGCACAGTGGCTTGGAAAACAGTAGGGGCTGCTACAGACATCAGGGGCTCGGCCTCCTTCCCATCCCGAGGTCTGCGGGGCAGGGCAGGCAGCTCGCCCTGAGCGTGCTGTCACGCCAGGCAGTGCACTGTCTTTCTTGAGGCCTTGGCTTCACTGTTTATAAACAGTGAACCATAAACTTCTCAGAGGCACCTTCCCAGCCCACCTCGGCCTCAGCCTTGCCCAAGTGGGTCAGTGCCTCCCCTGAGCCTCTCTGTCCTCAGCTGTAAAATGGCTCAGTGATGCTTGTTCCAGGGATTGAAAAAACACAGTTGGGGAAGTGACACAATAGACTTATGTTAATTTAATGTTAATATTAATAGTGAAAGGGCTTTGCAGTCTGCAGGGGCAGTGCCCACATTAGGGGTGCAGTTCATGAGGAGGCAGGATTGGGGTGGAAGACCCCATTCTGATCCCTTTTGGTTGATGGGCAGCTGAATTAATCAAACTCCTCCCCATTATTCATTAATTCACCGACCCATTTAAAAATAACTTGTTAAGCACCTACTGTGTGCCATGCTTCAGGCAAGGATTTAGGGCACATGGTGAGCAGAGCCAGACCCTGGCCTCAGTTTCCTCCTCTGTAAGGTGGGGGATCAGTTAGATGATGCCAGGGTCCCCCCAACCAGCCCAGAGCCTTTCATCTAGAATTCTCCCTGAGGCCAGACAGAGGGTGTGGCCAGCACGGCCAGGGCCTGGAAGGGGCCTGGGCAGTGGGTTGAGAAGAGGCTGCAGAATTCACAGTGGCCGGGAGGGATGAGGAAGGGGGCAGTGGTTCCTGAGCGGGTTTCACCCTTCATACAAATGAGAGTTTCCAGAAAAGACCTGGCATGCTCCCCACCCTGCCCCACCTGCTCAGCCCAGTGACCTCTTGGGCAGAGGCTGATGTGACCTTGTCCTCCTCTGGGAGCCTGGGGCTGGCCAGGAACCCTGGGGACTGCCATTGACTGGAGCCTGACCCCGTGGGGAGCTTTCTTAATCCCTCGTCATTCAGACAGGGAAACTGAGCACAGAGAGGAAAGCAACTTGTCTAAGGCCACACAGTAAATTGATGACGATTAGTTCCTATTGATGTTTGTGCTTCAGATGAATAATAAATATAATATAAAAGTAATAAAATAATAATCACACTAGTAATCAGGGCCTGAGCTCCTACTGTGTGCCAGTGAGTGCTCAGCACTTCACAGGTGGGATTTCATTTTGCCCTTACCCTCCCCTTGGGATAGATGCATGACTGGCCCCGTTTCATGGATGAGATGTTGAGGTGGGGGCAGAGGTGAGTGGGAGTGGGGACGGCTCACCCAAGGTCACTCACCCTGCAGCCCCTCTCATCCCCCACCCCCAGCACTTTCCGTGGGGGGCATTTCCAGAGTGGGGGTGACTACTGTTTACCCATCTGCCCTTCCTGCCAGCCTCTGACCTCCAGATGGTCAAGGCCATGTCTGCCTCACCCTCCAGGAGAGCCCTGTCCCCAGCCCTTGCCCCTCAGGTAGCAGGTGCTCATGATGATTTGTGAGAGAGTGAAGTGAGGATTCTTGGGGAGACTGAGGCTCACAGAGGAACCACGCCCCTCCCTGGCAGCACCAGCGGTGGGAGACCTGCCTCCTGGCACCCCTGGCAGGGCTCCCACTCCCCAGTCACCCACAGCTGGCACCACCTTGAGACCCGCTGCCCCAGAGGGAGCTAAGAGCCCACACTGACAGCTGCAACAGGCCCACCTGGTTAGAAGAGCCCAGTCGTGACCCCTGCACAGGGGAGGGGGCGGAGGACATGGTGGCTGGGGGCCTCTCAGGAGGCTGTGCCCCCCGGGGAGGGCCAACAGGAGCCCCTTCCCCTCCTGGAGCCCCACATACAGTTAAAGTGCCACCACATGCCTGCCTCCCTCCATCCTCAAAGCAGCCCTGGAGCTGCTGCTGTTTCCACAGGAAGAACAGGCCCAGGAGGGGACGCAACAGGCCCAAGGTCACACGACTGTGTGCTGGTGGAACTGGGACCTGCATCCCCTCCTCTGAACCCTGATCCTCCGTCACCTTCCTCCCCAGCTCTGCAGGTGTCTGAACAGGCTCTGGCTCCAAGGTCCCGGAGCTGCTTCCTTGCAGGGCGCTCTGTGAGGCCCGGGCCCCCGCTCCCCCTCCTGAGGCCTGCCGAGTGTCTGACTATTACAGAGGTTTCCCTCAGGAGAGCTGTCTCCCCAGCGAAGCTCACAGGGAGAAGACATCACCTCACACCCCAGATCTTCTATTCCACAACTTTTCATTAATTCTCTCACCGCCCCCCCTATCTTCCCCTCATTTGATGAGCAGCTGCTCTGGCCCCCGCACTGCTCAGGTGCAGGGTGCAGCAGTGACAGAGACCCAGGCCTCCCTGAGGTCCTAGGAGGTAATACTAAAAGGTGGCAGACACACCAAAGACCTACCCCATGACAGGCAGGTGGCCGTAGGGGGGACGTGTGACGACAGTTCAGACAGGAAGAGGGCAGAGCCTGCAGACGGGACTGGGACACAAGACAGGATGCGGGGTCATTATTCACAGAGCTCCCTTCCCAAGCGTCCAGTGGGGACAGTCAGGTGGTCGCCTTTGCCAATAGGGTCAGATGAGCTCACGGTGGCACACAGTAGGTGCTCATCACTGGCAGCCATGATGTCATTACCACCCTTCTGCTGCCTGTGGCTGTTGGCCGGTAAATGCGCAAGCGCTTCCCATTCCCCTCCTGTTCTGATCAGAAACCGCCACAGGGCTGCCTGGGGTGAGCAGTGTCCCCCCACCTCCAGGGAGCTGGTGCTGATGGCAGCCCCTGAGCCCCCCACTGGCAGGGGTGCCCCAGGTTGGGGGTCAATCCCTCCCCTGTCCCCCAGCCTTGCAGACCAGGCAGGTGGCTCCTGCAGACAGACTGTCCTGTGGGGAATCCGGGGAAGGTCTAATTAGTTATAATAATTGACACCTTCGCCAGATGTCCACCATGTGCCGTCTGCTCTGATGATAAAAGGTTCAGGTAATTCTGTTTGAACAGCACTTTTCAGGCAATATGCTTTTCACTTGGCTCACCAGGAAAATGATTTATTTTCAAGGACACTGCCTGGGGTGGGCAGGTTGGCTGCCTCCTCCTGCCCCTGGAGGGCTCCTGGCTGGACGGGGCCGGCATCAGATCTGCCCCGCTCAGGGCACAGTCCCTTCCCCTGAGCCCTCTGCCCTCATCTATTAAAATGGCTCAGTGATGCTCGCTCTAAGGATTGAAAAAACATTGTTGGGAGGCAGCAAAATAGACTTACGTTAACATAATATTAATGTTAATAGTGTAAGGCTCCCCTCGCCCACCTTGGCCCTTGGCCACTCTGTGTCCACCAATTCCAGCCCTAGGACTGAGATAACACCTCAGGGTCCCCAAGGTGCGGTCACAGCCTCCTGAATGGGGAGGCACTTGTTTACCCTCGCCAGACCCCGGAACCAGAACCTCTGAGGGTTGGGAGCCGGGAATCTGTATTCACCCACTGCCCTGGGTGAGTCTGCTGCTCTCCAACATGGGGGAACCACTGTCCATGTTTGTTCACTCCTTTCCCACCTCCCCCCAGACCCTTCCTGTCTGTGCCAGGCCCCAGATGACCTCTGCCCCGTGCTGCCCCCACGCCATCCTCATGGCAGCTCTGCAGACCAGACCTCCCTTCTGTGCAGGGTCAGGTGAGGCTCAGGGCAGGAATGGCTTGTCCAATCTCTGCCCTCAGCCCCTGCCCCAACACTCACAGCCCCTTTCCCTGGACCCCAGCCCCAGGGCTCCAAAAACACAGACAGACACAGCCTCTGGGGGTCCTGAGTGGGGAGGGCCCTGCGGACTCCCTCACCCAAACTCCCCAGGAGGGACTGAGGGGCCAAGCTGGGAGCCCCCAGCCTTAGGCCTTCAGTTCCAGCATCCTGCAGCCAGTAGGAAGAAATCCTATGGCTCAGCGGACCCCGGCAGTGGTTCACAGCCCCGTCCCACCAGGCCTTGCTCCGGCCACAGGATCCAGTCCCCCCGCAGACCCGTGGGAGCGTGTCAGTCAGGGCCGGGCCTGGTGACTGCACTTCCCTCCATTTCAGTTCCCAGACCTCCCCTCGGGGATCAGGTCTGTGGTTCAGTGAGAGACAGACAATTAATGCTGATAGGCGCCTCCCCACTTTCCATCGCAGGACACTGGAGTCCGCTGGAAAGTTCTGGAACCCCCTAGTTTGAGGTCTCTGAAAGCTAGCTTTGTGCCAGACACAGACTTCATCTGCATCACCTCACGAGCCCTCCCAACAGCCACACTGGGTGTTGCTACTCGCCCCATACTGGGGATGAGGAAACTGAGGCACAGAAAGGTCTGGCTCTGGGCCCACAACCAGATTCAGTGGGGTCCAAGTCCCCGCCCCTCAGCACTGTCCCTGGCACCTCTCACCCTGTCCCTGGCAACTCCGGCACCATGTGGAGCCACCACTAACTCCTGGGCTGTGATTACACCTGGGCCACACAAGAACACACCTGGGAAAGAGATCATGTCCCACGCGGACGTGTCTGCCACTCAGGTCCTGCTGCTGGAAGAACTCGAGCAAAAGTTATTTCAGACGGAGCCACTCAGTCAGCCCCACGTGCTCCACTATGAACCCTACTACTTATCCTAAAGATCGTGCTGTACCTACTCTTTGCTCTGTAAATGCAAAAGCAACAAAATTCTGACCTAGAAAATAAAAGGACTTTGACATTAGGAGCCCAGAGTCCTGGCCTGGCATGCGGTGGACAAGATGACGGAGGCGATAGAAAGGAAGGAAGAGAAGCACAGCAGCGATTTCCCTTCCCCTCAATCCCCCAGGTTTCCACTCACCTCTGTGGGGCCAGATCCCTGACCTGGGGATGGAGAAGGAAACAGGCAGGGTGCTGTCCGGAGGGCACCCAGCAGGGCCGGGGCACTTGCAGGCAGTCTCTGCCCCTGAGAACCCTACAGCCACTTCCATCCAGGGCAGCCCAGAGGGCAGGAGCACAGGGCTGGCTGCCAACCCTGCCAAGGTCAGATGGTTCTCAAGTGGGGTTCATAGCAGCCTAGAAGTTTTAGGAATGTGTCCCAACAATCCAGCCACAAGGACAAGGCCACAGCAGGGCATGCTCCCGTTTGCAGTGCCATGCTTCACCATGTCCACAGTCTCTCTTGGCCTCTGCTCCAGGTCTCTGTGCAGGCTCTGCTCTCCCACGCCCCGCCTGTGCCTTCTGTGCTCATGTATGGAAGTTTCTAGCTTGGTCTCAAAGCTTAGATGGGGCCTTTTACCTTGCTCCTATGTGAGTTTTGAGATTGCTCCACCTGTGGCTGACCGTAAGGAGGAAGTAAGTTCAAGAAGGGAAGCAGGGAGCCACAGGGCCAAGCTTGCCGTCTCTGGCCTGACTTACACACCCAGTGGTTTTTTGGACGAAGTGGGAAAGAACAGGCAAGTCCTGTCTACATCTGCCCACCACGGGGCAGGGGCAGAAAGGGGAAGAGAAGGACTGGATGGACTCTGGCCTTCCGGCACAGTGACCCTAGCTCCTGGTAACCATGGCTTTGATGAACCAGATCAGCAGCTCCTCCTCTTCTGTGGCATGGGGGGTGGCCAGGCAGAGGTGGGCAAGATGGGAAAGGAGGGAGAAGACTCCCCCCACTTCTGTCAGTCGCACCCTGGGGCAGATGCCATCCAGGTTCCAGGTATATCCCCTCAACACTTCCCATCCCAGACCCCGCCACTAGAATGTTCCAGCAAGTGCCTGTGAATCTGCACCTGAAGCTCCCTCTCAGCCTGAGTGCCAGGCAGACAGCCTTCCACCAATAATGGTTGAGGACCTGGAGGGCACTCACCCCAGTCCCCTGGCCCATTGGTAGGATCGTTGGGAAGCCTATTCTAGAAAGTCTCTTAGCATTCCCCACTGGGACTGAGCTCCAGCTGCCCCCACTGGTCACAGTTCTAAATGCTGTTTGGCATGCTGACTTTGAACCCTTCCTAGCTGTGTGGCCATGGCTAGCTCACCACACGTTCTGACTTCAGTTTCCTCCTCTGGGCGGGAGACCGCCCACCCGGCAGCTTGCTGGGGAGATATGTGATGATGGATGCCAAGTGGTTAGACGAGCAGCTGGGTGCAGCAGGTTTTCCATTCAGCATGTGTATTCTAGTGGGCTTCAGTTCTTTGCCACCCTAGTACCCATGTGCTCTTACTTCAACAACAGCCCTTGATTTGGGGAGGAATCAAAGGAACACCCCATTCTTCCACTCTGTCTGTGGTTCTGGGTGGGGCTTCACCCCCGGCCCCAGCTAGTCAGTCAGCTAATGGTTCAGGGAGTGTCACATGGCCCAAAAAGAGCCGACAAGATGCAGCGACAAGATCCTGCCTAGGAATGCTGGGACTGAGCCACATGCTCTTTGCACCTGATATTGGACCTGAGGGGATAAAAAGGTTGCTACAGCCATTTTGCCACCACACAGCATCTGAGGATGGAGTCAGTGGGGCAGAACTGGAGTAGAAAGAGACACACAAACCTCATAACATTGTAAAGCTCTTGATCAAGTCATTCCTGATGCCTTACTCTCCAACTCTTCACCTTTGTCAATACCTCCCCTTTGTGCTCCTCTTTGTACCAGTTTGATGTGGATTTTTTTCTCATCATTTGCAACTGATAGCATTGACACAGACTCCATCATCATCATCATCATCATCATCATCATCATCATTATTATTATTATCATTTACCCTCAGGATCAGTTTCCCCATGTGCACAGTGAAAAGATCAAGCCTGATGGCATCCTTTAGTCCAGGTTGGATGTGCTGGGATTCTAAGGAACCCGAGGGCCTGGCACGACTTGGAGCTCCCAGAGGCAGGGATGGATTTTCCTTGCTCAGTCCACAGGGAGGATGGCAAGCAATTGGGGGAATATTGAAAGACAAGTCAATCCCAGCTTTCACTTACTCCCCTGTTGGGGGATTGGCTTCAGGAAAAACGGTGCCAGGGGACGGGAGAAGAGCTTCTTGCTGAGCCGCAGGATCACTTGAGAACAGGAGGAGGCCCTCATGGTGACAGTGATACCACAGGCTCGTGATAATCCCTCTCACTTCTCAGGCTTGTAAAATGTATTCTTACCCACTTGAGCTTCCTCCTTGCACTGAACAGGAAGCCAAGTCCAGGAGGCAGAGCAGCTCAGAGAGGTTAAGTGGCTCTCCGGCAGTCACACAGCCCTCACAGGAGGCCTCATGATGACAATGATACCCACAGGCTCATCTCTCAGGTTTATAAAATGTATTTTTACCCAGTTGAACCTCCTCATTGCATCAGGCAGGAAGCAGAGCCCAGGAGGAAAGGGCAGCCTAGAGAGATTAAGTGGCTCACCCAAGGTCACACAGCCCTCACAGGGAAAGGCCAGGGCATGAACCCATCTCCACATGCTCAGTCTCCAGGCTCCCCAGACAGCTCTGCTATCCCCTGACTCAGGTGGTCAAGCGTGGCTGAGCTGGCAATGGACACCTCTGGAGGACCACATACAACTGCCGGGTGGAATCTTCCTGCTGTCACGATAGGACCCCCAGGGGCCTGAAAGGTGGGAGGAGGGTGAGTGGAGGGTGAGGGGACTGGCTGTAACATCACGGCTAAGCACGGTAAGGGGTACAGGCCATGCAACCTGGTCCAGATCCTGTTTCCACCATTCAGAGCAGCAGAACATAGGACCAGTGACTTAACCTCAGTCTCCTCATCTGTAAAACAGGCACTCATAAAAGTCCCTACCCCTTGGGTCTGAAGTGAGGTTAAGTCAGTTATTATTTGCAAAGCTGTTCAGTGGTGCTTGGTACACATAGGTGCTACATAAAGATCCAAGAATAACTTAAAGAGAACATGCTACAGGATAGGTAAATTCTCTTTCTGAAACCAAAGGGGCAGCTCTCATCTGAAACCATGGCCCTGACTCTGAGGCCCTCTCCCTGATCTCAGATATTCTGCACAGTCCAGATGGAAAACAGCTGCTTTCCTCTTGACCTTTCTCACCATTCATATCTGAGCTCCTTTCTCATCAAGGCTCATCCTTGCGGTCTTTCCAAGCTGGCCTCTGAGCCTGTGTCTTTCAGGAAGCCCTCCATGATTCAACTTGCACCCGTGTCCCTGCCTTCAGCTTCTCTCCCATGCTCTAAGCCTCTAAGCCCTGTCTCCACCACTAATCCCCAGTGGCTCCAGGCAAGTCGCTTCTCTCCCAGGGCCTCAGTTTCTTCATCTGACAAGTGGACATGACCACTCTTGCTTGACACGTATCACAGGGTTTAAAATGGAGAACACATGAATGAGTGGCTGGGTGGGAAACTGCTCTGAAATGCCAGGAACCATGTGCAGACCATGTTGCTGTAAGCTCTTGGGTGGCTGAGGGTCTTACTCTGGCCACTGGTCTGGGAGCAGATATGCCCACAGTCAAGGCTGCATGAGCCTCAGGCGGGTCTGGGGTGATTCCCAGCTCTGGTGTGTACGAGCTGCAAAACCCTGCATGAGTCACAGCTGCTGCTTCTGGGAGGTCCAGTCTTCACGTGTATGATGGGGAAAGCCTGTTGCCCACCTCCCAGGAGGCGGGGTAGGGGAAATAGGTACAACAGCAAGGAGTGGGATTAGAGAGAGTGTGAGCAGGAACACAAAGGCATGGGAAGAGTTTGAGGTTTCTGCAGACAGCCTGGTTGACTGTAACCAGAGCTGTGGGAAGAGAAGCAGGACCAGAAAGGTAGGTTTGAGTCTAGTTATGCAAGGCCCTGAATGCCAGGATCAGGAATTGTGGCATGGAGCAGGCAACCTGGGAAGGCAGCTTTCTGGCACATTCAGCCCACATTCCTAACCTGTCCTCTCCCTCCCTCTAGCACAAGACAGGCAAAGCTGAAATCAGTGGGAAGTAAGTATGAATGCCAAATATTTTCATCTAACTAACCATTTTGCATCCCTGAGTCTATGTAAAAATGATGTGACTATTGAGTGATTCCAGGACAACTGGATGGAAATTAGGCATGGGTTTCTCCATGGTTCCCCAGACCTGTGCTTCCCACTTCAAGGCAGCCCTGGTTTCCACGTGCTAAGGCCTAGGGTGGAGGGGACAAAGACGCCAGGAAGCAGAGCAGAGGGTACGAGGGTGTATCAGGAACCGCCCCACCTGCACAACCACAGCCCCTCCCACCTGGACTCCAGGTTACTTTCCAGCCTCCCACTTCCTCCCTCCTCCCAGCAGCCAGGGCAATGTTTTAAAAAGTACATCATGTCATGCCCTCCCAGCTTAAAGCCCTCTAGCAGCTTCCCACTGCACTTGAAATGAAATACGAACTTCTCACCATGACCTCCCCAGCTTCCTGTCTCTTCCCCAGCTCTCTGTCCAGCTACCCTCCTTCTCATCCTTGCAGTCTCAGCTGAAACAGAGTCAGCCCCCACATACGCCACCCAGTTGTTCTCCATGCATGCCCTTATGGTCTGTCTGCCTGGCTAGTGGCACCCTGGGGGCTCAGGGACCCTGTCTGTCTATTCATCACTGAACCTCCTGTGCCCACAAGAGGGCTGATAAAGATTAGTTCAATACATTAAGTAAAGGAAGGAATCAAATAATTAATGCACTAGAGCAATCCTGCTTTATAGAGACTTACTGGAGGTTACACGACTGGGACCCAAATGTCGTTACTCCCAGGCCAGACTCTTACTACCAACTGCCCTGAATTTCACTATGAAATTTGTTGGGTCTGGGTGGTGGGGAAGAAAAGAGATGGGGTCAGAGGTGAGACACCAAACCCATTTATCTCTTTGTAAGTGAAGCTGCCTCAGTCCAGGATTCTCCAACACAAGAGAAGAGCTGGGGGATGTCAGGGTGGCATGCTCAGGATCTTGGTCTTTGATACCAAGTCCACAGCCTCTAGAGCCAGACTGACCAAATTCAAATCCCTCAGTTTCCAGTTACTAGCTATGTGACCTTGGGCAAGTGACCCAATCTCTCTGTTGGGCTGAGAGCAAAAGGGACCTGGGGAAAGGTCTCAGCAGGTGTGGACTGGGTGGTTTAACTAGGTTTACAGAGGAATGGACCAGAAGGAGCCAGGGTATAAGAAGCCCAGTTGCCATCTGTAATAATCCAAATGGGCTCCTAAGATTGGGCCTGTAGTAAATGTCAGCTAAGCTGGAGCCTGTGGGTTGCATCCTTTGTCCCACACCTGGATGGCAAAGATGGGGGGATTCAGGCAGCACACTGCACCTGCTCCCACCCCTCCTCTCAAAACTGAACTTTTGTGCTAACCCAGGTGGTCTCTCTCAGCTTCTCATCCCTGCAGCCCTCTGATATCATCCTGTCTTTTCTGTGAAGATACTGCCAACAACCCGCTTTTGTCAAAACTCTAGCTTTGAGTTCATTGAGCAAGACACAATCTGAGGTCTGACTGATGCTACCAAAATAAAAAAACAATGAATTTTATTTTGTAAAAATGGCAAATGTATAATGTACAACACTCAAGAAATACTGAATATTACCCAAAAATAAGTTCAATATTTAGGGAATCTCATTTTAGGCACCTTTCTATGGACATATAAAGCATAGAAGGAAAGACAGAAGAGGAAAAATGAAATTATATATGTTATTTTTAATAAACATGTACAGATACCATTTTACTTAAATTTACCAGAAGAATTAAAAACAGATGAAACTGAAAAAAATATTAACTTTAGATAAATGTTGCTTCACAAGAGATATTTTTCATAAAAATATTGTTGTGGTTAAGAAGAAAGCTTATGAAATTTTAAGATGTGGTCATGCTCTGGGAAAAAACTGCATTGTTTTTATTTTAGACTGAAGGTACTGACTGCCTGTTAATGAGGTTAGGAAATTAGCACACTTATACTCTTCCTTAAAACATTGTTATTACCTTGTTCATAACATTTCATGATGTTCTGGAAGCACAATCCTCACAGCAATTTAGAAGGATGAAAATACAGGATGATATCAAACATAAGCTCTGCATTTAAGTAGAATCAGTGCTCAGCCATAGCCCTTTCTTCCTTCTGTCCTTTATTCTATTTTACTTTAATTTTAACTACCTCTTGCCTTTGCTTTGTTCTCTTTTAATTTCAAATTGTTATTAATAGAAGTTTTTCTTCCAGAAAGGCATAAATATCGTTACGCACTTGAGAGTGTCTCTGTTGGCTTTTACTTGCAAGACAACTTGGCTGGGTATAAAATTCAGGGGTTTTATTTTCTATTCCATAGAAAGAAAATACATCATAGATCTTGCAGATATTGTTCCACTGTCTTCTAGCCATTACTACAGAGATATTTGTGCCAACCTGCTTTTCCCCTACATTGTGATTTGACCTTTTTACTTAGTGACCAGATTAATCTTTTCATTTTGAAATCAATTATTTCATTCAGATTTGTCTAAAAGCTAGTATTTGTTCAGCAATTGTGTGTGCACTTTAGGCCTGAAGATTCATATCTTTACTTCAAGAGTTTGATTTTAGTATATCTTTGAGTATTTTTGTACCATTTGTCCCATACAAGGTTTATGTTGGATAACCTTTGTCTGTCTTTTATGCCTCTCATCACTCTAATCTTCAACAACAAAAAAGTTCTTTTCTGTTTGGTGTTGTATGACCTTTTATAGTTTGTCTACAATGTTCCTTATTGTAGTTTAGTCACGTTCATTTTTATTTGTTGGTGTTTATCTAATGTGGTTTTAATCTTTTCTGTTTCTTTAATTTATTTTTTTTTCCTCTGTCTATTTCATTCTTAAGAATAGCCAGCTTGGCTTTCATCTCATGCTGTTACTTTATAATTATTCCCTTAATCCTCATATTTCTTAGTTGAGTCTTTTGAAAGAGTCATTGTGTCATTTGAAATTGAGACTGCGAAGAACAAATGTTTCTCCCTGTTTCTCTGGGCAATTCCTCTTGTGGTGTGTTTTCCTCATCTGCCTTTGTTTATGTTCCTTTTCTCCCTTTTTGCAGCATCTATGCACAATTCTGTGTTGGTTTTTCCCTAATTTATTTTTTGGAGGGGACAAGCTCTTTGTGGAAGGGCAGCCCAGAAAGGGGGACAGCCTTGGGCAGACTGCAGCTTCCATTTCAGTTTGATGTCTTAGACTCTTTCTCAGTTGTTCCTGTGCCATGGGAACACAGCTCAGCGGTCAGTGTGACCCCAGCCAAGCCTCTGAGGAGGTTGAGCCTGCATCTCAGTGCTCTAAACCAAGGTTTCTGGATAAAGTTTTCAGGTCTACAATACTTGCTTTGGGATGTACCCCATAAAGCCAAGCTTTCCTATCCACAAGACACACTAAGGAAGTTTGCATGGCTTCTCAGTTTCCTCTGTGTGCTGATCTAGAGTTCACAGTATCGGGGCAGAAAGTCTTCAGAGTTTGTGATTTGGAGCTATGGTAATTTCTGATTGCAATACAAATTCAGGGGAAAGAAAATAGCTTCCCCTATATTCCACTTCTTGTCATTATTGTCTTCAGTTGATTTTGAGAGAGAAATGGGACTCAAATATCCTCAGGCCATCATTTTTACCTGGAAATTAAGTGTTTCTTATCATTATCTCTTTTAATTCTAATACCTGCCCTAAGAGGTACACAATGTTACATTACCCTGTGCTGGTTATTGGTGGCAGCAGGGCTGATAACTAGAGCACCCAGATCTGAGCTTAAAGCAAGTGTACATGGTCATTTTCAGTAAAAGCAGGTGGTGCTCACAGGTGCTCACTGCTCTGCCTCAGTGACAAATCCTGATATGTCAGCCAAAATTCTCTCATACTTTGGGGTTTTATATACACAAGACTTACATGGCAAGTGCATAGTCCCACACCACTGCCTCTGCCTTCACCACCCATGGTAGACATCACTAATCACCCACTGCACTCCTTTTTTTTATTTTCCTGCATCTTTTCAACACTACATTACAGGCAGACATCACCAACTAACTGACATCAGCAGGTGAAATGAAATCTATTTGCTACTCCAGTATTAGAGATTCTTCAGCCAGCTCACACATTGGTGGAGGAGTCAGAAAGACCTGGGTTGAATTTCAGCTCTCTGACTGCTAGCAAGGTGACCTCAAGCAAGTCTTTACTTCCCTGAGCCTCAGCTTGCCCACCTGTAAAATGAGGATCATTGTTATCACATAAGATCATTGAAGGGAATACATTATATGGTGCATGTTAGACTTGGCCGCATTTAAAAAAAAAAAACCTCCAAAACCTTGTATCTTAAAACAATAAGCACTTATTCAGTTCATGAGTCTACAACATAACTAGGGGATTATTTTGTTCTGGACAGATTTGGTTGATCATCCCCAGACTTACTCACCTGTCTGGGTCAGCTGGCAAGTCTGCTGAAGTTAGCTGGCCTTTGATGGTGTTACTCAAATGAATGATAGTTGTCTGGCTGTCATCTGGGGTAATGGAGGTGACTGGGCTATAGGGATCTCTCATCTTCCAGCAGGTTAGACCGGTTTTGTTCTTATGGCAGCATAAGGATCCCAAGAGATTGGAAAAGAATGCAGGGTCTCTTGGGGTCCAGGCTTTGAACCACCAGACTGTCATTTCCATACCCTTCTATTGCGAAAAGGAAGTCACAGTGCCAGCCCAGGTACAGGGCAGGCGGAAATAAACTCCACCACTTGATGAAATGAGTTGCAAAGTCATGTTGCAAAGGGCTTGATTACAGAGAAGGGTGGAGATTTGTGGCCATTCTTGCGATGAGTCTATCACAGCACTTGATATACAGAGGGCTATGGTTGATGCTTAATAGTGGAGAAAAAAATAAAAAGTCATACATTACCTACTTTTTCTCTTGGTTGATGGAGCTTATAAAGACTGGGTATGGTAGATTGCTTTCCTTAATTTCCACGAATTAACTCCAGTGTTGGAGATTGTGAAGTCCACACTTAGTGGGAATGGTGCTGAGATCAGTCAACAGTATCTGCTATCAGTATGCCATGGGAGGCAGTAATAAGTGTGTGTGCTGGACAGTGACACTAGATCTTGGAGCCAGGCCCTGCGCCACCATGCCCTCCCCCCTGTGCCTTGTGGATCACAGAGGTGTTTGGAAAGGGTTTTCTTTTGACAATACTCATTTTTTGGTGACCTGATGACAGTCTGGTTGTCAACATTTTTTCAGGTACCAGGATTCACTGGTACAATGGGAAGTTCACTGGATGTAGCATCAGAAAGCCTGTATTCTGGTCTCGGGTTCACATGGACCAGCTGTGTGGCATCAGGCAAGTCTTTTCCTTCCTGGGGATGGAGGGTGGTTGGGAAAAGATGGTGGAAGAGGAGGCATGTTGTCTTACCTGGAAAATGGGGTGGGCCTGGAAGAACTCTGAATATGAGTCAATTTGTTAAAGAGAGGCTGCCATCAAATCACCACACTTGACCGTCACCCCTGCTCCCCTCCCCCTTTCCCATTTCCTAAGCAAAGTTTTGAAGGTCACCATCAGTCCCTGTGGAGTTAATGGGCATGGACCTGCCTCCTAATTTAATGCAAACCCCAGCCCAACATATTGTGCAAGAGTTTCAGTTCATTTGTACGTTCTTGGTGACACAATCTGCCCCCGTCTCTGTTGAAGGCTCTAATCTCTGCAATTTCCTTGGTGCTAGTAATTACAAAAAAAGTCTGAAGCACGGAAATTCTGCTCCCTCTCTATGAGATTACACACTTTAATGGAGTTTATTAAATTTATTTTGCAGTTACTGAGGAGATTAAACTCCCCATGCAGCTCCAGAGGACAAAGCAAGGACCAGTTGGCAGAATCTTCCAGGAGGCAGGCTGGTATCCCAAGGGAAGAAACACTTCCTGACGTCAGAGCTGGTCAGCACCAAGTGACCTGTCCCAGGAGGCCAGGGGCAAGGCCAGCAGTATCCAGAGCGTGGTGTGGTCACTGTAGGGGACAGTGAAGAGCAAGGGCTGTGGGTCACATCTGGCCAGTTTCCCAACTCAGTTCCCAGGGATTTGGGAGAGTGAGTTGATTTTCCTAAACTGCCATGTCCTCCTCCATAAAGCACTGACAGGTGTGCCTGACACAGAGCAATGCTCAGCAAGTGGCCAAGTTACTTCATTTTTTAGAGTTGGGGGAAGGTTTCCTCCCACTCCGAGTTTCCCCATTAATAGTTGTGGAAACTGAGGCAGAAAGAGGTTAAGTAAATAACCAAAGGCCACACAACCAGAAAGTGGTACAAGGGGGGTGTGAACCAGGGCACTCAGGTTCCAGGACCTGTGGTTTCAGCCACTGGACTGTTCTTCAGCAGCAGAGGGGTGGATCCGTTTTGACTTTAGAAAGAGTCCTCTAGTGGCTAACCAAGGCGGTTAATTTGGAGACACAAAACCTGAACCTGCCGACAGGTTTAGAAGCATGTGAACAATAACACAGTGGCACAGGTCGTATCTGCTGGATCAGAGATGTGTATGGATCAGCTGCAGAGCAGTTGCTTGGCACCATCTCTGGGCTCAAGCATCAGCGTGTCAAATGCCCATGTTGGCCTTCGACCAGACAACTGGGGAAATTGGCATGGGAAGCCCCCAAGCCAGGGGTCAGTGCAAGTATGTCACAGGGGCAAATATGGTCCTTAGGACTGCGGTTGACAGACACTCGGATTCAGGGCAAATGCTGGAAAGGCCTGTGTCATAGGGCAGGGACATCAGGAGGCAGCATAGTCTGAATGCAAGCAACAGGGCCTCTCAGCAGTGATGACCCGTGGAACCCGAGACAGGCGAGAAGGGAGAGAAAAACAGATCTTTGTCGGGGCCACAGCTGGGGGAGGGGTTTCCTCTAGTTACCTAGTGAGGAAACACTGGAAATTCAGCCTTCATTCATCATTCATAAGAGATCTGTTTGGCAGCTTCCCCATGCTCCTTAAGGACTGCAGCCAGAGCACGCGAGACAGACCAGGGCCTGGCCCACGTGGAGCTCTCATTCTCCAGGGTCTCCCTCAGCTGGGATAACGAATGCTGGCAACAGCTATAAACATGCCCCAAATCTCAGTGGCTTAACACACTAAAAATTTCCTTCTCATTCACATCACAGTCTGGTGTGGGTCTGAGGCTCTTCTCCATCTCATAGCTACGCTGTCTGGAACAGGTGGCCCCTAAATTCCCCCGAATGGGAAGAAAGGGATAGAGGAGTCACATCAGCTCTTGGCCACCTTAGCCTGGAAGTGACATAGGTTTCTTTTTCTCACAATCCATTGGTCAGAATGAGTCAAGTGATGTGAACTTAACTGCAAGGGAGGCTGGGAGATGCAGGGCAGCCCATGGACTGTTTGGTGAATATTATCTTAGCCACAGGCTCACTTGAGCTCATTCAAAGTTACATTTAGTCTCAAATTGCCTGCAGTGAATTGTCACCAGCTCTCTTCTCACAGGTTGATGCTGTCTTTCTCCAGATGTCATCCAGTCAACGTGCTAAAGCCCTGAGTCCAGGAGCTCCTGAGGCTCACACCACAGACAGCTCAGTGGAGGGGATGGTATCACAGGACCACAGTCAAACTTCTGGAGCCCACGAAGGGCCAAACCAGAAAGACAGCCCCTCAGAGAATTTCTTCTCAGCAAGGTTAACATTTCCTCTGGCTGAGAGACAACTTAACACCACCTTCCTCCTGGATGTGACAAGAAGAGAAAGAGAAACAAGATAGGGGTGAGGCTGGAGTCTCTGAGAAGGGCCTCATTAGTGGGAAGGATCCAGGTGTGAGCACTGAGTGAGGTGTGAGATGACAGTGACCGAGGGGCCAGGCTTGGCCTGATTTCAAGTGACAGCAAGCAAACCAGGAGACACGATCAATTCATCACGGCCCCTCACCTGGGGTGTCACCTCCTGAGTGACCAGCACACCTTCCCAGGGGGCTGCAGGGACCGGGGAACCAAAGGGCACAGAGTCATGGGCCAGCACAGGCTCCTTATCTGAACAGTGGCCCACAACTGTCCTGGGCTCTCATTCTGTACTTCAAGAACCTGAGTGTGTATGTGGTTTGCCGGAGGGGGGCGGTATATTTTGGTGGGGGAAGGGTCTTGCTATCCCCACATGTCAGAAGAGAAAACTGAGCCACAGAGAGGATAGTGCCTGGTCTAAGGTCACACAGCTGGTGTGTGGAGAAGTGGCATGTAGAAATCAGGTCTCTGCTGACTTCCACTTTTCCATCCCTCTCCAGAAACCAGAGAAGTGATGAGGGAACAGCCAGCAACAGCTATTTGAGGATGTTATAGATAAGGAAGGCTCCAACCCCAAGTTATGGAACACAACAACAGCATAGACACTGCATGGGAGAATGCCCACTGGCACCACATTAATGCCCATATACCAGGCTGGAAGTGACCAGGTAGTGGGGCCAGGCCGTTCTGAACAGTGGTGCACACATGTTAATACAGATCTAAAGGGAAAGTATGAGCATACAAGCCTGAAGATGCTGCTAAAGCCAAGTGCAGATGTCAACCCAAGAAAACAGGAGGGGTGTTCTAGGCAGACCAGTAGCCTACAAGGAGTACGGGAACTCATTGCAACAGCCAGAGCAGTTGGTAAAGTGCAGAAATACATCTTTATTGGTTGGCATTACTTGCCATCCTGAGTCCCCAGGTGTTCCCCTACTGCCCCAGCCCCTCTCCCAGCTCCCTCCAACCTCCTCACCACCCAGTAACTAGAGGTCCCCAGCCAGCAGAGACCTCAGGGGCTCTGGGAGTTTCCACCCTGATTGGTTGGTGCCTTTGGTTTACTGCTTGGGAAATATTTTCAATCTCACTCCTGCTCAAGAGACTACTTTTGCTTTTTTGAAACCTACTCTCTTTCTCTATTTTTCTTTAGAGACCTACCACCAGCATGGCCTAGGTCCTTGGTTTGGGTTCCAGGAGATGAGCATTTAACCTCAGCCTGGCCAATTAATAATTAGAAACATTGCACATAACCTCCACCCATAGTAACTGGCTTAGGGATGGCCACATACCCTAGGACTAACCAGTGAAATTCTCTCCTGAGACTTTTTCTGAAATTATTGAAATCTAGTGAAGCTAACTCTACTACTTGAATTTCTGAGGGCCTCCAGGAAAAGAGGGGTTGTTTGGTAAAGAAGTGAGAGATTAAAAACAAGAGCAAAATTCCAGGGAGAGATGGATTCCTGAAGACCATCTGATCATCTGGATCCAGCTGTCCTTGAAATTTCTGTGGACTTTTCATTTAATAAGCCTACAGTTTTGCTTTTGCATTTCTTTCCCTAAGAGTAAAAAGGGTCCTGACTGCCACAGTTATCATCCCTATCAAATACTGTCCCCAGGAATAACTTACCTAAAGTCACACACCTGGTCACACACAGGGATTCAAGCCCAAATCAGTTGTCTCTAACAGCAATGGTCTTTGAGGAAAACTTGAAGAGTTGGGGCTGAGGGAAGCAAAATGACAAGTCCTGCTCAAGATGCAATTTGCAAAGCTTGAAATCACTCAACAAGGCAATCTAATTTGAGATGGCCTAAATTGCAGGCAATCTCCACAATTTCCTGGAATCCTTACCACTCACCTCCCTGGACCAGATTCTTCATGGATCATGACAGTTCAGTTATCAGGCTTGGCAGGACACAAGCTGTTGCTGCAACTGCCAATCCAAATAGATGGTGAGGTATAGTAGAAGGTAATTTTCCTCCCTCTCACTTCCCGGGGAGCAGCGCCTCAGCTGCTCTCTGATGGGGTGTGGGAGTCTGCAGGAGTTTCAACGGCTCAAATGAACCTTGACAGGTAATCATTCCCCAGAGTCACAGGTAAGCCATGATTCATGCTCCTGATGAGAGAGAAGTGGCCTTTTCTCCCCAGGACTCCAACCTGGAAGTTGTGTGACCCAGCGCAAGTGAGGTGAGGCCTCCGGGTGCTATGGGGTCCTCTCCTGTTACAGCCCAGGATCCACCACCAAAAGGCCCTTCTAGATAACTCTGCTCGTGGCTTTAGGGCTAGAGGTCAAAGTGAAGCAGAGACCGTGATCCCTGAATGGTCCCATCATCTGTCTCTCCTTCTATTTGGTGATCACCTTGAAGATGGAAAGTGTCTCCTCCCACTGCTGGCTCCTCAAGGCCTAGCAGAGTGCCAGCACTCAGGAAAGCTTCATTATATAAGCGTGGAACGATTGAATAAATGGAAAAAAATAACTGAACTAAGAGGCCCTCACTCAACAAGTAGGGAAACTGAGGTCTAAGAGAACTCTGGACTTTGGAACAGCCACCACCAGCTATGAAGTAAGTGGTAAGGTGGCCATATGCGCTCCCTTTGCCCACGATGGTTTCATTGATACCTGCTGCCCTGGTGTAATCATTAATAGTCTTTCCCCTCACTGTCCCAAGTGCCCTCATTTGGATAATTTTTCAGGGTCATTAGGGGATGGTCTCTGGAGACAAAGGGAACCCACCATCAACTGGTGACCAATGAACACATGGGCTCATCTTCCTTCATGTAATCCTCATAACCACCCTCCATTCTATCTGGCTTTCCCCAGACCTTGAGCTTTCAGGCGTTACTAGATGCTCCACGACCAAGACGTCCCATGGCCAAGGAAGTTTTGGAAAGGCTGAGCTAAACAACAATCACCTGGTTTCCTCACCACAGCATTTCTCAGCATCCTTGCTGTGCTAACAGGAGCAGCAGGAAGAAAGAAAAACTCCCCAACACAACCACAGAAAGAAGCTGCTGTGGGATGAATCTTATTGCCCTTTAGTTTATTCCCTTACCCAGACAGGTGGTTTACTGTGCCTAAGACTGTTTTGAGTTAACAGGAAGGAAAAAATAATGCACAAGCATGTAATGATGCTAAAGAGAAACTCAGGATACATGGCTTTTTGCTCAATCGAGCAGGACAAGTGTTTCTGATTGTGCAAACATGAGCTCTGAGCTGAGTATAGATGTGGAAAGAAGAGGATAGAAGAATAGGCATAGGGAAATAGATAAATTTAGCAGGAAAAAGAAACCAGAAGAAGCAGTAATCAGGAGACCCTATGCCCTGGGGAATACACAGACCTCTTAGGGAACACCCTGGACTTTTGTTTAGTGCATGAGATGAAGCTCAAGCCAATTTACAAGACATTAAACAAGAGGGTGACACCAGTAAGCTGGAGGACCTGGGACAATCCAGCTGGAGATACCCGAGGCCCGGAGTTCTGTGGTTCTGAGGCTACAGTGTTACAGTGGTAGGTTGGAATTTTGTCCCTAACTCTTCACTCCCTTCCCACCTTTGCCGTGTGGATTTGCGGAGCACTGGAACAAGCAGGATACGGTTGCCTGCCTCACTGATCTTGGGCTTGGCCATGTGACTTGCTTTGGCCCAACAGAACATGGGTAGAAGTGACAGTGGCAGTTCCAAACTGAGGCCTTAAAAAGTAAGAGGAGCCCTTGGGAGTCAGAGAGCATGGGAGAAAAGCACAGTGAAAGGGAGCCTGAGGAAGCCCCCCGACAGAGCTGTATGAAGGGCTGGACGTACCCCCGAGACGTGCATGTTTGGAACTGACCCAAAACAACATACTAAAGTCTTTGAGAACTGAATTACAAGGTAGTGTGTCCCGGGGGGCACACACATGGGGAATGTCCTAGAAGTACTGCAAAGTCTTTGAAAACTTAACTGAAATTGAAACTGCAGCCCACAGAAGATGGGTGAGGACTTGTCGCCTGGACCTGACCAAGCTGAGAGGCTGCTTAAAAAAAAAAACACTCTCCACAAATTTTAAAAGAACTCAAAGGTTCACGTGTCCAGCATGTAATCCAAAATTATTCAATATACAAAGAATCAGGAAAACTCAGCAAGTTGCAAGGGAAAAGACTCCATAGATGCAAACTTGGAGATGACAGAAATAGTAAAATTATCAGACAAAGATTTTTTTTTTGTGAGGGCATCTCTCATATTTATTGATCAAATGGTTGTTAACAACAATAAAATTCTGTATAGGGGGGTCAATGCTCAATGCACAATCATTAATCCACCCCAAGCCTAATTTTCGTCAGTCTCCAATCTTCTGAAGCATAACAAACAAGTTCTTACATGGTGAACGAATTCTTACATAGTGAATAAGTTCTTACATGGTGAACAGTACAGGGGCAGTCATCACAGAAACTTTCGGTTTTGATCACGCATTATGAACTATAAACAATCAGGTCAAATATGAATATTCGTTTGATTTTTATACTTGATTTATATGTGGATCCCACACTTCTCCCTTTATTATTATTTTTATTTTTAATAAAATGCTGAAGTGGTAGGTAGATGCAAGATAAAGTTAGAAAACATAGTTTAGTGTTGTAAGAGAGCAATTGTAGATGATCAGGGGTGTGCCTGTAGACTATGTGCTAATCCGAGTTAGACAAGGGCAATAAAACATCCACAGATGCAGAAGCTTTCTCTCAACACAGGGGTGGGGTGAGGTTCTAAGCTTCACCACTGTTGTTCCCCGATTTCTCACCCCTGCAACTGTGCCTGTCAGACAAAGATTTTTAAAGAAGCAATGATAAAAGTGTTTCACGAAATAATGGAAAATACTATTCAAACAAATGGAAAGACAGAAATTCACTGCAAAGAAATAGAGGCAATAAATGAAGCAAATGCTGTTATTTAAACTTAAAAAGGAAAAAAATTCTGATACATTCTACAACATGGATGAGCCTTAAGAACATTATGCTAAGTGAAATAAACCAGTCACAAAAAGACAGAAACTATAATTCCACTTATATGAGGTACTTAGAGTGGTCAATATCATACAGGCAAAAAGCAGAAAGGTGGTGACCGAGGGCTGGGGGAGGGAGAAATAAGAAGTTATTATGTAATGGATATAAAGTTTTGTAAGACAAAATAGTTACATGATGGTTATGCATGAATGTATTTAATACCATTTAACTGTATGCCTTTAAATGGTTAAGATGGCATTACATTTTGTGTACTTTACCACAAATTAAAAAATGGAAAATTTATATCTGAAACAAACAATAATTGAAATTTTAAATTTCACTAGATGGGCTCGGTAAAGGAATGGATATGACAGAGAATGAGTCTGTTAACTTGGAGATTGACCAACAGAAATCATCTAATATAATTGTCTACAAGAAAGCCACTGTTTATATAATGCTATAAATAGATTGAAATTAAAAAGCTGGTAAATGATATACTGTGCAAACATGAATTAAAAGAAACCTACAGTGTCTATTAATATCAGAAAAAGTAGATTCCTGAAAAAATTAAGTTATCAGAGATAAAGTGAAACATTTTATAATAACAAAAGTTTCTATTTACTATGAAGACATTGTCATATGTATGGCACTAACTACAGCACTTCAAACACATAATTGTATTAATAATGCAGAAAAGACACTTGACAAAATTCAATATCTCCTCATGATTAAAAAAACAAAAAACCTCTCAACAAGCTAGGAATAAAAAGGAACTTCCCAAACCTGGTAAAGGGCATCTACAGAAAATTTACAGCTAACATCAAACTTGATAGTGAAACATTGATGACATTTCTGCTAAGACAGGGACAAGGCAAGTATACCCATGTTCACTCCTCTTTTTCATCATTATCTAAAAGCCCTAGCTGGTGCAAAAGGAAAAAAAAAAAACAACATACAGATTGTATCATCTCACAATATAAACATCTATCAAAACTTCAAACAGTACAGTTTAAATATACACAATTTTTGTTTGTCAATTATACCTCAACGAAGCTGAAAAAAGAAAAAGAAATAAAACCATCCCTATTCATAGGTGACATGATTGTCTATGTAGAAAATCCCAAAGAATCTACAAAACAAATCTCCTAGAACTAAAAAGTTTTAGCAAGGCCATAGGATAAAAGTCGGTGTACAAAAACCTCTATGAACTACAAAGAACAACCAGAAATCAAAATCTTAAAAAATAGTACCATTTGCAATAGCTTCAAAAAATTAAAAATACTAAGGTTTAAATGTAACAAAATATATACAGAAACTATATTCTGAAAACCATTTTAAAAACTGATGAAAGAAATTTAAAATGATCTTAAGAAATGGAGTGACCTATATTCACGGACTGGAAAACTCACTACAATTAATGTCAGTTCTCCCCAAATTAATCTATAGGTTTAACACAACTGCAATCAGGATTATTATATAATGTTTTGTTAGATATAGACAAGTCAATTTAAAAATTCCTATGAAAGACAAAGGGACTGGATTAGTCAAAATAATTTTGTAAAATAAGAACAAAATGTTCAAAGACTCAACTTTCCTGATTTAAGACTTACTATAAAGTGATAGTTATCAAGACAGTGTACTATTGGTGAGAGGATAAACATAGAGATGAATGGAACATAGTAGAGAGTCCAAAAAGACACCCACATGAATAGGGTCCATTGATTTTAGACAAAAATGCAAAGATAAGGCAATGGATAAAGGATCTTTCTAACAGATGATGCTGGAACAATTGGACGTCCATGCACAAAAAATGAACCTCAAAAGAAACCTCACACTATATAAAAATTAACTCAAGATGGATCATAAGCTTAAATGTGAAATGGAAACATTAAAAGAAACTTTAAAAGAAAATGTAGGAGAAATATCTTTGTGAGCATGAGTTGGGGAGACTTCTTAGATGTGACATCAAAGGCACAATCCATCAAAGAAAAAGTTGATAAATTAGACTTCATCCAAATTAAAAATGTTTGCTCTATGAAAGACACAGGTAAGAGAAAGAGAAGACCAGCTACAAACTGGAAGAAAATGTTTGCAAATCACGTATCCAGCAAAGAACTCATATTCAGAATATATAAACAAGTCTCAAAACACAACAATGTGAAAAGAAACGACCCAATGAAACAAAAGGCAAACAATTTAAACAGATGCTCCACCAAAAAAGGCATGCAAATGGAAACTAAACACATGAAAAGATGCACTTCACTGGTCCCTTAATGTAATGAGGGAAATGTAAACTAAAACCACAATGAAATACTACACATTTGTTAGCATCCTGTTAACTTCTCAAATATTGTCAATATTAAGTGCTGACAAGGATATAGAGCAACTCATATGGTGCTAGTTAGAATGCAAAATGGCACAGTCCCTTTAGAAAACAGTTACACTGTTTCTTATGAAGTTGAATATATACTTACCATGCGAGCCAGTGAAGCTATTCCTATATATTTACACTAGAGAAATTAAAACAGCTTCACACAAAAACTTGTATAGGAATGCTTAGAGGAGCCTTATTTCCAGTTGCCCCAAACTGGAAACAACACTAATGTTCTTCGGCAAGTGAATGGATAAAAATGCTGGTACATCCATTCAGCGAACCACTGCTCAGCAGCAGAGAGGACCAAACCACTGACACACACACACCACAGATGTGTGACATTCTAATTATGCAAAGTGGGAAGAAGTCAGACTCAAAAGCCTACACGCTGCACGTTTCCATGTGAATGAGTCTGGAAAAGGCAAAACTGCAGGCATGAAGAACAGACCAGTGGCTGTCAGGCTTAGGGCGGGGGGAAGGAGTGTGGCCACAAGGGGGTGCACAGGGACACTTGGGGTGATAGAACTGTTCTGTCCTATTGTGGTGGCAGTGACACGAATCCGTGCACGTGTCCACAATAGACCTGTACACCACAAAAAGGTGGATTTCACTGTTTATAAATTTTTTCAAATCTTAAGACAATATGATTTTTGAAACAGTCACTGAATGCTGCTGCTCAGCCTTCTTGTGGTCTTGGGGTTCACCATGGAAGAGCATACCCTGGGGGGCAGCCCACCCACACCCTGCAGCAGAGCTCTCTCACCTGCCACCAGCAAGAGCAATACATGTGCTGCTGTAACCCTCTGAGATTTTGAGGTGACTAATTATGGAGCCACCTCCTGGCTGTGTGACCTTGGGCAGCAACAACCTCTCTGAGCCTGGGTCTCATCAGCTCTGAAACAAGGACCACAGTAGATATTTATGGTGAGGATCAGGTGACATGAGGCAGGTGGGTCCTGCATGAGTGCACAGCAGAGTGGCCACTCTCCATATATCACCCGTCATTTTTTTTATTAAGATATTATTGATATACACTCTTATGAAAGTTTCACATGAAAAAACAATGTGGTTACTACATTTACCCATATTATCAAGTCACCACCCATACCGATTGCAGTCACTGTCCATCAGTGCAGCAAGATGCCACAGATTCACCTTTGCCTTCTCTGACATCACTTGTCATTTTCCTTACGATTTTGACTACTGTCAGCACAGTCTTCCTTGGATCCAGAGGTTATGGACAGAGCTTCAGAGACAGGCAAGGGCTCATCTTGATGGGGTCCTGAGGCTGTGTCTGAGCCAGGCCCTGGAGGGGTCCAGCAGGTGGGGATTGGCAGGCGCGGGCCAGGCAGAGCCAGGGAACCAGTAAAGATGCCAGCATGACCCAATGTGGGTCCAGCACTTGTCACGCGCCAACCACAATCTCCTCCACTGCTCAGAGCAGCCCCATGAGGCAAATGCCATGTGTGGGGAAGCTGAGGCTCAGAGACAGTGAGTCCATGTACAAAATTTGAGCTTGGGTCTGTTTGCCACCAAGACTTGACCCTCTGATTAGAAATCCAGGGCTCTTTCCCCATGCCTGAAGATTGCAAATAAGTGGCCTTGAGCAGAATCCTGCTCCCAGATGGAATTGACACCCACAATGTAAAAATTTTGGAAATTTCATAGAAAAAAACAAGCTCTCTGATTTCTCTTGAAAAAGCAGGAAGTTGCGACACTGCATTCCAAATGTCCCATAAGGCAACCAATAGCAGGGGCCAAGCTCATCTTCAAGAGCAGCTCAAGCTTTGGAGCCAGATGCCTGGGTGACCTGGGGCAAATAACATACACCCTGAGGCCCTGGTGCCTCACCCATCTGTGTGATGGGTGCATCACAAGTGCCTCCCTCAAGAGTCACCATGAGGAATCAATGAGTCGAACACTGCCTGCTGCCACAGTTTCCTCCTCTGTCTATTATTCCCATTGCCTTTACCCCTCACTCGTTTACATGGCCCCCCTGCCTGCCTCCCCAGCCATTAGAGCTTGTGAACCCTGCACTCCAAGACCGGGACTGACAAGAAGCAGGGCTCAGACATGGATCAGAAAGTCGTTGATGTGAGTTCCAAGTTGGATTCTGCCCTCAGTTCGCGTACGTGCAACTACTTGCCTGCATCCAGAGTGCATCACCAGCCCACTCTTTCATCCACAGGTGGTGTGGAGGCCCCCAGAGCCCCGGGATAAAGAGAATGGTCTGAGAGGGGCAGAGATCCTGGAGGAGCCACCAGTATCCTGGGGTGACATCCACGTGACTGTAAGGACAGGCACATCACCTTCCATGCCCTCACTCCTAGGCTCTCTCGGGCTCTCGACTGCTCCCTCCATGAGATGCCCAGGCCTTCTCTCTGCTCCCACCAGGAGCTCCAGGCCCATCGGGGGAAAGGACCACCTGCTCATCACCAATAGGATGGTGTGAATAGTCCATCGCTCCCATGGACAGTCAGTGGAGTCAGGCGGGGTGCCTAAATGAACTTGGAGGGGGAGAGAAAGATTGATTTTCAGATTATCTCCCAATCCATAGTTGTCAAGGAAGAAAAAAGACCTAAACAATCATGAAATTAAATCAAATGAGTGTCTGGATGCTAAATCGTTTCTCTCCAGCCCACGGACTCCTTCCACTCACCCCCAGGGAGAAGATAATGAATGGGCTCACCATGTGTTTGGTCTGCCTCCGGTCCCTCTGACCATCCACACATCTCTGCAGTCAGCAGGGATTTATTGTGCTCCCACTGAGTGCCCAGCCCTGTGCTTGGTGCCAAAAATAGGGATGAATGGGCAAACACTACCCCTTCCTCATGGATCCACTGACCAGGGGGCAGTCAGACCTTCAGTGAACTGTCCAGGATTAAGTGTTGTTCTGAGGAAGCACAGGGTTCTTTGGGAATACTCCAAGACAACAGAGGGTGGAAATGGGTGGAAAGGCAAGGAGGACTTCTTGGAGGAGGCTGAGTGCAGCACTTTGAATAGCAGTGAGCCAGGCCAAGGATGGGCGCAGTAATGGGGGACTCTGGGTGATAGCTTATCAGGACTTTAGGCTTTGTTCCGAGGGCAATGGAGAATCACGGGAGTTTTAATCTGTGAAGTGACACATGATCAGATTTCTCTTGAGTCTTTACTTGGCTGCTGTGGGGAGAATGGGTTGCAGGGGAGCAGTGCAAGAGGCGGGGAGGACACAGGGGAGCTTCTGCACCCTTCAGCCAAAAGAAGGTGGAGGCCTGAGTTCAAGGGTGGAGAACTCCCAGCACAGAAATACACATGTGCTGAGCAAGAATCTCAGGGCATCAAACCATCACCACA
Source organism: Manis javanica (assembly GCF_040802235.1). Lineage (NCBI taxonomy): Eukaryota > Metazoa > Chordata > Mammalia > Pholidota > Manidae > Manis > Manis javanica. The sequence continues at coordinate 21,973,418 of NC_133159.1, read as the reverse complement.
CAGGCAGAGTGCTCCCTCTCCTGTAAGTCTTCCCCCTCAGACTCCTCAGTGAACCCACACTGACCACACCCCCTGCTTAAAACTGCAGACGCTCCCCCAGCTCTCTCAACACCCCTCATGTTCCATCTTGCTCTGATCATCTTTGAACATACAGTATAATTTATGTACTTATTGTGTTTGTTGTTTGTTGTCTGAAACACACACACACACACACACACACACCTGCTCCCCCCATCCCCAAAACACACACAGGCGGAAGAATATAAGCCCCAGGCAGCAAGCACTTTGTTGAAATTTGTTCTTTGGTGCATCACCAGTGCCTACAATGGTGCCAGGCACATGTAGGTGCTGCATAAATATTTGCTGAATGAATGAATGATCATCGACCTAGTCAATGCCCCTCAGAAAAGTGACAGTCCCAGATCAGTCCCTGGACTCAGCCCAGAAGTGGGCGTCACCTTTCTCAACTGCCACTGGGGGTCAGTGGTGGAAGGCATTTGCAGCTCCAGGGGGTAGGAGAGAGCTGGGGCGGTGGTTTAAAGGGTAGGGATACAATTGGGAAGGGGTGGGTGTTGGTTCGTCGTTGTGGAGGAGTGAGTTTCAAAGGGTGCTCCCAAAGGAAGAGCAGAGTATGTAGCCAAGCTGAGAACAGGCAGGTAGCTGATGGTGGTGGTGGACTCAGGGGGATGCTGGGGTCTGAGCAAGGTCCAGACTAGGAGGTGAGGAGCAGGAACTGGGTTTAGGGCAGGGCAGGGATGGGGCAGGAGGGCCAGCAGAAGCTCCCTGTTCCCCTATGGGCCCTCACTTGCCTTGTGCTAGGCTATAGGGTGAAGGGCTGTCCCCCAGTCCAAGCCAGGGTCTCAGCTGGCCCAGCCCTTCTCCTTGCCCCTGCCCACCCATCTCCCTCACTTGGCACTGGTCTGGCCACAGGGCAGGCAAAGGGCAGTGGGCTCATCACCTACCTTCACCCCAGACTGTCCGGGCCAGCCACGTGTTTGGGAAACCGTCGTCTACCCATCAATGCACCCATGTAGAACCTGAGGCCCAGAGGGCAGGGAATACCCTGGGTTGCTTTCCCCTTCCCTGCCTCTGAAAAGTGGATGGGCCCTGAACAGGAGGTCAGAGGCCTAGGCACTCTCCCTGCTTTGTCTGTTCCCCATCCTCTGTGCCACTGGACAAGTGGTTATGCTGGCTTCAATCTCCCCATCTGCAAAGCGAGCCCCAGAGGCAGCATCTCACTTCCTTTGAGCCTGTACAAAGCTGCACCCTCCAACTTATGCTCACACTGGGCAATAATACATCTTCTGAACTGAAGAGAACAACTTTCTGTTTCTCCTTTACTGGAGGGAAACTCAGATTTACTGAGCAGCTCCTACATGCCAGACTCATGCACGTATATTCTCTTACCTAACATGACAGTCCTGGGAAGGTTCCCCATTTACAGATAGGGAAACCAAGTCTCCGAGAGATGAAGCAACTTATCTAGCAACACAAAGCTAGTGGGTGAAGAATGGGGATTTGAACCTAGCTCCTGGTAAGGTCAAACCTATGTCCTCTTTGCACCCACAGCCTCTGTGACCTGTCCCCACCTCCATGCCTGCTCTGGGCACAGAACATCTTTTTACATGCTTACATTTCACCTGTGTCTCATCTTTGGTGTCTGTTCAACTATTTCATCCATTTTCTAATTGTGTTTTCTTCCTGTTGAGCTTTGAGAGTTCTTTACATATTCTATATATGAGTCTTTGTCAGGTATATGATCTCAGATATTTTCTCCCAGTCTGTGGCCTGTCTCTTCATTCCCTCCATGGTGCTTTTTGCATAGCAAAAGTTTTTCATTTTGATGAAGTTCACTTACCAACTTTTTGTTTTGTGTATTAAGCTTTCCATATCATGTATAAGAATGCTTTGCCTACACCCAACTCATGAAGAATTTCTCCCATGTTTTCTTTTAGAAGTTTCATTGTTTGAGAATGAAACTGGATTACTAACTCCATACACAAAAGTAAACTCAAAATAGATTAAAGACCTGAATGCAAGACATGAAACCATAAAACTCTTGGAAGAAAACATAGGCAAAAATCTCTTGAACATAAGCATAAGTAATTTTTCCTGGACACATCTTCTCAGGCAAGGGAGACAAAATCAAAAGTGAACAAGTGGGACTACACCAAACTAAAAAGGTTCTGAACAGCAAAGGACACCATCAACAAAACTAAAAGTCAACCCACAGTATAGAGAATATATTCTTAAATTATTCATCTGATAAGGGGTTTACATCCAAAATATATAAAGAACTCACACCCTTCCACACCAAAAAACCAAATAACCTGATTAAAAAATGGGCAGAGGACCTGGACAGACATTTTCCCAAAGAAGACCTAAAGATGTCCAACAGGCACATGAAAAGATGCTCCACATCATTAATCATCAGGGAAGTGCAAATCAAAACCACAGTGAGATGCCACCTCACACCAGTTAGAATGGCCACTGTCCAAAAGACAAGAAATAACAAGTGTTGGTGAGGATATGGAGAAAAAGGAACCCTCCTGCTCTGTTTGGGAGAATGTCAATTGGGGCAGCCACTGTGGGAAGCAGTATGGAGGTTCCTCAAAAAACTAAAAATAGAAATACCATACAACCCAGTAATTCCACCATAGGAATTGTCCCCAAGACAAAATCCCTGATTCAAAAAGGTATTTGCATCCCTACGTTTATTGATGATTATTTGCAATAGCCAAGATATGGAAGTAACCAAAGTGCCCATCAATAGATGAGTGGATAAAGAAGAGGTGGTACATATACACAATGGAATATTACTCAACCATAAAAAAGAAGGAAATCCTGCCATTTGCGACAACATGGATGGACCTTGAGAGTATTATGCTAAGTGAAATAAGCCAGGTGGAGAAAGACAAATACCATATAATTTCACTTACTTGTAGAATCTAAAAACAAAACAGCAGTAGACTCATAGACACTGAGAAGGGACTGGTGATTACCATGGGGAAGGGTTGAGGTGGGTGGCTGGAAGGGGGATAAAAGTGCATGGAAATTCTCGATCACAATATAAGTTGGTCACAGGGATGGTAATACAGCAATGATTCTGTAACATCTTCCTATGTTGACAGATAGTAACTGCACTAGGGGGGTGAGGATTCAATAATATGGGTAACTGTTGAACCACTGTATTGTATACTTGAAACCAATATAAGATTGTATATCAATAATACCTCAATAAAAATAAAAGGAAAAAGAAAGACTTCATTTTAAGTGTAAGCAAATTTTTAAAAAGCTTCATCGTTTATTACATTTAGATCTATGGTTCATCTTGAGTTAATTTTGTATGAAGTGTGATGTTTAGAACATAGAGGTTTACTTTTTGCATATGGGTGTCTGCTTGTTTCAGTATCACTTATTGAAAAGAGGAAGGTCCTCCAAGGCACTGCCCCATAGGCCTTTCCCATCTCCAGTTTCAACTGGACCACTTGGTGGCTACTAGACCCCTACCTGTGAATTTTGAGGAGACCTCATTGCTTTCAAGTCAGACCATCTAAATGAAGCCTCCAAATTTGGTGAAAACCTTCAGAGCCATTTTCATCCACTGGAGTAACAGACAGGATTTTCATTTGATGTTTAGTAATATACATAAAAGGAAACTTGTGACATGTTATATGCACAGTGGTCATCTCTCAGGAGCAGGGGTATGGGTAGTTGCTACTTTAGCCTGTATGTTTTTGGTGTTTTTCACAAGAGCCATGCATTACTTCCAGCATCATCGCAAAGAAAATAATACTAGCTAAAAGCCTGCTCTGCAGTTCGCATTTTCCTCCACCAAATCACATGCTCTCCCCCACCAGGTAATTATAAACAGGTGCAGTGGGTAGTCATCACTGTGGGGATGTCAGGACTGGGTCTGTATCAAAATTGGTATCCAGGTCAGAAATTTTCCAGAAAGACAGGATTTACCTGCATCTTGGCCAGCCCCTGTGCACATAAATTCCCCCGCTCCTGGCCGGAGGACTCCTGGAGGGCCCCCGGAGGTGGCTGTGCCTGGCCACCACCCTGGGCCTGACCCTCTGCTGGGCCCTAGACAGACATGATCTCATCGTGCCCACAACAACCCTGCAGAAGGGATGTGGCAAGTCCCATTTGGCAGATGAAGTTAAGGATCAGAGAAGAGATAGAACAGGACTGAGGTCATACAGCTAGGATGTGGTAGAGTCAGCATGCCAGCCACTGAGGCCTGACTGAAGGCTCAGAATACCCCGGTAGTCTCCATCATCCCCTCACAGGCCTTCTTAAATGAAACTATTGCTTAAGGTAAATGTAGCTTTAAGATAAGAGCTCTGGTTTCCCCGACTGCAAAGGTACCCCCCAGCTTCCCCTCATCAGAATCCTGGAGCAGCCCAGGGTTCCGCCATCCCAGGGTGCCCTGCTCCAAAGCCCAGGTGTCTCCCTGCTCTCCAGATGACCTCTTGGATGTGACCTTCACAGGCAGAAAGCCCGGAACCTGGCTGTCCAAGACTCATTCCCACTTGGGTGAGGCTCCAGTGCTCCTGAGTGAACCGACAGTGCAGAGGGCTGAGGGGCCAAGGTGGGGAGGGTCCCCTCAGGACAGCTGGTCGGCCAGTCAGCCTGCAGTGTGTTTCCTGCCGTGGCCGCTCTGAGCTGTTTCCTCTCTGACCTTCCAAAGACGACCTTGGGGGGAAACTGAGGCAGCTCACTGCAGTCATCTCTCCTGTAAGCAGCCTAAAGAGCAGAGCTGGGGTCCTGGCATTCCCAGGGAACTCCACCCCCATCCTTTCTCCACACCAGTGAGCAGGAAACATGGGAATACAGACACCGAGGCTGCAGTCAGGCTCAGGTGCGGTGGGGAAGAGAAGGGACAGGGTTTGCCCCTCATTTCACTGTGGGACACAGGCTGAAAATGAGGCTAACTGCAGCTCACCCGGGAGCTGGGCGACCTTCATAAAACCAGAGGCTGCTGTTTCTGCTCAGCTCTGGTTTCTACGTTGGCTGCACCTGGATGATTATGTCAGCTCCCCATCCTGCTTTCCTTGAATTGGGAAAAGGGAGAGAGAAAGACCCCATCCTGATGCAATCCTAGCATTAGTGAGAACTCTGGAATGAGAGTCACCTGTGGGTTTCAGATGTCCCTGGAGATTTTAGAAAGGAGAGCAAATAAAAGATATAATAATTTATACTTAGTGAGGGATGAGGCTTCATGCTTTCTGTACTCACATACTGCTGCCTCATTAAACCTCACCCTAATGGGGCAGGGGTCAGTATCTCATTATCTCCACTCTAAGGATGAGGAAACTGAAGCTACAAGGGCATGTGACATGGTCGGGTCACATCAGCAGCAGCAGAGCCGGCACTGGACCTCAGGTCACGGCGACTCTGGTGCCTGCTTTGTTCCCAGAGGACATCTGCAACCACTGTCACCTCCATGCTCTCACATGTCCTGAGAGGTGGGCAGCGTGGGGACCAGGATCCCCACTATACACACTGAGACAGGGCAACACGGTCACCTAAGGAGCTGCAGCTTGTTTGCAGAGGGGCTCATTCTAGAGCCCAGGACTCCAGTTTTTTAGCTGAAAACGCATGAAATGAAGTCATAATCAATTTCACTGCCCTCGTAGTCCCTGGTTCTCACTCAGTCTTTACACTGAAGAATCACCTGGAGGAAGGTGTGTTTGTATGAAATGCATATTCCCATGCCCCACCCAGAGACTCAGCTACAGCAGAGATGGGGTGCTGCCCAGGAATCTGTATTTTATTCAGAGCATACCCCCTCTCCTGGGTGCTTCCAGCAGATGGGCTGCATGCACCCTTGGAGAAACATTCCAGGCCCCATACTCAGTTCTATATGGACATTTTACAGCCCAATGTTTAAGATCAAAAAGCTCTTTATATAGAGTCAATAACAACGTATTGCCCACACGTGTGTAGTGAGCTAGTCAGCCAGGGTCAGGTGAGAATCCTCCTCTTTATCCTTCACTTTATCCACAGGTGCCACTGAACCTCGTTGGGAAATCTACCTCCTCTGCAAGATGCAGATGGCGATAGTACCCACAGGAGGTTGGGAGGAGTCAGCAATTCAATACGCAGGAAGGGCTTAGATCAAACTGCATTTTGCTGAGTGTACTGCAGTGCAGCTAAGCCCTCAGTGAGCAGGGCCAGAACCGGGCCCAGGCCCTCCCTCACTCTTTCTGGGCAGAGCCTGGAGTAATCCTGGCCACCTGTGCCAACTGAGGCTGCTCAGCTAACACTCCCTGCCATTCCTGTCCCCTTCTTCCCCTCCTCCTTGTCTAATGTTGATTTAACCTGTGATTTTATGGTTAATCATCTCATAGCAAATCTCTGTTTTAATCTCCCTCTGGGCCACCCAGGCTGTCTTTTTATTAGGAAATAAATAGCATGGGCACTTTGTGCCACACCGCGGCCAGCATGGGGAGCTCAGCCGTGGGAGCAGAGGCTATGAGAGCCTGGAGGAGGCTGGAGGCCCTGGAGAAAAAGGGAGGCATGAGAATAATTATAAGACAATGAGTGTGTGGGCACCGTTTGTGCAAGACACAAAGCTGTAATAAAACCCGCTTTTGCTCCAAAGCTCTAAGGTAAGGTTTTAAACAAAAGGATCAGCTCAAGGATGCTGGCAGGGCTTGGGCACAAGAAGTCTTGACTCAAGTCCCTGCACTGTCATTTACATGCCTGTGTCACCTGAGGCCAGCCAGGTGCTCTCTGGACCTCATCCTCCTCACTGTCACTCAGGGGTGATCCTCCCACACCCAGCTGTGGTGAGGGTGGCCGAGGTCCAGCTCAGAAGGAAGCTCTATCCACAGGCTCCTGGGCTAATGGTCTCTGAGAAGCATGGGAATTGGCCCTGCCCCACCCATCTTCCTCTCCCCATGACTGATGGGCAGGAGCCCTGGACAGGGAGTCAGGAATCTGGGGCCCCGACACAGCCTGGACAACAATTTGCTGTGTGACCTTGGACAAGGGTCTTCCTCTCTTGAGGCCTGAGATATTGTGATTTATAAGAATTATGTATTTGGTCTTCATCCACTGTTTTTGGCACACAATTCCTAAAATCCTTGGAATTTCCTAAGCGTTAAGAGCAATAAGAGTGTGTCTTTTGTTTTGTTAATAAGATGACTTCTGGAAAATCCCTAGATTTGCCTAAGAATGAGGGCTAGATGCCTGGAGAACCGACCATGGGATTAGAGGGTTAGAACTTTCAGTCCCCCCACAACCTCTGGGCAGGGGAGAGTGCTGGAGATTCAGTTCAGTCACCAATGGCCAATGATTTAAATATCATGCCTATGTAGTAAAGCCTCTTCCCACAGACCATCCCCTATGCATCTCTCCCATCTGGCTGCTCCTGAGTTGTATCCTTTCATAATAAACCAGTAATCTAGGAAGTACAGTGTTTCTTTGAGTTCTGTGAGCCACTCCAGCAAATTAATACAACCCCAGAAGAGGGCTGGGACTCAGCCAACTGTAGCTGGTTGATCAGAAGTACAGATGACAACCCCGACTTGCAAGTGGCATCTGAAGTAGAGGGCATGGAGCAGGGGGTGGCTATCGTAGGACTGAGCCCTTAACCTGTAGGATCTGACACCATCTGCACAGATCATATCAGAATTAAGTTAATTGCTTGGTGGTGTGGAAAATACCCACACATCTGAGGACCTCATCTGTAAAATGAGGGACATGTGGGACACGGACACCAATGTTCAGTATCCAGATTCTAGAATCTACCCCAGGCTGGTCCACTCGATAGGAGGAAGGTATGGGGGCCTGGACCAGTTATCTCTTCCCATCTGCCTGTCGCCTCACCTCTGTTGCTGCTCCTCTATGCCCCTCCGCCTCTTTCCCTTATCCTTGGGGGCCCCATATGGCACTGTTAGATTCTCCCAGAGGAGGACGCCACCCCAAATCACTCATGAAAGGCGTCTCTTGATGCAACAAGCAAGAGAAATTTATTCAGGAACCAGCTAGCTGGGGTCCAAGTGTCAGCCCGACGCAGCGGGTCTCAACAAGGACCTCGAGCACTCAAAGCCAAGGGTTTATATAGCATTTTCAAAAAGGCAGTATTTTTCCATAAGCACATAACTTTTCAGGCTGGTGCCACAGCCTGGGAATTTAGCAAGATAAGATCATGTTAGGGTGGTTTCTTGGTATGTATGAGTAACCCACACGAGGTTAACTGACTAAAGGTCACTATTGTTGGTGCTTATGATTGATTAACTTGTTTTTCACCTTGTTTTTCAAGGCCTTTCTGAGTCACATATTCAGAAAATGGCCTCTGGGCTTCTTAAGATGGCTGTGCTTAGGCTAACCTGCTGTCTTCACTAAATGCTTAGATTCTACAGCACTGTCCTCATCCCCCCTCGCCAGATGCCAATGGAAACATTTCAGCACATCTCCTGTATCTCTCCCACCAGATGGTGATGTCCTCTCCTGCTCCAAACCCTAAACTCAGATGTGTTAAAGATGAAAACCAGAAGCTCTAACTACGCCTTCCCAGTAGCCAGCATCCTGCAATCTGTGCTTCCAAAAGCAATGTCACAAAAGAGTTGAAAGCAGGGTCTCAGAGAGGGGTCTGCACATCCATGTTCACAGCAGCACTGCTCACTCACAACAGCTAAAATGTGGAAGCAGCCCAGGGTCCAGAAGAATGAATGGATAAGCAAAGTGTGGCAACATTTGCAATGAAATAGTATTCAGCCTTAAAATGGAAGGAAATTCTCACCCACGCTAGAACACAGATGGGCCTCAAGGACATTAGGCTGAGCAAAATCAGCCAGGCACAAAAGAACAAGTACTATCTGATTCCACTTAGACGAGGCACCTAGAGCAGTCACATTCATAGGGACAGAAAGTAGAGTGGGATTTCCAGGGGCCAGGGGGTGGAAGAAGGGGGAGTGCTGCCTAATGGGGACAGAGTTTGAGTTTACAAGATGTAAATGGATATGGAGATAGATGCGCAGCATTAGGAATGCATTCGACACCGCATTCGACACCGCTGGACTGTTCAAAGAACTTTAGGTTCTTTGGCTGGCCTAGTAATTAAATTGAAATAAGAGATTAAAAGAGAAAAACACATCTAATTTCACATGTACCGGAGCCTATAAAAATCTGAGAAGTGACCAAAGCAGGCACCTTTATACATTTTAGACAGACGATAAATTTGGGAAGAATGAACAAAACAAAGAAGTTTGGGTTGGGGTAGAAAATTAGTGAGGAAGTCATCAGGTTTGTTGATACAGCTTCCGGCCCTGCCCTTCCTGTCTCTGGTGAGGATGGCTGGACCCTCCTGGTTCAGGGAAAGGGCCCTTCGCATGGGAGATTGATCTCCTGCTATCAGGGGGACAAGGTCAGAATATCTTTCTCACACTGGCTGTTTCTTAAGTAACTTTAATTCAAAATAATCAATATGCCAAAGTGGCATGTTTTGGGTGGCATATTCTCTCCTCTTCAGTATTTTATCACAATTTTTTTAAAAAGGAAAGAAAGAAGTACCAAATAAGAATGACTCTACTCTGGTGACTAATGAACACTTACCCCCAAACTACTGGGCACTGCTTTGAGCAGTTCACAGGCAGGAACTCATTTACTGCTCACAGCAAGCTTATGAGACAGACACTATTATCCCCACTTGACAATGAGGAAACTGAGGCACAAAGAAGCTATATAACGTGTCCAAGGTCACACAGCTGGTAATGGCCAAGCTTTACTGAGCTGGACACTCTGACTCTTGAATCCTTATAATGACCCACTTGACAAGCCTTTATTGGCCTGATTTCCTAGACTTTTCATGGATTTGCCCAATAATACCCCAGAGGGAGGCTCAAGGGAAGCTGTGGTGAATGGATGGTTCCACAAGAGGATGAGGACTGTCCCCCATTAGCCCCTTCCCCACAGTCCTGAGCCCCCTGGGGACATCCCAGTGGAGAGTGAGCCACACACAGCCAGGGAACCACCAGTCCTGCTGCCGAGAGGAGCAGAGAGCGCCTGGCGCTGGCGAGCCTGGTGAGTGCTGGGCTTATCCAGGCTGTAGAAGTAGGTTCTGCAGGAAATGGGGCTGCGTCAGGAGCAGCTGGAAGACTCCATGGCTCTGAGAAAGAAAGTCACTGAGAGCTTCAGAGACTTCCTGCCCTTAGTAAAGGAAGGAGCCAAGGATTTCTGGGTAAGAGAAACCTCTAAAGGGTGACCACCCTCCAGGAGGCTGGAGGCAGCTCTGGCTGAGCCCAGGGAAGTCAGAAGTCAACTCTTTATCTTGCCTCTTGTCCTCAGGAGGTCACGGACCTGGGTGCTGGTCACCACCACATTCAGGAAGTGACCACGGCGGGGACTGGCTTCCTTCCCTGTGCCTTGCCAGTCCCCCTGGGCCCACCCCAACTTGCTTCGCAGATTATCTCGGTCTGTAACAGTAAAAACACAGAGCTGGTTTCAGATCTGTCATGGCATAGAGGGGGAAGGGGAGGGGCTGGAGGGTCAGGTCAGTCCAGGGTACTTACTACTGCAATGAACCTTGTGGCCTCAAACAAGTCACAACCCACCTCTGTGCCTCGTTTCTCTTGGCGGTAAACGGGTCATTGTTGACGTCGGTGGGGGTTGACCCAACTAACTGCTCCACCATCTCTTTGCTCTTAATGGAATGTCTTTTCCTGACCTGGTAGAAAGGAACAAAAAGACATCTAAAAGTAAAACATTCAGAATGCTTCAGCTTTGAAAATGAAACCTTCCCTCCAGGTCCAGGCTCAGGCTGGGACCCTCCTGCTGGGTCCCGCTCTCTGTTCTCTCCTCTCCTCACTCAGGGGCTCCAGCTTTGTTTCTGCACCTGGCCCAGAGCAGAACAGACATCCGGAGCCCAGCCAGCCCCTGAGCTGCTCCCCAGAGAAGGGGGCCCAGGCAGCCGAAGGAGCTGGGAGAGAGAGAAATAAAGCAAAAGACAAAGAAGGAAAATTAACTGTGTGAACCCCTTTGCCTAGGCGCCTTCCTCCTCCCTGACCCCCTTTCTGCCTGCCCAGGCTCCACACCGCCAACCCCACCCCACCACCCACTCTGTAATCTGGGGGTGATATAAAGGGGGATGATCCCAGCACTGCCCCTGAGGGGTCACTGAGCCTTTCCTCAGCAGGTGCTCAGGCATCTGCGGCTCCTGAGTCCCAAGCCTCAGAAAGGGTTTATTGGGTGCGATAAGGGCTGTGCCCAGACCCCTCCAGCTACAGGCCGGTCCCGGATCCAGGCCGTCTCCCTCCCTCAGGCCCCTCTGCATCCGCTCTTCTGAGGGAAGCATCCAGAGGAACCAGGGTCCATCTGATGCCTCCATCACTTCATCCATCAGGACTGCTTTCCAGTTGTTTATTTCTTGCAAATGCTTTGATTTTTCATTCATGAAATGTGGTTTTCCTGAGGCCTCTTGAAATAGACTGGAGAAAAGAATTTCCCAAGAACTGGGGGCTGTGGTCCCTGAACAGCACTAAGGACCCTGCTCTCAGGGGGCTGTGTCTGCTCTTACAGCTGGAAGCCCCGTTCCACAGGTCAGAGGGGAGGGACAGCACCCAGCTGTGGAGAGGACAAGAGTCATGGAGCCACTGCAAAAGGAGGCGAAGTGGAGTCACCTCAGCATAAACACACACAATAGCTAGAATGGGACGGTACAGACTTTGTGAAGCACCTAATAGTCATGTAACAAAGATTTATTGAATAAATGAAGGACATCCCATTCACAGAAATGAGCTGGTTCCCAGAATGCCCCTGACCTGGGATACTGCCATTATCTCATCTCTCTAGGGAAAGAAGCAAAGGCTCAGAGGTTAAGCAAGCTGCCCAAGTGCACACAGCAGCAGCTGGTACACCTGACTCCTGGGAAGCACTGAGTCCAACTCTCCTTTGACGGATGGGGAACTCAGTGAGAGGGCAGCAGTGATGACCCCAAGGGTAGGAGCGTGGTGCCAGGGCTGGCTCAGACTCACGCTACGACTTCTCCGGCTACAGGCCGGTCCCTGGATCCAGGCCCTCTCCTTCCCTCAGGCCCCTCTGCATCCCTTCTTCCTTCCCTTCCCAATCCAGAGACTATGACAGCCCTTGTCCCAGTCCCACCCAGACCTCTCAGCCAGAGGCGGCCAGATGTCTGGAACTCACTGGGCAAATGAAGCATGAGATCCCTTCAGCTCTCTACAGCAGCAAGATGTGGCCTGTGTCCTGCCCCACAAGGAGCTCAGGGGAACATGGATGCTCCTGTAGATGTTCTACATTATCCTAGAAGCAGGCCAGGGCCCCTCTGACACCAGGACTCTAGATTGCCAGCCAAGTCCAATACTGAACTACCTCTTAGGGCATTGCCACCAGGCCTCGGTTTACACACCTCCTGTGATGGGGAGCTCACTCCCCCAAGTCACTCACCACATGGAGACATCCCAGCTCTTAGAAAGCCTTTCCTTAGGCTACACTGAAAGCTGCCCCTGTGGCCTTACTATTCTGTCCTAGACACAACTCCTAGGGCCACACAGGCTGACTCCCTTTCTCCCATGGCAGCTCTTCAGATATTTGAAGGAATGACCATAGCCACTTATTCATTCATGAGATACCGACTGAAGGCAGCCATCGCAGCTTTGTTCATCCATTCATTCATATTCCTGGGTCCCACAGCCCGGGATGGCTTCTGGGAATCAGCTGTGACATGGTCACAGTCCCAGTCCTCAGAAAGCAGTGAGGGAGACAGACGAATGGACCAGCAATTACATACAATGTTTAAGTGCTATGATGTGGCCGGGGAGAGGGTGTCCCCAAATGACTGAGAGCTCAGAGAAGGGGCCTTGGGTGGGGAGATAGTGCAAGCGGGAAGAAGCATGCTCCAGACAGAGACCCATAATACCTTGAGAACTGAAAATGGGAGGGAGGCAGCTGGGGGCGGGGTTGGGGGAGCTGGCAGGGGGGCCTGGAAGCCTAGCTGTCTACTTGACTCTGCACCCCCTCCCCACTTTGGTTGTCCCTGTGTCCTGGACAGCCCAGGAGGCCAAAGTGCCACCTCACCTTGGTGTTCAGGTAAACGTGAGACCCAAGTTCACAGGAGCAAAACAGGGAAAAGGCTGTGAGGGACTCATGAGTCTGGGCCCAGGGTGAGGGCCAGGCCACAGCAGGACAGAGCAACTGATTTTGAGCCCCAGGGTGAGTGCCAGGCCCTGGCTGGGTGCCCCAAGTGCTGCATGCAGTCGTCCTCACTACAGTCCAGCAGGGTGGGGTACTCCGCCTGACAGAGGGGCTCCTGGGCCACAGGAGCTCCTATCAAGAGGGGGTTCCCGGCGCTGTGGAGGGGCTCAGGGACTCACTCAGGTCTCTGTCCCCGAGCTCAGCCTGTGTCCAGGACTGCACGGGGGCAGCGGGTAAGGAGGCCAAGGTGGGGGTGACTGGATGGCCTGGCCCAGGGAATGGCCGTGGTGCCCATATAAGAGCCTGCTTGGCCTCACTTTGGGCACAGGCCCAGGACCTGTGTGGCCCTGCCCTGGGCTTGCTCCCTGGGGGCTGGGGTCACCGAGCTTAAGGCTCTGCTCTGGGACAGACCTGGATTCAAGTCCTGCCTTGGAGCCTCACTGGCTGCTCCCCAAACAGCCTGTAGGTTCCAGGGGGTGGGAAGGGGTCACTGGCGGGAGGCCTGGAAGGGTGGACAGGAGCCAGACACCCAAGTTCAAATCTTGGCTCTGACCCTAAGCAGCCATGCCTAAGACAAGCCACAGAACCTCTTAAATTTCAGTGTCCTCATCTATAAAATAGGATGATAACAGTGATTTCCCCATAAGCTGGTTGTGAGGGGTCAGAGACCCGGGGCAGAGCATCCAGCATGGAGTCACAGCCTCACCGATGTCAGGCCTAACTATCCTCACCCTTTTTCCCCTGGGGCAGCCCTGAGAATATCATCAGTGGAGAAAGCCCTGGGTTGATGTGTTCACTGTCCCCACAACTCTGTAAGAGTCCCATGCCCACCCTCAGGGCCCAGTGAATGCCTGTCTGCCCCTTTCCCACTGAATTTGCCCCAGGCACTGATGCAAAGGGGTTCCTGGTCCTGGAGGCTCCCTGGGGGTCCTGGCACCAGGGCTCCCCCTCTTCCTAGGGGGAAGGCATTTGGTGGGTTGGTTGGTTAATAAGCCTGTGAGCTGACACTTGTTATGCACAGGGCAATGAGCAAAGCCCTTTACACAGCTGTTACCCCGGGAGACCCCTACAGCAGGCTGTGACTCCCCCACTGAGTGCGGTGAGCAGGTCAGAGGGGAGCCCCAGGCTGCACAGGTGGCCGATTGGGGAACTCAGATAGAACCCAGCCAGCCTCCCCCAAAAGGCCACTTTCTCAGCCTCCCTCCCGCTCTGCCAGCAATGACAGGATGAATAACCAGGAGGTGATAGTCCTGGCTGTGAGGATGGGACCTGAGGGGACAGAAGCCTCTGCTTCTGGAGACCCACCAGGAGACCCAGCGACTCAGCAGGAAGGGGTCATGGTCTGGGCACCGTCTACCCACTGAGTCACTTTCTAGTGCACTTCTGCCCAGGACAGTGCCTCCCACTATTGTTTTACCTGTTGAGCTGAGCAAGCCTCCAGGACAGAAGGTGAGCATGACCGTGGCATTGCCCACATCCCTACAAAATGGGGGCAGGGTGGCATGGAGGGCAGCTGAGGATGCCCACCAGGGCCCCTCCTTTGGTGGCTTCCCCACTCCTTGGCAACTCAGTGACCTTGTTTTTTCTCTCCCTCATACTTTGCACCAGGAATAGTTGCTCCCCGCTTCAATGCAGACAGAGGGGAGATGACCACTGTCAGTGGCCTCGTGGGAAAAGGCTTGTGGTGAAAAAGCGGGACAAGTCACTTAACCTTTGGGGGTCAGTTTTCTCATCCATAAAATGGGTTGGTAAATCATGCCTTGGGAGGAGGAAGTACAATAATGCATGTAGAGATCTCAGTGCTGGGCAAGCCTACAGCAAGTGTTCAGTAAGTACCACCCCCTCTAATTGTACAGAGAGAGAAACTGAGGCCCAGAGAAAGTGAGAGATTGGACCCAGACTCCAAAGTTGTGAACCAGGAGGCTAGAGGGAAGGCCCAAGTCTTCTGAGCCAGCATCCCTGACGCCAGCGGTTCTCAACCCCACTGCGAAACTGCCACGCACCTGCAGAGGAGCCAGCTAATCCCCACCTTCAACAGACAATTTTCTAAGAAAGGAAACACTCCCTGTCTCTAGCATCGGAGCCAGCCATGTCAGTGCCCCAAAGGGGCCCTGGGATGGGGAGAGGCCCAGGGAGAGCCCAGAAGAGTTTTGCTGATACCCATTTAGAGGCCCAGACACCCATTTAGCAACTATTGCATGCCAGGCATGGCACCAGGTACTTTACATTAAACAAGGCTGTTCTCAGATCCCAGCTGTGCTGCTGCCCTGATGACGGTGGTGATGGCGATGCTGGTGGTGATGATGGTGATGATGGGGGTGGGGGGCAGGGGGTGGTGATGGTGATCACTGTGGTGAAGATAATGGTGAGGATGACTATATCAGACAGTTACATGGCACCTGCCACGGGCCACGCAGTGTTTTAAACACTTTACATACATTAAAGCATTTACTCTTCCCAACAACCCTAAAAAGTTGGTATCAATATTATCCCCATTTTGTAGCTGAGGAAACTGAGGCCATACAGAGGTTAAGTAACTTGCTCCAAATCATGGAGGAGTCAGTGATAGGGTTGGGACCCAAACCAGTCAGGCTCAAGTCTACATGTTAAACCACAATGCTAAGATAACAATGACAGTAAAATAATGGACACACACAAAAAAGAGGAGCCAGTAATTATTAAATGCTGATGATGTGTCAGGAGCTGTTCTAAGCACTTTACATTACCTCATTAAATTTTCACTATATTCCTACGAAGAAGGTAATACTGCCTGCCACTTTACAGATGGGAAACAGGCTCAGAGAGGCGGAGTAATGGCCCTGTGGCTCAGTGGTGGAGCTGGGACTTGAACGTAGCTCTGTCAGACTCCAGACTGTGCTTCTAACAACTTAAGATGGCGCAGGATGCAGTCCGGAGACTCCCCTGGAGTCTAGACTTAGCGATCAGACTCAGCTCTGTTCCTCGCTCACTGTGTGAGCCAGGGTGCTCAGCCTCCCTGATCCCTGCCAGTCCTGAGTCCATCCCACGTCTTCCAATTGCCACTCTCCCACTTCATAGCCGCCTTCGGACCTTTTCCCCTTTCTTTCCCCCATATCCCACGTGTGCCTTGAACCCACACATCCAAAGCGAACTCCTAGACACTTACCTTCACTCGCACCCAGGAATCTGCCTACCTGAGGTCACAGCTCCTGGGTCCTCAGGTCTCGTGAAGTGTCCGGCCTCCTTTCCACTAAACAGAGTAGAAACCATGCTACCATCTCCAGGTCTGCCTTTTTCTCTCTTGTCCTCCCCACTCCAACCCCATGAATAAAACATATTCACAATTATTGAGCCAGTTCTTCCTCCTAATAGTAGAGATCAGGAACACAGGTGCTGGAAAATAGCAGATCCAGTCTTGGGAGTCACAGCTCTGCTGCTTTCTGAGTGACCTCGGACAAGTGTCTGTCTGCTCTGAGCCTCAGTAATATGCCTGCAAATTGTGAATGACAACAGTACTGATCCCATGGAGTAGTTGCAAGGATTAAATGTAACAATGCAGTATGAAGTGCCTGGGTGGTAGAAATTTTCAGTAATCTGTAGCCGTTAGTATTATATCGCCTGCCCCCCTCTACATTCGGCCGCCCCACCTTAGTTTCCACTCCCATCTCATCTCCATCCTTGCCGAAGGAAACGGCCTCCTCCCCAGGTCCTCTGCCTGAGATATCTCCCCACCCCACCCTGTCCTTGCCTACCTTGCTCACAGCTGACCTTCTTCTGCCTTAAGTCCTTCAGGGGCTCCCGCTACAAGGTTCTAACCTGGCGTTCTGAGGCACCACCTCTGTGCCTCATCAGCCACCACTTGCCTTTGTTGCCAGGGCTCCCACCACTTCCCCCTGGTGACCAGTGCTCCTGGTGACTGTGGTCCCAGGATCCCTCATGGAGGTCTTTCCCACTGCCAACCCCTTTGTTCAAACTTTCCTGGGCTGAGAATGCCCTTATACTAATTTCCATATCCCATCTAAAGGTCCGGACCCAGTCTGAGCCGCCTCCAGGAAGTCTGCTCTGATTTCTCCCTCACTCCTGGGCCCTGCCACATTCCCACTGGGTAACAGCTCTTCCTCTGTTTCCTCAGCCCAGCTTCCAGAGCAGTTCCTTGGTCTTTCCTCATTTATAGTGCTTAACACAGTCTATTCAAATGTTCAGTTTACACACATACGATACTGTCTGCTTCAAATGTGCTTTCATTGAGAAGTGGGCACGATGCCCCCTCCCCTTGAATGGGGGCTGGCCTGTCCCTGCTTTGACCAGCTGAGGATAGCAGAGGTGATGTGATACCAATTCTGAGCCCAGCCTTTCCAGGGTCTGGCAGCTTCTGACTCGGTCTCTTGGAGCCCCATTTATCCAGACCGCCACTCTGGGAGGAAGCCCTGCGCACAGAGAGGTTCTGGAGAAGGCGCCACGTGGAGAGAGAAAGCCACGAGCACCAGAATGCCGTGTGAGTGAAGAGGCCTCTTAGAAGGGATCCTCCAGTCCTGCATAACCCCTTTCTGATACCAGGCAGCCCAGCAGGGTCCTTCCCAAATTCCTGGCCCACAAAATGGTGAGCCAAATAAAACGGCTACTTCAAGCCACTGAGTTATATGGAAGTTTGTCATGCAGGAGTAAATACCGAGAACGGAATTCTCTCTCCAATCCAAGCAGAGCTCAGCTCCTTCTCATCCTTCACATCCTTGTCTCCAGCATCACTTCCTCAGGGAAGCCCTCCTTGATCTTCAGGTGCGGTCAGACTCTGGTTCTATGTGCTCCTCGTCATGATGTGTGGTCGCCTACATGCCTGGTGGGTGGTTGAATCACCTCCATCCCCCACTAGACTGCACTTCCTTGCTGCACCATCAGCCTGGCACTTATCAGGGCTCAGTAAATACCTGTGAAGAGTTAATACTTGAGCAGGTATGTCTGAGAGGTGGTGCATCTGTCCCAGCCCCAAGTGCTAGGCAGGGACCGGATGGCAACACCAGCCCTGCTTCCCAGCATGAGCCATAATTCCCTCGACAGTCCTTAAGGGGCCTGGTCACTGTGCCAGCCCTGGCTCTCTGTGGACCCCTGGGAGGGCCTTCCAGGGGAGGGGCACTGAGATCCCTGGATGTGGGAGGCAAAGGTATCAGCAGGGGACACCAGCATTGACCTCCAGCTGCACTCCCCCCAGCACCTGCTCTCTGTGCCCCACAGCCTGTCTCTGCACCTCCTCCAGTTAGCCTCTGCGGTTCCACCAGCAGTTCCTTCATCCAATGTCCTCCTGAGGGCCTTTGGCAGTGCCCAGGCAGCCTGTGAGTCCTGACTCATCCTCCATCTATTGTGCCTCCACCCTGTGCACGGGACTTCCAGCTCTGTGGCAGTTAACTGTCTAATCTTTACACACCCCATTTCACTAGTGAGGAAATTGAGGGTCAGAGAGGTTGAGTGACTTGCCCAAGGTCACACAGGAAGGGGAAGAGGCAGGACTGTGCTTTGATTCTCTGGCTCTGGATCCTGTATTTTTCCCACTACACTGGGCAAGGTGACTCGGGTCCCCCTTGGATTCGCAACATGTTCCTTCCTGAGGATCAGTTGAGAGCAGCCTGCCTGCCAAGACTGACTGATCCTTCTCAGAACCTGAGGTCCCCAGGCCTGAGTCTCCCAGACCCCTGTGCTGCTGTCAGCCGCAAATGTGGGGTGGAAGGCGTGAGCAGGTGAGAGAGAGAGACATTCAGTGATTCGTTGGACAACAAAGACAGGGACACTGAGGCAGCCTGTGTGAACGCACACACACAAACACACACGTTCACGCTCACACTCACAGAAGGAGAGAGAGGAGAAAGAGGAAAAAGCAGATTCATACAGGGAAGGAAAAATAAAGAATAAGAAATACCCAGAAGGAGGTAGTGACAGAAAAAAACAAAAATAGATTGAAAGACACAAAAACATATATGCAAAGGCCTGGTTACAGACACAGGCATATGAAGAGAGTGCACCGCTGTGAGAGGACATAAAATTCAGGAAGAGACCAAGGCGCAGAAGAAGAGGCCTGGAAACACACTCCCAGGAGATAGAAGAGGCCGAGGTGAGACAGAGGAGAGATGAGGGAGGAAATACTAAAAAGAGAAAGAGCAACGTGGGGAGATGGGAGAGGGCGCTGTAGACGAGGGAGCCAATGCTCCGTATGCTCAGAGCTCAGACCCTCTCCTCCTCACTGCACCCCTCTTTCCTCCACCACCTCCCCATTTGGCTCACAAGAGCCCAAAATGTCAGCCCCAAGTGGAGCGTTAACTGTCCCAGGTCCAGCAACCCAGCACATGAACTGGGTGACCTGGGGACTCTCCCTTTGCTAGGCTGCAGCTCAGCCCCTTGCAGAGGGAAGCAGAGACTAGGGCTGAAGGAGTCTTAGGTCTTCAGAAGTTTTTCTAACAGCTGCAGTCCCAGAAACCCAGCCTCAGGTAGGAGGGTAGGCGGCAGCGCCTAACTGCAGATGTTGATGGCTGCTGGAGAAGCAGGTGCAGGGCCTTGCTGAAAAGCCTGAGGTCTGGCCCAGGGGCCACTCCGGTGGCGGGGGGAAGGCAATGGGGTCCCATCAGGCCTGGGCTTTCAAAAGTGCAGCTTAGCCTCTGACTGCGAAATCCTCTTGTGGCCTGCCTTAGACATGTGTGAGGTTCTGGAGAATCTCCCAGGAGCCCCTGGGAATTGTGTGGCCTTAGGTGACAGCTGGTGTTATCAATCTGGTTTATGACTATGAGGGTAAGGTTCAGGGAGCCCAAAACCCCTGAAATTTGGTCAAACTTAATATTACAAATATACATCCAGACATTTCCTAGTTACATAACTCTAATTATATTCCCATATACCTTCTAAAGAGGCAGATGCTGAATCTCTCTACACTGATGGACAGTGACTGCATTGGGATATGGGTGGGGACTTGATAATATGGGTAAATGTAGTAACCACATTGTTTTTTCATGTGAAACCTTCATAAGAGTGTATATCAATCATAACTTAATAAAAATTTTTTTAAAAAAGAGGCAGATGCTGAAAAACTTGGCCCTTGGTTCCCCAGACCACCTGGATGGGCTTGGACCCGCACAGGTTGGGTAGGAGCAGAGAGCTGGATTGCTCTGCATGAGTAGGAGAGAAGAACTTGGAGCTCCCATAGGCCACCAATGAAGGGGAGCAGTGGTAGAAGGGGAATGCCACCGTGCCACAAACCCAGTCACAGAGTGTGAAATTGGCTGCAACTTGAGCCAATTCCTAGAGTTGAGAGAGAAAAAGGGACCCAGGAAGCTAGCCCCAATCTTATGATTATATACAAGCGCACATTTTCCTAGGAAGAAGACCCATAGTTTCTACCTGATTCTCAAAGGGTCCTGTGTTCATCAGTTTAAAATTATGCTTAGTAACAAGCAGCCCCCCAGTCTTGCTGATTAGGAGTTTATGTCTTTATCTCTCACAAACTCCCCTGTGGTCCAGGTGACTCTCCAGGGCTGTTGTCTTCCAAGTGTTGACTCAGTGATTCAAGCTGCTGTGAGCTTATGTCTCAACCACCTCAACATGCTGCCTCCATGACCTCCAACAAGAAAGAAAGAGCTGGAATATCTTACCGGGGCTTTTCAACTGCTGCAGCGCAGAAGTGATACACTTCCCCTAACTGCAGGGGAAGCTGGGAAGACTTCCATGCACCCAGGAAGGGAATGAAAACTGCGTGTTGATGACACCAGTTATGCTGCCCCCCCAAAAAAATACGTTAGCAGCATCACGATTAGAGCAGTGAGCCCCAACCCCTGATTTATAGGCTACCTTTATCAGCACTCTCCTGAAAGCTTTCAGGAAATGCAGACCCCAGGCTAGTCTTAGAGAGTTATAGTCTATGATCCCATAATCTGTATGTTTATGTAAATGCACAGAAGCATTTAGCCTAGGACTCATAACACATGCTTCTCTCTCTCTCTGTAGTCTCACAGGGAAATGAGGAGGCCAGTTTGGCAACCCCTGGCGTGGAATGTCCTCTGATCACAAGACTAGGAATTACCTCAGAGGTCATTCTGGGTTAGAATCTTCAAAAAATTCCAACTGGCTTGCTCTCTTCCCTTACATCCTTCATGCTGCTGGAGTGGAATGAAAGAATCCTCTGTCAAGGCTGATGCCAGCTGTCACTTAGAATTCCAAAACCCAGGCCTGTGTTTCTCACACCAGCACTAGGATTGGGCCCATTTTACTGATGGGACAACTGAGGCACAGAATGCGGTACTAGACCTGGGATTGCTGACCCCCATCCATGTCCGGTATAAGGAAGAGGCAAATGTCTGACCCCAAATGCCCAAACTCCATCCCCAGGAGATCTGTTTGCCTGGTGTTTTCCAGGGTAGTGGGCCTTAAAAGTGACTCAGTGATTCAAGCTGCTGTGAGCTTATGTCTCAACCACCTCAACATGCTGCCTCCATGACCTCCAAAGTGCAGAAACACCCCCAGTATGGCCAGTTTTCACTTTGCCACTGTTGTTTAATTCCTTCTGGAGAACAAGATTGGAAAGACAGTGCTAATTTAATTTGCCAGAATGAATAAAGATAAAAGTAACAGAGGGTGATGACATTCTGGGAGCACATAATTCACATCCCCAAAACCCAGGCTCCTTCCATCAGATTGCCTTCCCTGCACTAGGGCTGATTAAACCAGCATGATTACAATTAATTATCTTCCTTTGTCTCAGTGGAAGACTGGCTTCCCCAGCCAGGCAGTATGCATGACAGGATTTGTAACCAGGCAAATGAGATTAAGGGGAGAAAGGAAGGAACAGGGGTGTGTGGAGCCCTCTGGGGCTCTCAGATTGCCACTGTGTCCGTGGGGGACAGGGCACTTGGAGAACATGTTCATTAGTTAGTGCTTTACCCATCAGCCCCAGAGCTTGGAATCTGGTACTCCTGGAAGCTACTTGTGAGTCTCCCTGAAACTGGATTCATCACTAAGACCAGCAGCAGGCAGTCAGGTCAGGCTGCATCCAGAATATACAGACAGCAGCTTCAGTGTGTTCATGGGAACATCATCATGCATGCCCGTGGGGGCAGTCACCTCCCTGGGCACGAGGAGGCTTTTCACCAGTGCACGCAGGGATGTTGCTCATCAAGGAAGCACGGAGTATTTTCGTGGTATATGTTGGGGTGAGCATTGGTGTGAGGGATACTGGGGACTGGTTCACTGTACACATGGGTGTGATATAGTTAAAAGAACCTGTATTCAGGCAGCCCTGGGGGTAATTCCCTGCCCTATTGCTAAACAGTTGCATGACAGTGGCAATATCTTCTGTAAGCCTCAGGGTCTTCATCTGAGGAATGGGGACAGTATTAGCTCCCACTTTATGGAGTTCCGGTGAGGACTGAGAGAGAGTGCCTGGATGCACAACCACGAGCTGCTATTGGTGTCGTTCCCATGACAACACGGCTCCTTTCCCGGTGACCGTGGGTCGCATGTTTACCGGTGCGCATGGGGAGCGGGCCCCCGCACCGGTTCACAGCCTTCATGGGCAGTGGCACTTATGACCACAGAGAGAGACCTTTCTGTCACATCCAAGGTGCCATTCCACCTCCCTTTGTGGCTCAGGTGATGAGGACTTGGTGCCTGGATGGGAGGGAGGGAAAGAAGGTGGGAAGCTGCTCCTCCAGGGCCAGAGACTTTGGACTCTATGCAAAACTGGAGACGTGCTTTGCTGGAACCGAAAACAATTTGCAGCAACACAGAAGGAGGCCTTAGCGACAGAGCCAGGAGCCCAGCAATGAAAGGGGGCACTGCCTGTGTGGAGCAATTTAAATGCAACCAAAGCCTGACACACCAGCCAGGGATCCGGGCTGCATCCCAGGGAATGAAGGATCCACACGCAGGTGCTGCACCCACGGATGGAGAGGGAAGCAAATCCCCCGCGATGGCCGAGACTCAGTGGGCTGGGCTTTTAACATCCTTTTTTGTGGAGTCTAAAATGAAGACAGCTGGTGTTGAGTCCTGGGATGGGTAGATTTTGAGATCTGAGTCAAATAGGGCTGGAATTTTTCTGGGAGTGAGGAGGGTGGAATCACAGAAATGAAAGGAATCTGTAGCTAAAACTGTACCAGGCGTGGGTTGAAGGAGTGAACCTGGCTGTGAGTGGAAGGACTTCAGGTACAGGAGCAGGTGGACTGAGGGGTGGTCCAGAGCAGAAGGCTCAGGATAAGACTGCAAACGGGCATGTGGGATGTGGTGCCAAGTTTGCAAGGGGCCCAAAAGCCTAAAGGAATGGGAACTTGGCTCTTAGCCCCCCATACCAACGCCAGCTCTCTGTTGGGCTCCATGACCCCTTGGGAGCCTGGGCAGTCCTGGACTGAGGAAATGTAATGAAACCCCACTGTCTCAAGGTCAAAAAAAAAAAGGAATGTCTAGAAATAGGGAGTGACTTGCCCAGTGTTTTTGTGATCCTTTGGATTCTTTTCAGCAAATATTCACAGCCCTCCCCTTGGGGCAGAGACTAATTCTTCTCCCTACAGATGTAGAGTTTGGCCATGTGACTTGATCTGGCCAAGAGAACATGAGTGGATGTGGATAAAGTGAAGGTTCCTGTGGCCAGGATTCTCACCTGGCCCTGGTCAGCTAGCTCACTACACACGTGTGGGCGATACATTGCTATTGACTCTATATAAAGAGCTCTGCCCAGTGCTCTGGGTGGCACAGTGGCATGGCTGCAAGGCTGCACAGCTGCAGGAGAGCAGAGACTGGAGTGGTGGCAGCACCAAGGACAGAGACTGAGATGGCTGTGGGGACAGAGAGGCCCAGAGGCAGAGACCAGCTTACTGCATGCAGACTTGCTCTGAGTGGATGGGATTCTAATAATTGACCTGCCACCATGGTAATAAAGTTGGGTATAACTCTTTCACCCCAAGAACGTTCCATTGTCATTTCTCAGTCTCATTGAATCCATAGTAAACTTGCCTGGGGCTGAAACCCTTTGGCATGACAGAGGGTGAGCCAAGTCCTTAAGAAGCGTCCTACGTTTCTGCTCACCCTCTATTGCTTGTGCTGTTTTTGACGAAAAGAACATATCTCAGGAGCCACGCTGATCCACAAAGGATGAGAGACACGTGGAGCAAACCAAAACCCAACCCAAGGCCTGGAGCACCTCCAGCCCACACGGACAGGCTGCCCCGGCCAGTCCACAGCCCCGTGAGCAAGAAAAACAAACACCTACAGCTGTAGGCTACTGTATGGTAGGTGGCATTTTACATGGCATTATGACGGCAATACTATGCGTGTTGTGATTTATAATAAGAAATATATACTTGGTCTTTGCTCCTGACACAGAGCAACTAAAACTCTTAAAATTTCGTGTGGAGAGAGATCAAGGTGTCTTTTTTATGTTAATGAGGTGATTTTGGAACACACCTCAGGATAGGGACTGGTTGCCAGGGGACTCAGCCATCTAACTGGAGGGCTGGAACTTCTGTCCCACCTCCCTGACCTCCATGGAATCCACCACCGATGACCAGTGATTTAATTGATTCTGCCTGTGTAATGACCTGTAAAAACCCAAAGGGTGGGGTTTGGCGAGGTACCAGGTTGGCAAGCACTAAGGTTCTGGGAGATGGCATGCCTAGAGAGGGCACGGAAGAGCTGAGCCCTTTCCCGTACCTTGCCCTTTGCATCTCTTGCATCTGGCTGTTCCTGAGTTATATCCCTTTATGATAAGCCAGTGATCTAGTAAGTACAATGATTCTGTGAGTTCTGTGAGTCGCTCTGGCAAAGTGATTGAACCTGAGGCGGGGAAGGGGGGGGTCACTGGAACCCCCTAGCTATAGTTCGATGGTCAGAAGCTCAGGTGACAAGTACAGCTCTGTTGTACTTTCAACTGGCATCTGAAGGGGGTGCAGGGGAGCAGTCTTGTAGGACTGAGCCCTTAACCTGTGGGGCCTGACGCTACCTCCAGGTAGAGCTGAATTGTAGGACATTCAGCTGGTTTCAGAGAATTGTTTTGTCTGAAGAAAAACACACACACACACAGACTAGGGAACAGAAGTCTCAGCTGACAGACAGCCACACAGCAAGTCAGAGGCTGATCTAGACCAAATCCCAGGCTGCCTGCAGAGAATAAAGGACTCTTTCAGATGCCTCTGTCCCCACTAGGGCACCATGCCTCTAACAACCTTACAGCAGAAGTCTCACTCGTAAGTAGCTGTGTTTGGACACTCAGGCTGGGTGTGCCGTCTCCAGGAGGACCGTGTTAAGAAGGGACATGCTGTTCCCACTCCATCAGCACCACAGCAGGGTCCATCTCAGACCAGGCAGTGACACTGTATGACAGTGGGAGGGTCAGTAGGCAGCTGCGGGACAGAGCAAGCCTGGGAGGAGGGCTGGCCAGCAACACAGGAATGAAGGTGGGTGCCCAGGGGCAGACAGGTCTCAGGAAGAGGAGAGGTGCAGGGTGCTGGGTGGGCACTGCACCCCAGGGACCGCTCTCCTGCAGGACAAGCTCTTGGGTGTGGCATGAGCAGGCGGGATTGCAGCCTGCTCCACATGTTTCTCTGTGACCAGGGCCAGTTGCCTCACTGCTCTGAGCCAGGGAGGGGAATTAATAACACCTCTCCCAGGACTGCAGTGGGGAGTGAGATGCCGGGAAATATGTGACATGCCCAGCCCAGGGCCTAGCATGTGGAAGGTCCCTGATAGATGGGGCTCCCTCCCCACCCACCCCTGGACTGGACACCCCTGCCCAGGGACACATGCTCCATAGTCATGTTTCTGGGACTTGGGTCCTGCTCCTCTTCCATGAGCCTCAGTTTCCTTATTTGCAAAATGGGGATAATAATGGCACCCCCTCCAAGTCCTGGTGAGGACTCAGTGAGATAGTCCTCATCAAGTGCCTGGCACAGGAGACACCCTCAGTCAGAGGCAGTGGCCATCAACCCCAGCTGGGGGACCTGCAGGAACCTTTTGGACAGTGAAGGCCTGGACCCACAGGAGGGCTGCATTCCCACAACTGTCCACCCCAAGCGTCCCCTCCAAATCCCACATGGGAGGTTTGTGGCTGCCTGGCTTCTGCCCCCGATGCCTTCTCTCTTCCTCCCCATCCAGCTTTGATTTGTCAAAACTGGCTCTACGTGGAAGTGGATTTTCTGTTCACATGAAAATCTCATAGAAAACAAAAATCTCTTCTACCAGGTGAATGATGAGAGCAAAACCTATCAGTATTTTCCATTGGATGCATTAATGAACAAACAAACAACAGGCTGTTCTCATATGTGAGGAGTGCTTTAAAAACTATTTGGGACTGTGTGGCTCCTCCTTCTAAGCCACATTATGTTAAAAGCAGTTTCCTCTCCACTACCTGTTACTTTTTCCTTTCTTTTCTTTGCAATGAGAGAGGCGAGGAACCTGATCTCCTCACAGGGAAAGTCTCTGGGCTTTCCTTCTCTCTGCAGGCTGGGCTGTGGTTGCATCCTCTGCACACACACACACATACACACACAAGCACACACACACGCACGCACACACTGGTGCAGCCCACAGGGGTCCTGTGGGGAGATACAGGAAACAAGTCAGGCCCTGGGGCTGAGGCGCTGGGGGTAGGGCTGTGAGGATGAGTCCCAGTGGACTGGGTCCTCCATCTCTCCCCTGAGAAGAAGCAGGTGTTGGCACACCTGAGACTTGCCGAGTGGCCAGGCTCCTACGGTGTCTGTGGAGCTGGCAGTATCTGAGAGGCTTCAGCTCTGGGTGATGGCTTTTAGCTCATCCCCATCCCCTTGAGGTCTGACATCTTAAAATTCATAGAATCACAACATCTCAGGACTGCAGGGATTTCCCCAGGCACTTACTGATAACCTGCTGTGGCAGGAACAGGGCTTATTATCTTTTGTGAGTCTGCAACCATTTACACACACACACACACACACACACACACATGAGAATTTTATCTCTATTCACCCAGCTTCTCCCCTTACCCTGCCCTCTGAATGAGAATATTATCTTTGCAAGATGGTTTCTGATGTGTGTGGATGTATGCATGCACATGACGCAGAACCAGGAGAATTGGCAAGGGAGAGAAAAACAAAGGAGAAACCGAAAAGACAAAGGTGTGGTTCCATCTGACATGGGGGAGGTGGAGGAGAAAGGGGACAAAAAACAGCGCTGCAGTTGTGTGGTTCAGGGAGATTTGGGAACTTCAATCGTGAGGAGTCAAGTGATTCCTTGATGGACTTTGAGAAAATGTTGTGGGGGTACAAAGGTATTCCCCTTTAGTTCTCTGCAGGAAATGGAAGTAAAATAGGAATTCCTTTTTAAAGAACTGTTGACTACCAGACTGTTTCTTTGGATTCAACACTGAGTTGAGACTGGGCCTCACAGAACCTGTTATACTCTGGTTGCGCCATCCTGAAGGATGAAGACGTTTCTCAAAGGCAGAGGTGGGTCACATGAGCCACCCCAATGCCCAAGTCCTGGCCTGTACAGAAAAGACAATAAATAATTGCTGAACAAATGGACAAAGAGGAACAAAAGGTCTTTACTTCTAGGAGTTCGCTTCATAGAGAGCTTATGAAACAAAAGTAATAAGTAAAAGACTATCCTAAAGGGACTGATCAAGTTAACATTTATTGGGTGCCTTATTGAGAGTCTGGTCGAGGAAATACAAGTGAGAGGGGAAAAGATTGGCCCAAGGTCATGCAACCAGGCCCACAGGGAGCTGGGTGCAAACCTGCCTGCCTGGCTCTACCTCCATGATCTCCACTTACCCCCGGGAGCATGAAAGGGGGAGGCAATGTGCAGCTTTGGGGGAGCTGGGCAGGCTGGACTTTGAAGGAGGCTAAGGATTCTGACAGGCAGAAGTGAGGGAACACGGACTGCAAGAGTGGGGGTGGGGCCTGCCAGGTGGAGGAAGCTGCACGAGGGACTTCCAGGAAGTGGGGAATCCCAGGCATCTTCAAGGAATAGAGAAATGTTGTATTTGATAGGATCAGCAAGCAGAGATATAACTGGAAGAGCATGGTGGGGCTGTGGCAGGAAGCGAGAACTCCCTCCAAGGTCACACTTTGCACACTCCTCCATCCAAGTGCAGCCATCTTCAAACTGAGTTCATATCTCACTTCTGCCCATGTCCAGATTAAAGGCACATCTTCCTAAGTACCATCAGAATGAGTACTTCCCTGTGTACAGCCCACCAATGGCTTGCCATCCCACCATCTGTGGTCACTGAAACCACCTTTGCACCCCCACGACCCCACACCACCACTCTTATCCTGCTATTCTCACTGTGGGAAGAAACTCATTTTGAGGCAGTGCGGGTGTTGATGTACCACACCAAAGCTACCCACCAGCCCCCACCACTGGGACGATGGTAAGCGGGCCATGGGGTAAGCCCTGCCTTGGCCAGAGCACCCCTTCTGAAATGCAGATTTCTCCATGAGAAGAAGCATATCGTGCTTTCCAAGTTCTCCAACTCTTCCTCCCAGTTGCCTGGGATATAGAGCCCTGGAGTCAGGCCTTGTCACTGGGCTCAAGTTATGGACAGCAAAGGCTCTGGATTCAGACAGGCCTGAGTTCAAGTCCTGTCTCTGCCACTGGTGCCCTGGGTGACCTCGAGCATGTTCGTTGACCACTCTAGACTTCAGTCTCCCAACTGCTCTTCTGGCAAAACCAGTCATCTCAGAGGGCAGAGGAAGGGTTCAATGCCATGAGGCCTGTAAGTGCTTGAATGGAGGAGGAGCGTGGGGCACTATTGTTGCTGTACCCTTAGGACAGCGGCAGGGCACCCTGGCTGGGTGTGAATCTGGCCTTCACCAATTCCCAGTATGTGACCCAGACAAGCTGTGTAACCATGCTGGGCCTCCGTTTCTGCATCTGTACACTGGGAATGATAGTGCCTTCGTCTCAGGGTGTTGTGAGGATAAAGTGAGTTAATGTGTCCAAAGCCCTTGGCTCAGGTTAGGGCACAGAGCACCTGCATCTCATCCCTCCCCATCCCCTTCTGTTTCTGGGCCTGTTGGCCTCACCCAACCCCAAACTCCACCAGGGCAGGGCCTGTGTCTCCATCAGAGTGACTGAATCATCCCTCTTTACCTGGGCCTGTCCCAGTTTTAACACTGTGAGTCCTGTATCCCAGGAAATCCCACAGAATGCAGAACACCAGGACAGTTGGTCACTGGTCTCTAACTGCGCCCACCCACCTCCAGGTTCGTCCAGTTGATTCCAGCTCACATGTCACCTCCTCAGGAAGGCTGATCCTCACCTACCCACGCAGGTATGTCTCCTTCCTGGACCCTCTGTCACTGTCACATAGAGTTATCTCCACAACTCCATCCTCCTCCCACCTCGGAAGGGAAGTCCTCTAGGACCAGGGGTCCTGCTCCCCATCCTCCACAGGGTTCCCAGATCGCCAGGTAGGGGCTGGCATGCAGTTGGTGCTCTGTACATACTTGCTGAATAAATAAATGTCTTCCATTTACTAAGTATCTACTATGTGCCAGTCCCTGTCCTAGGCACTGGGGATACAGATTCCACAGCCAGGAAGGGGGACCAGGCTGTAGGCAATTCAGCATGGGGACATCAGAGGCTCCCCAGAGGACATGGTATTTCAGCCAGGATCAGGACAAGCAGGGTAGCCAGGCAGAGTCACCAGCCGTGCAGAGGCTGGGAGGGGAGAGCAAGAGCCACAGGGCAGAAGTGGTGAGGGGACAGCAGAGTCAGCGTACTGAGAGTGGTGGGTATGGAGCTGCCCAAAGGCTGTGTGCGCCAAGCCCTCTGACCCAGAAGGGAGTGGGTGACAGGTCACCTGGCTGGGAAACCCCTGTCCCAGACCCCAGGCCAGCCTGCTTGGCCTTCAGTCTTTCTCTGCCTCCCTTCTGCCTCTGCGTCTGTCCAGCTGATTTTTCTCCTCTTCTCTCTCCTTCCACTTTAGTGGCTGAGACAAGTTCTCAATGTCCAGCCTTGGGGGGGTCATAACTATTATATGCAATTTAAGTAATAAAACACTTGCTGGCTGGGCAATCTGGGTCCAGAGTATGAGAACCAGCAAGGCCTGGCTGCAGACACAGGCACCAATCTCCCTGCCTTCCCCAAATAAGACTTCAGAGGGGTTGAAGGGGCTCTGGGGCCCACGGTCTGAGGTGTGGATCTGCTATTTCCAAGCTGTGCAAGCCTGGGTATGTCACTTCACCTCTGGGCCCTCAGCTTGCTCCCATGGAAAGCGGGCAGCACCGTGAACCCCATGGGGGTGACATGAGGACTAAAGATGCTCTCCAGTGTGAATCAGCAGCTTCCAGGGGCCCCTGTTGTTCCAACTCCAACAGGCAGGGGAGCTGTGGCCACAGCTGTCCTGGTCTTGCACCATTCAGAGGGCTCACCACCTCCCCTCACCAACCGGCACATCTCAATGGTGGTTCTTTGTGGACAGGAACAAATCCACCCCCACCCAAATTCTCTGGGCTCCAAGACAGGCCCTGCCCATCCTCTGAGCATCTGTCCTCCATGTGGGGTCCTGCATGTGGGGCCCTGCATGTGGGGCTCAGCACAGGGGAAGCCCAGTGCCAAGACCAGGGCTCTCTCCCTCACCAGGCAGCCACCTTCGATACACCCTCCTTTGAGACCCAGCTGTGGGGGGTCCACACAGCTGCGCCCAGATCAGGAGTTGAGGGAGTCAGTGCATGGTGTCTTCAACACTGCCAATGAATAAATCACAAGTCATTCAGAGGTATTTGCAGCTCATCTGCCTTCACTGGACTGAGCTTTCTCCCTCTCCCTTCCTCTAGAGGAGGATGGAGGGGAGGAATAAACATACAGAAGCTTCATACATACATGAACTCACGCACAGACCAGTGTCAGAGCAGAGATCGCCATCCAGGTGGCAGGGCCAGAATGGGGAACCCGAGCCAATCTCCCTTCTAGGATCACCCACAATCCCAATGTTTGCAACTACTGTTTATTAAGTACCTACTATGTGCCAGGCACCATGATAAATGCTTTACACTCATCATCTTATTTCTGTCTCCCAAGAAGACAGTGGGTTAAGCAATATAATTAGCTCCCTTTACAGAATTGCAAGAGGGTCAGAGAGTGGCATAGAGGAGAGAAGTCTGGCTCTGTCATAAAACTGACATAGAATTTGAATTCCAGCTCTAGAACTTGACCTTTTGTGAGATATCGAGCAAGTTATTGAGCCTCTCAGAGCTTCAGTTTCCTCATTTGTGAAACGTGGAGTGACAATCTTGTTGGACTCTTTTAAGAATCCCATGAATGATAGGTCAGTGTCTGGCATGTAGTGTTAATTCATCAAATGGTGGCCTTGCTTATTCATATTATCATTGTTGTTTAAGCATTATGCCTACATTAGTTATTTGCCTTGTGCCACTCTGGCTGCCCAAGCTGGGGAGAACTGTGGAGCTGAGACCAGCCCCCCAAAAAAGAGAATCAGGGTCCTCATGAATTTCGGGTGGCTAGAGAGAGTTAAGACTTCCCTGTTGAGAGTCAACACACACACACACACACACACACAGGCACTCTTCTTCCAGCAAGGAGAGGTGAGGTGGGGACTGCTTCCCAACGGTTGCTGGCCCAGGCTCCCAGTGTGTTGCCCTGTCTGGGCATGGGAGCTCTTTTGCTGGCACTGGGAAGATGGTGAATGAAGCCTGGGGGGGCAGGAGGCCCTCACTTAGCCCAAGGGGCCTGCCTACCTACAATCACCTCCTCTTGTTCTCTGGCCTCCACTCCTGCTTTAGGACAATCTGTTCTCACCATAACAACTACAGTACATCTCAGCATCCAGCACAGAGCCTGGCACAATGGGGACATTCAGAAATGTTTATTGAATTAATTAACATATACTAAGATTCTATAATTCCAGGTATCTAAGATGATGGTTCTAAGATTCTATGGCTTCATGATTTGAGAATCTGAAACTGCTGTCACTTTTAACAGAGGACCCCAATCTTGAATGCCAGCAGGGGCCAGGCAAGGTATGTGTATAGTGAAATGGACCAGAAGTGAATGCAATACATGCAATGCACGTACTGTGGGAGTGGGGCAGGCTGGGGGGTTCTGGATGGCCCAGTCTCCATCACAGCTATGGCTTGTTATGTGCCAATTGAACCAAATCTTCCAATTTTTCATGACAAAGCAGATATCTAGACCTTTTTTTTACTCTTTTTGTTGTTATTGTTGTTGAATAGCCTCATTTTTTAAAAATAATCATAATACGGGAAACTGGGTGTGGGGTTTATGGAAACTCTCTGGACCACCTATGCAACTTTTCTACAAATCTAAATCTATTCTAAAATTAACATTTTTATTACAGAAGGAAGAAAAACACCACAAGAGCCAAAAGAAATAGATGTGAGCTGAAGCAGCCCCGAAATGACCAAGCACCAACCACGCAGCACCAGTGCCCTCCGTCTGGTCGCTCACTCACCCCCACTTCCGGGTCAGGCGGGGGAGGAGGGGCCACACCCGGAGGCGGGGCCAGAGAGGACGGAGCCGCCCAGGAGCTCTGGGCAGACGAGAGGTCTAGAGGATGTGCCAAATGGGAACCGCTGTGCACCATTGGTGGGAATGTAAATTGGTACAGCCATTATTGAAAACAGTATGGAGGTTCCTCAAAAAACTAAAAATAGAGCTCCCCTATGATCCAGTAACATTGCTTCTAGGTATATACCTGAAGGAAATAAAATCATTCTCTCAAAGGGATATCTGCATCCTCGTTTCACTGCAGCTTTATTCACAATAGCCAAGTCATGAAAACCACCTAGTGTCCATTGATGAATGAATGGATAAAGAAAAGGTGATATTGATACATATATATATATATATACACATATCCCAAATATATATATTATACATTATATATATGTATATATACACACACACATACATATACACACAGTGAATATTATTCAACCATAAAAAAGAAGGAAATCCTGCCACTTGCAACAATATGGATGAACGCTGAGGGTATCACACTAAGTGAAATAGGTCAGGTGGAAAAAGACAAATTACCATATGACCTCACCTATATGTGGAACCTAAAAAAAAGGCAAACTCATAAAAACAGAAAATAGAATAGTGGTTGCCAGCTGCTGGGTGTGAGAGAAATGGGGAGATGTTTATCAAAGGGCACAAACTTCCAGTTAGAAGATAACAAGTTGTGGGGATCTACTGTACAGCATGGTGACTATAGTTAACAATACGGTATTACATGCTTGAAATTTGTTAGACAAGTAGCTCTTAAATGTTCTAACTACACATAAAAAAAGTGTAACTATATGAGGTGATAGATGTGTTGACTAACCTTATTGCGGTAATCATTTCAAAATATACATATGTATAAAATCATGCTGTCCATCTTAAATGTACACATTTAAGTGTTATACATCAGCTATATCTCAATAAAGCTGTGGGGATGAGTTGAGGGCTATCAGGCATCCAAGTAGAATAGTATAGTGGACAACTGTGTGAGTCAGAGTCCAGGGAAGATGTGTCGCCTGGGAGTCGTCAGCGTGTAAATGGTATTTCTACGGGACTGGACAGTCTCCCCCGGGCAAGAATGTGGATGGAGAGGAGGACAGGGTGAAGCACCTCAAAGGGATTCTGCATCCTCATTTCACTGCAGCTTTATTCACAATGGAGCCCTGGCTCTCCATTATGAAAGGCAGGAAGAAGAAAAGGATCTAGCTAAGGAGACTTAGCGGGACCAACCAGGAAGGTGGAAGGGAAACCCAAAGTGCGGGCCCTGGACACAGGTGTGGGTGGGGTACACTGCCACAGTCTGCCGTTTCAGGACCCTCTTGTATCATATTCAGAATTCCAAGATCAGTAATTCCCAGAGTCTCTGCCTCCAGCAGCTCCGGGCTATCTTTAAGGCCTTGGGCTTTAGAGCCAGATGTTCTTGGGTCCAAATCCTAATTCTACTTCTGACTGGCTTTGTGACCAGGAAAGTCACTTGCCTTTTTAGGCCTCAGTTTCCTGATCTGTAACATGAAGGTAATAATTACTTTGTCTCAGTTCATGGGCCCCAGAAGGTACATCAAGACAGAGGACACATGGGGCTTTGCCTCTGGCCCTGCTGACAGCTGGCCACCCTCACTGGGGACACTGCCCATTGTTCTCAGCAGCTCAGCTCTGCGGCTTCTCTGATTTTCTGTTCTGGGCCTTGCTTCCCTTCTGCAGTTTGGTTCTGCCCCTTGATTGGAACATGTTTGGGGCAGAGTCTTTTATTGCAAGGGGCAGAACACAATAGTTAAAGCAAAGGGTATAATGTAGCTGGAAAACACAGAGGTAGAATTGGCCTCAGGGACAGCTGGAGGCAGAAACTCAACTGTCTCCCCAGGGCTCTATCCCCTTCCTCCCTTCTGTTAGCCCTGCTGCCTCTGCTGGCATGCTTCTCAGGCTGGCTTTCACACAGTGGGGGGTGGGGGGGGCACAGGTAGCTGGCCAGCAACCACTCCAGGCCTAGGAGGCCCTTACAGCTTGTGATCCCAGAGAAAGAAGTCCCATCTCCCTCCCAATGTCTATATGTCAAGTGAGAGGATCCTGTTAATAAAAGAGAAGTGGCAGGGGTCTGGACAAACAATTCAGAGATCCCTTAGATGGCCTGGTGCTCCCTGCATTTCTCAGGCCCCTGGGACCTGATGTGACTACAGCCTCCCTCAGCCCAAGATGGTGAGTGATGTCCATGGGATCAGCAGAGGTGAGGGTGGGGCTGGATCAAAGGACTCAGAAGACAGACCCAGTGGAGAATTTGTAAAAGCAGGAATGTGCTTCCTGGGCTCTCTGACTGGAAGCAGAAGAGACAGGAAGACTGGCAGGATTAGAGGCCAGGACTCAACTGCCTACCCCAGTCCCCATGGCTCCTGAAGAGGTTCTCCTGGACTCCAGGTCTCCCCAGGCCACCTCTGCAGCAGGGGGCAGAATGAATAAACAAAAGGAAGGTGCACACCATAGAATAACCCAGGATTGAGGAGAAAAGTATTTATCAAGTACATAAGTCACAGAGGAAACGATCAGCAGGGACCCCAGACGGACCAACCAGATGAATTCATTTGATCGGCCAATCACATGTTAGCACCGCCATGAGCTCCTATTAAGAGACAGGTGGCTGGCACCGGTGGTGCCTCCAGTTCCCAATGACCTAGGGCCTCCTAGGAGGAGTTCTAGGGAGGGGGTCCCACCTTCCCCAGCAGTGGGCATGTCCCACCCACATGCAAAGGACAAATCCGCCTCTCATTAGACATGCCAGGAGAGAGGCTCCTGCCTGACATTTATGTGGCATGTTAATACACTGCCGTCTCCGGGCCCCTGGTGATGTCAAAATGTTATGATTTTCCTGAGAGAAGTGATGAGTGGAACCGAGTAGAATTAAATACAGGCCTGAAATGGGCTTTGTGTTCCTGAGCATGTAACCATGGTAACATAATCCCTGTTGACTTCCCACCCACCAAAGAGGGCACAGGAAGTTGGAGAAGGGGCCAGTCAGATCGTCCTGGGGACCCCGCCCCTGAATCTGTCTCTCACTATTGTTTGTCCGCTCCCCCAACCCCTACACTACAGTAGGAGCTCCACAAGGCAGGCACTTGAACTGTTCTGTTCTGTTCCCTGTTCTATCCTCAGACCACAGGACAGCACCCAGTGCAGAGTAGGTCCTCAGTGAATGAAGAAGCTGGAAACAGACAGCCCTGTGTGCAAGTGTCTCACCTGTAAAAATCATGCCAAACTCAGAAGAGAGTGTGAAGCTATGGTGGACAAATGCAGGCAAACTGCCTAGTGCAGTGTCTGTCACATAGCGTATGCTTCAGAACTAAGAGATATAATCACTGTTGTTGTAATCTTAATAGTAGAAAGTCCATTCATTAATTCATTCATTCACTCTCTCCACAAACACACACTGACACCTCTTCTGCTGCCAAATGCTGGGGACCCAGAAAATCAGACTTAGCTTCTGACCTAGAAATGCTCATGGTTTAGTGGGGGAGACAGACCAAGGGTTCAGTGATTAAGGACTATGAGCAGAGACAGAAATAGGCTCAGTAAGGGAGTCTTCACAGAGAAGGGGATGGTGAGGCTGGGTCTTGGGGAGTGCGTAAGAGCTCACCAAGTCCTTGGGAGGGAGGGCATCCAGGCAGGGGGAAGGGCAGGTGCAAGAGCAGGGGCGGGTTCTTGCCTGCTGTCTACCCAGCTAATCTCTGTGCCTCTGCATAGCTGGAGCAGGGCTAAGGAGTTTGGACCATGACCCAAAGCCACTGTGGAGCCTGGCGAGCGTTTCCAGCACGGAGGGACCCAATCACCTTTGTGCTGCTGAGGATCGCGCTGGAGCAGGGTCGACAGTGGGATGGAGAGGATGGACTGGAGGGAAGAGAGGCCATCAGTGGCGAGAGCTGGGGCATGACAGGGCTTCAGGGAGGAGCTCAGTGGTCAGGACAGGCCCCGGTCAGCTAGGGAGAAGCAGCAACGCCAGCAGGCTTGATGTGGAATGTCTGAGCGTCAGAAGGGTCTCTCCCACCAGGCATAGCTGAGCTTGGCGGCTACAGTCAGAAACCTGAGGAGGGTCAATCAAGCATCATCTTCACAATTCACAGGCACATCAGGAAGGAACATTCTGGCAACCAGAACCAGCGCAGAAAAGCAGATAGGACTAGAAAATTTTCCTCCCCCCCAGAAATATAAAGGGCAATACATTTGTTTCTATGACACACTTACATTTTCAGGAGATCATGTGATTGTTTTTGCACTGGAAAAGCATGAATGGAAAATTTCACCTGCCATTCTTCCTCCAGGCACTAAACAATAGAGGAAGCTCCTGTTCCCCAGTTTACTGGTGCCTGAAATTCATTGGAACTTCATTCCTATGGCTTAAGGCTTTGTCCTCTATTAAAACAGAAACAACTTCACAGAAGTCAAGTCCACAACACAGACTTATTTTCCTTAATTCAACAAATATTTATCGACGTCTTTGTCTAAGCCAGCAGTACCTAGAGGCTTTGAATAAAGAGATTAATTAAGACTTGCCCAAGTCCATACCTTTGTTAAAAAGTGATTAAAGAAAACAGTCAGGTGATACAAACAAACTGTACTTGTTTGTTTCAAATAAAATGAAGCAGGCAGTCTCTGTTCCCAATGGCCCAGAGGACTGAAAAATAGGGCAGAAGGCAGGAAGCTTTTATAGGAAAAAGAATAGATACAAGGAAGAGGAAAAGAGAAAATGAATAAAGAACAAGGAAATAAGCAGAAAGCCCGGAGTTGGCTTGGTATTTGGGGATTGACTGATATACTAAATCTCTGGTCAAGTGAGGAATTACATGAAAACTGAGTTTCCGTTTGCTGACAGGGCACCCTGGTCAGAAGCAACTCTATCTTGGGCCTAGAAATGTATTTCAGCACTTTCAAAGAACTGGCCAGCTCTGCATATGGGTTGGGGCAGGGACAACAGGAAACCTGACCATAAGCAACTGATGGTGGTGGGAGCAAGGTGCTGGGGCACCCCCTGGCAGAGATGACTCATTTCATAGTTTCAAAAGGTAAAGCTTGAGCTGTGATCTGAAGGATGATTGGGGGTGGGCGGTGAGAATCCTAGGTGGAAGGCACAGCCAGGGCAAATGAAAGTTGTCATTAGCAGGTATCAAGGGGCAGAGAGGGAACAGGAACCACACAACACTCAGCAGGCATGGGCCTAAAGCAGGATATGGGAGGTGGGGCGGGAGCCTCAGGAAGAACTTGTCACTGATGTGACTGGTGGATGTTACTAATCATCTCTGGTGACGGTGTCTGTCACAGTTCTTTGCTGACTCCCCAGCTCCCATCTCACCTTGCCCCACCACACCCACCAGACTCTCTTTTTGGGAATTGTCCTGTCCCTTCTCAGTTGTGTGGTCTGAAGCCCACCCTGGCGTAAGCAGTCGCCTACCCCATCCTGCTGGCACATGACTGGTTCTGGGAAGGGCACATACCCAGTTCAGGCCAATAAAATGTGAGATGTTTGCAGGGGTTTCTGGGAAAGGGATACTCTACTCTCTTCCGAGGGAGCTCCAGTAAGAACCCTTCACTTTTCTTCTGGTTTCATGTAGTGAGGATGTGAGGGGCCCAGGGTGAAGGCAGCATGGGAGAAGGACAACTCCCTAACTAGTGCAAGGCATTTCTGGAGAACAGAATTGGATAGAACTGGGAAAGGGGCCACCCATGGGCACCTGGACCTGGGTGGGTTTGGTCAAGCCTCTTTCCTTTTGAGTTCATCTCCATGTAAAATTCTTCTCATGAGTCAGGATCCTTGCCCAGAAAACATCCCCTGGCCCCTAACACCAGCCTGGCACCCAGATGGCAAGGTCTCATTGGATAGCCCCAGGGGTCCTGACTGCTATCCTAACCCAGCCCACTGCCTGACTGTGGGACTCAGTGGAATCACAGCCCCTCTCTTGGCTTCCGCTCCTGACCCACCCATCAACACCCAGATAGAGCTCCCCAAGAGCAAGGGCGACATCTAAGCCAGCCTTGCAGCCCAGAGCCCAGGACAGGCCTGGCACAGAGCAGGAGTCAATGAAGCTGTTGACCAATCAGTGTGGGAGTTGCACCTTGCCCAGGACAGGCCTGGCACAGAGCAGGAGTCAATGAAGCTGTTGACCAATCAGTGTGGGAGTTGCACCTTCTTCCTCTAACTCCCCAGGGTCAGGACCGAGCACAATGCTGACAGGGACCAGCTGCTGTTCCTCTGTATACCCCAAGGGCCTCCTGGAGACCCCAGCCCCATGTCAGAGCAGCAGGAAGAGGCTTAGCATGCAGGGCAGTGGCCTCAGCTCTCACAGAACCTCTAGTGCTATTGAAGGCTCACTGAGCCACAAGTAGACTGCAGGGCAAGAAAAAAAGTCCCCCAAAAGCTCAACTGTTTGCTTTCCAGCTGCAAATCATCTGGATTGTCAAGCTCTCCTCAGTCTACTCATTGCAGGCAATGATGTGGAGCCCATGCCTGGGGACAGGACTCAAAGAGTGAAATAAATCAATGGGAGTCAGCCCAGGCTTATTCCTTAAAACAGCAGAGCCACTGCTCTGCTGTGCTGGGTGGCATTGGCAACATCTCAGAATGCAGGACACATGTCTGTATTCACAGGCAGGAGCAGAGAAGGCAGGGGTGGAGGGACCTGCCTTCTCCCGTGGAGAAAGGATACAAAGAGCACTGAAGGGTGAGTCAGAGGCTCAGAGGGATCCTCAGTATGTGCAGGAAGTGTGTATGTTGTGGGTGGTTCTTCTATGATGTGAGGGTGGGGCAGGGATGAAAGTGGGGGAGGAAATGGTGGATAATATGAGTTCCAAGCTAAAGTTCTTGAACTCTCCATGTGGACAGTGTACCCCAACACACATCACACACATACACTGGAGGAATTTTGGCCATGTGCCTAATAGTACAAAAAGTAGTAGAATAGGCATAGAGTATCCTCCCTCTGTGTCAATTTTACTTCAAGAGCATAGAAAAATGTCCATTTTTTAATATTTTATATTAAAACCATATCATGATTTCATGGGTATACTATGGTGGGCAAAATATGCATGGATTTGAAATATTAAACTGGAGAATTCAGAGGACTTCTGAGGTTGTGGCTGGGATCTAGATGAAGCACTGTCTAGATGCAGATCTTTAAATAACCTGGGTGTCCCCACACCCTTACAGCATTAGCAGGAAGCTCCCAGTTTCTCCTTCCTAAACCAGTCAAAACCAAACTTTAGCCTCCAGGAGTCTGGGCTCTGTCCGTGGTGCTGAAATTGGATTAACCCATTTCCACAGGTGAGTTCAGACTTCTAAAGTTTCTATTCTGTCTCCATCTCTTGGACTTTATAGGGATGGCTTATAGAAGACTCCAAGAAGTTAAACACCCTAAGGGCCAGAGAGTAAATATTTCTTCCTATTTCCCCTTCAGTTCAGGGGACAGAATCCTCAGGGCAAGATAAGGCTGGAGGGTAAGGAGGGATGCT
Organism: Manis javanica; assembly: GCF_040802235.1. Lineage (NCBI taxonomy): Eukaryota > Metazoa > Chordata > Mammalia > Pholidota > Manidae > Manis > Manis javanica. Next base: position 21,933,302 of record NC_133159.1, on the reverse strand, counting down.
GGTGAAACAGATTACAATTATTACGCATGGCATTCACAGGTTCCAGAAATTTGTGTGTGTGTGTGTGTGTTGTGCACGCCAAGGAGCTTCTTCTGGACTGCACACAATCCTCACAGCATTCTAGCAAGTAAAGCATTATGCCCTTTGATGGGGAAACTGAGGCTCAGAGTGATTTTTTTTTTGCTTTGTTTTGAGGCTGAAGATTTTTAGAGATCCTTAATCTTCTCATTTTGCAGATAAAGAAACTGAAACCCAGAGAGGAGTCACCCAGCAAGTGAGGGACAGAAGCAGTATCACATCCCAGTCCCTAATTCTCAAGCCAGTGTCTATAGCAAAACAGCAGGTACAACCTGTGAATCAGTCCAGGATGTTGGTTTACTGTTTTGTTTGTTTTTAGTTCCAGCAGGATTCCCACCCTGCCTGCTCTTCTGAGAAGTTGTGGGGGATTGGATACAGATCCATCTGGATTCAGACTCAGAGTCCCAGGTCTGCCACTGACTTAGTGTGTGCAACCTTGGGAAGCCCCTTCTTATAGACTCCACAGGTCTCAGTTTTCTCATCTGTAAAATCACTCTTCATAGTACCAAGTGTTGAGTCACATTCCCCCAGCATTCCAGATGTGCTCAGATTACTTCATTCCCCCAGGGGTTTCAGGCTGGACATCATCTGCATGACTTCTAGGCTTGGCAGCAGTTGCTCCACTTCCCCAGCAACAATTTTTATTCCTGCTGGAAATTTGGCTCCATGTGCTTGGATTAAATAAGTTGATTTGTAGAAATTACCATTACCTGGGGCTGCTCACTTCAGAAGCAGCAGGTGGTTGTTCCAAGCACTTCTGAATGAGCCCCAGTGCCCAGCTGGGACAAATCTATCCTTCAAAGCAACATCTGCTGGAAGGTGGCATTGAATTATGTCTCATTACAATAGCAGTTCACTCGATTCCAGTAAACTTTATTTAGCCAAAGTCACACTCTCCTGCTGAGAGGCCCACTTCCTCGTCTGGGGACTTTCCTTGCAGGAGACATCCTGGGAGCTGACTGTGTTATAGAGAGCAGAATGGGGGCCAGTGGCAGAGGTAGGGGGCCTCTGGGCATGAGCAGAGGGACAGGGATAGACCCCTGACAGAACAGGGAGCCTGGGGTTTGAGAGGACCACATGGATGGGATGATTCACTTTGCAGGATCTGTCACCCATGTAGGTGCCCCAGAGATTCATTCATCATTCATCATTCACTTGCTCACTCACTCAACAAACACTTCTTGGCCAGTGTTGTGCCAGGTAATGTGTCAGGTGAAGGGAGTACAGAGGTGATTGAGAGCTTGGCTTTACCCTCGAGAGGTTCACAGACTGGCACAAGAGACAGAGACTCTGTCCCAAGAAGTGCAATAACAAACACCGGGTAGAGGAGGAGAGAGCACGAACTCCCTCAGAGGTCATGTGGGACAGGCATGGGTCTTAGGGTGGGTGCCCAAAAGCAGGCCCTGAGGCAAGGGCTCTGGTGCTGGTAGTGTATCTGTGAGGTGACCCCAGGTGAGGACATGGAGGGACGGAGCAGGGAAGAGAGAAAGTCTATGAAGCACGGATTAATAAATGGGTTACAGTGATGGGCAACTAGGGCTCAGTCCTTCTGGAGACCCTCTAAGGACTATATGACAGATGCAACAGCACCATTCTTAGGGGGAAATTGGACATTTATCCACTGCTTCTTGGGTCATTAACTCTTTCTGCCCTCTGTACTTCTAGGTGGAATCTTCCATCGAAACAAGCAAGCTCTTCCAGTGCCAGAGGAAGAAGAAATGAAATGCAGCCATTTGAGGTGGGAAGCTGTCAGTATGCCCAGGACTGTCTGTAGTTGCAGAACTCAGAAAGATGACGGGATATGAGATGGGACATTAACAGCATCTGCTATAGCATCTGAGAAAAGCTGACATTTGAACCAGGTTGAAGAGTAAGTAGGAGTTTTGTAGCTGGAGGTGGCATGGGGAGTGGCTAATCCAGGCAGCTGGAACAGAATGTCGGTGGGAGGGGAAGAAATGAAAGTGGCTCAAAGGGCCAGAGGATTTCAAGAAAAGAAGTTATTTTAGAATTAATTATGGGGGATATCTGAGCAGCCTTTATTCAGGGAAGCCTTAGGTGGGGCATTGGGGGAGCTGACAAGTGGGAGAGAGGGAGGGAGAGAGAGTGAGAATGAATATTCTCAATAGGGACAAACCCGTGCAAAGGCACAAAGGAACAGCTCTAGAGGACAGGAAGAGATTGGGCTTCCACCAGGAGAGGAAAAATTCTGTTTCTGGGATAGCTAAGAATTCTGCTCCGAGCTGATTGACAATAGGTTTAACTATAGGAGAGGATGGAGTACTCAGGAAATCAGTCACCTATTGGGAGTGAAGGAGAAGATGGTTGGTGGGAGAAGGCTGGAGAAGGCTGGAGGATTTGACTAGTCCTCGAAGGTAAGGGGAGTGGGCACAGCCCACAGGAAGGTCAGAGGTAGGATGGGCAATGCTGGAAGCAGCTCGCATAGGCACTTACTCCTTGGCAGTGTGCCATTACTCATTGAGTGTGGCTTTCTTAGCAGCTCAGGGAAGGAGTTGAGAAAGCAGATGGTAGCATTGGAAAATGGCTAGGGCTCGGCAGGGCAGGGGTAGCAAGAGGAAAATGCCAGCCATCTACAGGCGCAGCATGCCTGAGGTCAGGCCTCACTGACTTCCCACCTCCTTTCCTGTCCTTACACCAGGGAGAGGAATGGGTGAGGGGAGGGTGGAGAAAACCTCCACTAGGAGTTAGGGAGCCTGGGCTGTCATGCAAGCTCTGCTGCTCACTTTCTATGTGACCGTGGGCCAATCACTTCCCGTCTCTGGACCTCCATTTCTATATTGTTAATTCAGGACTTCTCAACCTCAGCACTATTGACACTGGGGCCAGATAATTCCTTGTCGTGGGAAGCTGTTATTTGCATTATAAGACATCTAGAAGCATCCCTGGCCTCTATCCACTAAATGCCAGTAGCACATGTGCACACACACACACACACACACACACACACACACATTATGACAACTAAATGATGTCCCCTGAGAAGGAAAATTGCTCCAAGTTGAGAACCACAGTATTAATTGGGATAATAATAAGAAGACCTATCCAACCACCCCATGAGTAAAATGATTCTCATGAGAAACACATAACATAATGGAAACTGAGGTGGCAGGGGGGACCTTTGACAGCTAATTAGAGCTTGTATATGAGTAGTTATTTGTCACAACTTCTCATCTATTTTCCCACCTGTAAAATACATGGGACAAAGCCTGGGCTGGTTCTGGAATCCAGGCATCCTGCTTCCACACTATCAGCTTTGTGGAATTCCATCTTTTTGCAAGGCATCCTGAAAGGATGCCATAACCTGTCTTTTCACCATGAGTGGACTGTTCTCAACATGGATCTGAAAGAGCAGAGGTGAGGAGAAAGGTGAGAAGAACAAGAAGGAGCTAAGATCTTCCAAGGATGGAAACGGAGGTAGCAAAGGAGACCAGAAGGCAGGGTGGAACATATTTGAGTCATGGTCCATTCAGGAAACAGAGAGAACACCAGTAGTTTGAACATGGAGGATTTAATGTAGAGAACTGTTCATGAATAAAGGGGGTTAACTACTAAAAGGAATAAAAGAGCACTCTAAAGAACACAGCAATAGCAAATGTAGGGAAAATTTCCTACTTCTAGCAATGACTGAGGGGGTGGCTGAAGCTGGTCTGCAAAAGTGGCTGCTAGGGAAGGAGAGCATAGCCTGAGGGTGCAGCAGAGCTGGTCCCTGGTGGCTGCTGAGGTGGGTACCACTGGACAGCTCCTACACTGAATTAAAGAAAACAAAAGGAAGGAGTCCCCTACCAGAAAAAAAGTGCTTCCACTGCTGTCACCTTGCACTGTCCCTCCAATGACCTCTATTGACAGATATTAACATTGCACCCGCTGGCAAAGAAGAAACGTTTACAGGGTTCAGCTCCAGTATCACAAAGCAGGGCAAAAAAGGGTAGACTTGGAGCTGAGAGACAATAAAGTGTTAACCACCACAGTCCTTGCCTCTGGCTAATCAGCTTCCACAGATACCTTCCACACACATCTGAACTTCCATTCACAACACAGCAACTCTGTTTGCACCTAACAAGACACAGTAGTCCTTAGTAAAAAAGAAAGTTCTTACTCTCCTCACGAGGAGATACATAATTCCAACATAATTGTATCCATCACTACCTGTGTGAATGACTCCTCAAATTCAGCAGAGTCACACTGACTTCTGTTTCCTGAAGATGAAATTGTAAAGTTAGCCTTCAATAACTTTCACATAAATAAGAAGAAGAGGGAGAGAAAAAGAAATGGTTAATGTGTAGATACAAATTTATACACATTACAAGCAAAGAGAAACATTTGAAAAGCTATTAGAGCCCTCATTTCTGTAACTGGTCACAAAGCCATAATTTTTATCTGTGGCTTCCTTCTTCCACTACCCAGTCAACATTTCCCCCACCCTCAACCAGAACCTCAGCTAGTTGGGGATTTTTACTAGGGACAGTGAGGCAAAACTTCATTCCTGAATGGTATGAGTCCTCTGTTATCCTGCTTTTTGAGTTGCTGAAGTTTTCCATTAACCTTTACAATAGGACATGGAAGTATTAAGAGGTGCCCAGAGAATCCCCTGAGCCCCAGACACCGTGCTCCATGCCCCCATTGTGTAGAAGCAGCCCAATTTCTCCTTGGTAACCAGGATCAATTATTCCAACCAGTAGAGTAATTTTTTAGTGTTTTTTCAGTGACACAAGCTCAATGGCTTGTGGCTAGATGGCAGTCTCATCCTTCCACTCATTGGAACCCTTGTTTTGTCCTCTGGCATGCCCCCCTTGGGAACAAAGATCTCCAAGCCAGTAGAGCTCAAATTTGCTAAGACAAGAAGCAAAAATTCTGACTGTGGGTGGTTAAGAGTGATAGTGAGAGAAGCCTGTGCCAGTTGTCCTTTACTGTTTCTCAGCTCCAAATCCACACTTCAGAGCCTGCTTGGGGTACTAGAACATTTTTCCTCGCAAGCATGATGTTAATCTTTGTCAATAGATGGCCCTGGCAGGACCATCTATGATTCCAGTGTGCTCTGCTTCTTCTTGTTCCTGCAGCACTAGGTGGTGTGCAGGACACTCAGTGGGGTATGCCCCAGTGATAGCACCACCCCCACAGCTGGCTTCCCAAATGCAAGAGTGATGGGATCCCCAGTTCACTTCCAGGAATCTTCCCAGTGATGCTCCCTATTTTCCACCCCACCAACTCTGACATTTCTTGGCAGCCAGTGCCCCAACTGGCTTCCCAGCAAGTTCAACAGCAACCCCCACAGGCAGCTTCTGAGTTTCACCAGCACCTCAGCCAGCAGGTCTCTGCACCCTAACCTTGGCCCACCATTAGACCATCGCAGGCATGGATAACCTAGTGAACTGTTCTGCCATCCAATGGGCTACAACCACACCCCCTCCAATGGTCTGAATCCCAGCCATGGGGAGAATCTTCCCTCCCATCCAAGTCTCATTTCTTTCATGATCTCCATCAATCTTTGTGGTACTGTTCAGAGTTCCCTTTTATTCCCCTTTAGTTTGATGTGGGTTCAGTCTCTTGATTGGAACCTGACACTGAACCACCCCCATTTCCACATTTTGATTAATGGACTCATGTATTCTAACTCTAGGGAGGCAGCACCATACAATGGTGTCTGACTTAAAGCATTTACTACATCGTTTCAGGGTTTGTCTCCCCACAGGTGCCATACCTGAGCCTTCAGTGTGTCATGCCACCTTTCAATTAGACCATTCATTCCAGGTGATGAGTTATGTGGTAAAACCAGTTAATTTCATGGGAATGAACCCACTGCTGCACTTTCTTTGTTATGAAATTAGTTCCTTGAGAAGAGGCAATTCTGGATAGAATACCATGATGGTAGATGAGGTATTCTGTAAATACATCGATGGTGGTGTGGACAAAAGCATTATGGGCAGAGATAGAAAATTCATAGCCAGAAATCGATTCTGGACATGAACTACATGTCCTACATGATAGAAGACATGCAATGAAGTCACCCTGCTACCAGGTAGGTGGCTGGTTCATCCAGGGAACAGAGGCATTTGTGGGTTCACATGGTCTTTTCTGTCAGAAGACAGAGCACCCACCAGTGATGCTATCCAAGGAAGCACTTAGCAGGGAGAAGTTCGTGTTTCCAGGCTGCGCATATCCTCCATCCCTGCCACGCTGGTCACTTTATTCATGGGCCCTTTGGACAAGCACAGGGACAGCTGGGTAAAGAGACTGACTCATAGCCAGAAGCGTATCATAGTGTTCACCTGATTACTGAAAGCCTTCACTGCAATGGATTCTCTTTAGTGAGCATTCACTCAGAAGACCAATCTTCACAGTCTGTGTCCACTCTGAAGAGCCCATCCACATATCTTTTCCACAGAATTCCTCGTCACCAATCTTCCAGTTATGTTCTTTCCAAGTCCCTGACCTTGTAGATCCATACTACTGGCCATCTCTAATTCCAAAATACAACCAAATGCACTGCTCACAGTTCTACCCACAGAAAAAGATTTCCTTCGATTACTGTCCTTCAGGGTCACCCCTGATGGTGGTGTAATGCTGCAGTCTTATTTTGGGTGGTACTAACATATGATACAGCACCATCTGTAAACCTGGCTTGAGTTTTTATTGCTCAATCGACCGGTCATAAGGAGCTCCCCATGAAGCCAGAGGCATGATCTGAGGAACAGGAGGCAGTGAAGCAGGAGTCCGAGTCACTGACTCTACACCTTACTCATACCTGCCGGACTGCCCAAGCATGGCCTCTGTACCACTCCCATATGATGACATATTGCTGCTACACAACGCTAAATTTATGGCTAGTTGTATCAGGAGAAACCTAAATAGGAATCTCAGACTGCATGGTCGCCTGCTGTCCCACAGTGAGGCGTCCTGTCTCTCCCACAGCAGAGTAGCAAGCTAGAAACTGTTTGTCAGAAGAAAAAAGTGTTATCTGTGTAAGAAGGAATAAATTTCCTCTAAAACCCTAGAGGTCTGCACTGTAGTTTCCCCTTTGGGGGCTTCCCTGAGACTCTATACAACATCCCTGTATGCTAAGAAAGCTTTGAGAACATTGCATCTACTGATTATAAGGACCAAGTGGTCAAAGGACTTGTACTGAAGCCTTTACTTGCTGTAAAACCTTCTTTTGCTATGGTCCCCACACAAAACTGGCAGTCTTATGCAGACTGTTGATGTATCAAAGTAGCACACATAAATATGACATGTGTTCCCTCCAAAAACCGAAAAACCTACCAAGTGCTGTGCCTCTTTTTTCAAGAGAGGTGGTGTAAGGTTCAGCAACTTGACTTTCACCTTGGAGAGAATATCTCAATATATTCCACACCACTGAAACTTGAGGAACTTCACTGAGATAGCAGACCTCTGAAATGTTGTGGAATTTATTTCCCACCCTCTCATTCACATGTTGAACTTGCTACTTCCTGTTAATCAGATGCAATCAGCTTGTCTTCACTGTAGTGCTCCACTGTGATGCTTTGTGGAATATCAAGATGATCACATTATCTTTGGACTGTATAATGGCAGAAAACAAGATAATCGATTTAGCTCTGAGGCAAGACTGTGAAAGTGTACTGTTGGCCCTTGCAGATAAAAGCAAAATGTTTTTGGTGGTATTTCTACATTGGTATGAAGGAAAAGGCAGTAGCTAAGTCATATACCAAGGGCTATACTGAGTTGCTCCAGTAAGGACACTCTATCTGAGATAGCAGCTGCAATTGGAGTCACTGTCCAGCAAAGCTTACAATAATCTAGTCATTCTCTAAAAACCCTCTGCACAGGCCAAACAGGCAAGTTAAATGGGGACAGGATAACTATCACCGCTTCTGTATATTCTGTATATTCCAGACTTCATCAATCTCTGAAATTTTCCCAGGGATAGAGAAGTGCTTCCCATTTACTATCATGGTAAAGAGAGTTAATTCCAGGAACTTCCATTTAGCCCTTCCTTCCATAATTGTGCTCACTTCATGAGTCAGAAACCCAAAGTGGGGATTCTTCCAGTTGCCAAGTACATCTACTTCAATAATTCATTCAGGAACTGGAAAGATGACTCACTGGACACACTTGGGCTAAGTATCTATCACCTGAATATCTAAGCCATCACTTTGACTGGTGGTATTTTGCATCCCTGAGAATTATCATAAATTCAGAGCAATGTCCACTCATCTCCAAAGATCTGGGCACCTTCACTTACCAAGTATAGTCACTCTAATAAAGTGCCACAGGTTCCTTCGGCCAAGGCTTGGAGGAAGATTTTATGGCATAGACTAATAGCACTGCTGCAAGAAATTTCTTCAAGGGACCTGGCCTCCTCTTCAATTAAGAGGCTCCAATCTGTGAATTGTCTTAGTTCTGGAAACTGATGAGAGGCCACAACTCTCCAGTGTGGTGATTCGACTCAGGTTTTGGTCACCAGTCCCAAAGATTGGTTGGTTGGTTTTTCTGTTATATAGATTAAGCAGTACTCTTGTAGGCTGTCTATTTCTTTCCTAGGGATGCACTGACCAATTAGTCACCACCAAAGATCCCTATGGGCCAAGGCATTCCAATTGCTGGTACATCCCTGCTGCCCTTTGTAGTAAATGCATTTATTTTGTCTTTAACTATTAAGCACTACCACTTAGCCTCGTCCACCCTGGGATCCTATCATCCCCATGTAATCATGGAGCCCATCTGAATGACAGCATACTCCTGGTAATATCTGGCCTGCAAAGGTGAACATCCACTGAATATCTTAAGGATATATGTTCTCACCTCACTGATGTATTTCTCAATGCCTCAGTTGGACAGTGTCTTCTGGGGATTTTTATTGAACATATTTTGGGTGTAGCTGTGCAGGTTATGCATAATAAATCTACTCCAACATCCTATAAAGCCTTTGGAGTTCCCCTTCCATATTAGTCCATGGAAGCTCTGGCATCTTCATTCATTAAATGTAAGCCACCTTCAAGTCCAAGTTTCAGTCAACCAACCAAGTAAACTGACAGAGCCACCTTCACCTACACAAGCTAACACAATAAACCCCAAATTGACATCCATGGATTCAGGATGATTTATTATTTTCTTCCACCCTTAGAGTCAACCCTCATATATTTTCCCCAGGATTTCATCAAATCTTGCCAATGTAGAATCTTCTATTTTGCAAACTATCTCTTCCTGGATTACGGTGTGTACCTGACCTCCGGAGCATGCTGAGATTTGACCTTCATTATGGATCTAATAGCAACAAAGGGTGCTGTGGCATGTCTTGAAGAGAATGGTCATCCCCTTTCAAGGTATCTGCCCCATATTAGATTAACATAGGATTTCAAATAAAGGAAAACTAGTCCCTGCAGATACAAGAGGGCAACTTCTTTCCAATGATAAAAGGGAGCTTGGAGTGACTCTCCGTTTCATCTAAATCTGACCAGATGTCTCCATTCTGTTTCAGGAGCCCATTCTTTCCTAATTTATGTCCAAAACTCTCATGGGAGAAACCTTATGATGCTATAAATTTAACTGACATTTAAATTCTGTAACTACACAATTAAGTTTTATATTTGATTTTCAGCAATGTCAGCCCTGTGACTACATGAAATAAGAGATTCTGTTAAGGATGCTATGGAGGCTCTGGGGTTCTCAAAACATGATTTGAGCTAAGAATTTAGAGACCTGAACTTACCATTTTCTTTCTAGCAAGTGCTCCAGCACATTCAAGAATCCATCCCATACCAGTCCTTACATCATAATTATTCATGTGATGGTCAAGTGTGGTAGTCCCTTGGGCTCCCAAGACACTTGCTTCAGTTGACTGCTTCACAATGGCCTTGTTGTGAAGCATAATTGATATGCACTATGCAGTGGGTATCTAGCATCTCATGTTCCATTGGCAAGGAGCTCAGCACTGTGCTCAAGCCCAAGGGCACAACAAAACAAATCAAAATCCCATCTCTGAGGGTCTGTCTCCTGGAACTACCCCGATCCCAGTTCTGTATTGATTAGGATCCCGTCAGGAGACAGAGTTCCTAACCCATATCTGAACATGGAAATTTTAATATAAAGAATTGTTAACTAGCAAAGGATAGCTAAGTAAAAGCGGACTCTGAAGGGTCCAGAAGCAACAAGATAGAAGCACTTAGAATAAAAAGTGTTCTGCAAAAAAAGTAGCTACTATGTCAAGGTTGAGGGGGAGTAAATAATGAAGGAACGAAGGACTGAGGAGAAGGTCCTTCCCCAAGACTGAGATTCTGAACTCTTCAATAAACATACAGCCTCTAGTGGCTAAGAAACTCGCCAGGGTGTGTGGGCTAGCCCTCATCTGTAGAAATGGAAAGTGGGGCCTACAGGTACTTCTGGAGCTAGTCCACAAAGGCCACTGAAGTCTTGTCTCCTGTGCTGAGTTTTAAAAAAAAAAAAAAAAGAAGGAAGGAGGGCAGAACCTGGAAGTGCTTTCTGGCTGTTATCACCTTACAGTGTCCCTGTAGCGCACTCTACTGATAAAATCTAACATCACTCCAGCTGGCAAAAGAGAACTTTTACAGGGTCCAGCTCCAGTATCACAAAGCAGGGCAAAGAAGGGTGTATTTGGAGCACAGAGACAATAAGTCAATAACTGACACTGGGGTGAGGAAGACATGAAAGGAAACAAAGAGTTTGTTAGGAAAAGAGGCTGGGGGGACAAAGGTTTCTCTGTCTGTGTTGGGGAGGGGCATCAGCTGGAGCTCTGGGGAGAGAACTCTGTCCCCAGTTCTATTCAAAAAGAGGATGCAGTCACATAAATAAACACAGCTCAAGAAAGCCACATTGTTTAGCTTCCAAATGAACAGAAAATAAAATTTCTGGGCAAGTTCCCTCTTTCCACCCCTGGGAGTAAGTAGGAAGTGAGTTGAGATGCACTTCATTTTTCTTAAAGAGGCTTTCTCAGCTCCTTGTCTCCTGCTGATTCAGGCTACTCCCACTGTCTGCAGATTCAACATGCATTCATTCATTCAACAGCATTTTCTGTAGGCCTACTAGATGCAAAACACTGAGCCTGGGAGGCTGACTGTGGGCCTTAGCTAAGCCTGTCTACAGCTGTCTATGGCTGAGCCAGACTTGAGCAAGCACTGAGAGAGCAGGCCAACTCATGGACAAGAGAAATTGCAAGCAGTTAATATGGTTCAGGTTCAGATTTGCCACTATTTCTATGATGATTACACGAAAAAAGGCTTTGGAATCAAGTAAAATGGGATCTAATCTTGTCTTGGTTCTTTTCTAGCTATGTGACGTTAAGCAAGTTTCCTCAATACAAAATGGTTTGGGTAATATCTACCTCTCCCAATTGCTGGGAAAATTAGGGACAATGTCTACATAAGTATAATGCACAGACCTGCCAGGGCAGGTGCCCAGGCCCATCAGACAAAAGCCTAAGCCAAACCCAAGGTCTGACAAGATTCAGGAAGCAGACGTTTAAGCCAGTGGCCTGGCACCACTGAGTCCCATCAGCCCCGTTGTCACTGATGTTGTATCAATGATGCACTATTTGGAATGGGCTCCTAAGAAGCACCTTGTCCCACCTTATCACTGGACAGATCAGGACACTGAGCCCCAGAGAGGGCAGATTTTATTTTTCTGTCTGCTCAAGGCCATACAGCATGATGGTGGCTGAGCCAGCACTGGAACCTGGCCTCATGGCACTGAGCCATTTGACCATCTGGAAGACTAAAAATAATGTGCTTAAGAGTATGGGCTTTAGAGGAAGACAGATGGTTTGTGTCCTGGCTCTGCACCTCTCATTCATTCAGAAAATATTTACTGAGTGCCAGGTACCATGCTCAGTGGAACCCACGGGAACCAGACCCACATGACCCCGGCTCTCTCATAGTCTGCTGGGGGAGGCAGTGAATAACCAAGCAGTAAATGAGGAGGCTAATCACCACTGTAGAAAACAACAAGGGATATCCATAGGGTGGGGCCCTGAGAGTGACAGGGACAGAAGTGCAGGAGAGTCACCCAGGGCAAAGAGACACCATCTCAGCTGGACCTGAATGCCACCAAACAGTAGCCATGGAGAGACTGGTAAAAGGCATCCAAAGAGCTCAGAGTGACGAGGAGAGGAAATGGGCCAGAGTGAGCACAGGAGTAGGCAGGAGGGACCCGGGCAGAGAAGGGCAAAGGCCACATCAGGCAGGACTTCAGAGGTCATGGCCAGGAGCTCAGCTTTCACTCACAGGGCAATGGAGGTCACTGGGGAGTCTGAGCAGCTGAATAATGGGATCTGGCTTACTTTTTTCAAACAATCACTCTGGCTGTTGCTGTTGGTGCAACACTTGATGGCTCTGTGACCTCAGGCAAGTTGCTTAAGCTCCCTAAACCTCAATCTCCTAGTCTATAAAGTGGGGGTAATAGTAGCTACCTCACAGACTCCCCTGGAGCCTGACCTGACAATCCACACGGCATGCTTCACAACATGCCCACACATTGTAAGTGCCAAAGAGAGCTTTGCTTTTTTACATCACCATGTCCAAAGCCCTCTCTTCCACCGACAAGACATAGCTTGGCCTGAACCTGTTGAAACCATGGGTCCTTCCCATTCCATCACAGACCAGCCTCCCACTGCCCTGGCAGCACCACAGCCCATGGTTTCTTCTTCTCCCATTTCTCAGATGAGGTACTGAAGGTCAAGACTGGCCTCAGTGCCCCTGCTAGGAGGAGGCCCTCAGACAGAGCCTTGGACCTCGGAGCCCCTGCTCTCTCCACCACATGGCAAGGTAGGGTCTGCCTATACACACCATTATTTCTGCACTGCCCTCAGCCATGGGGGTATCTATTAAGCTCCTGTCCATCAGAAAGCAGCCTGGGGAGGCTAGCAGAAACCCTGTGACAGGGAGCTGCCAGGCCCTGCTCTCAATTAGGGCCTTGTAAATGGCCTTATCATCCATCAAAGTCCCAGCTCCATTTCTGGGTGCCCAGGATGTATCACATGTCCCAATCAGGGGCCAGTAGAGAGGTCATGAGAAGTAATAATTGCCTTGGCAGGTTCCTATGGCCATACTATTATGACATAAAGAAGAAAATTTAGATCCTGGCAATAACAGGCAGCTGGCCCATCTGCACTTGTAGAAATCCTACTTACTGTGGTCTGAACTTCTACCCCACACCTGCTCAGCCCATAGCCCTGGGCAGAACCAGGCTGGACCATTTGTCTTCTTGTGCTCCAGGCTGCCTTGTCCAAGAGGCCACCCACCACCTCTGACACATTTCAGAGCATTTGAAAATCAGTACCCATTTGGGTACTGATCACCCAATCAGATCACCCATTTGGTGTGCATCAAGGGGTCTTCCAGCTTTCAGCACCACCCAGGCTGGACACGGAGCAGAGCAGTTAAAGGCCCAGTCTTTGGAGTCAGCCTAACATGGGTTCAAGTTCAACTCTCGGCTCTGCCACATAATGGGTGTGACTTTGGGTTAGTAAACCACCTCCCTGAGCCTCCATTTCTTCCTCTAAAATGAAGTGGTGGTAACCTGAACTTGAAGAGCTATTGTACAGATTAAGAAAGATAAAAAGGGTATAGATGCTAAATGAAAAACAACAGTGATCATTTTTATTATCCAGGGACTTCGGTATTATGAGATGACATTTATGGAGGGCCAATAACACCACCAGGGACTAAGCTAGTTCTTTTGAAACATCTTATCTCTGGATTTCACAGCCAATCCTACAAGTAGGTAGTACTGATTTTCTACATCAGGAAACAGAGTGATTTGGAGACTTCGGCAAAGTCACCAGCTGATGGGATGTGGAGCTGGGGGTGGGACCTTGGCCTGTTGGTTCTGGAGCTGATGCTCCTCCTAATACACAACCTTCCCGGCTCCTCTGAAAGGCCATGTAAGGCCACTGGTCAGACAGACAGCAGACCCATACTCCCCTCTTCCTTCCTTCTCTCATGCCAACATTTCACTAGCACCAGCTCCAAGACCAGCCCCTTGCTAAGTGATGCATACAATAAGGTGAACACAAACACTTCCCACCCTTGAGGAGCTCAACTCCTGACGGGGCAAAGAGTGAAGCTGCGTCCACACTGCCCAGAACACATATGTATCAGTTAGCTTTTGATGCCTAACAAATGACCCCAAAACTTACTGGCTTAATAGAAAATATAATTTACTCTCTCTTCTAGATTTGAGTGTCAGCTGGGCAGTTTCTGCTAAGCTTAACTATATGGTTACACTCACCTGACAGGTGGGCCAGGCTGGAAGGCCCACGATGGCATCATTTGCAGGTTTGGCAGGTGGTATTGGCCGTTCAGAGGTGTGTTAGTTCTTCTCCATGGGCCTTCAAATTTTCCAGTAAGCTACACAGGCTTCTTTGCATGGCAGAGTTACTTCTAAGAGGGTGAAAGCTAGAATGCCCCTTGAAGCCTAAGCTCTAGACATCACTAAGATGCTTGGTATCACCTTCTACTACATTCTATTGATCAAAGCAAGTCATATTCTATTGCTTGGACAGCATCTGGCATATATTTGTGACCCATCAGGCAAGGCTTAGCAATCAGTTCAGAAAGAGTGCAAGAGGGTCAGTCTGTGCCTAGCTGAGTGGGATCCTAACTGGCTGACAAATTTTTAATTCAGATTAAAGGATGTTGGTTGTGAGGTCATTAGAATGGGTCCTATCCTTTAACCAATGGAGAAACCAAGGCTCAGAGAGTCGGCCAGTTTGTGAACAGAATTAGTATACAAAGAGCCAGTTTTCCTGTGAAGGAACTCATGTCCAGAAACAGGAAGCGTCTTACCTGGGATCACACAGCAAGTTTGTGACAGGAGTGACTCAGGTCCCTACCACCCGCCTACCCCTCCCACTCCACCCCTTGAGAAATGACTGGGATGATCACCCCAGTAGGGGCATGGCCTCGCCTCTGCTGTTTGAAAACAACTCTTTCAGCACACCTAGCAGCCAGAAAAGCACTAAATCATGACCTCATCTGATCCTAACAGGACTGAACCCATTTTATAGATGGGAAACTGAGGCCCAGAGAGGGCAGCTGACTCTCCCAGCTGATGGGGCCCATCTGCCTGACACCACAGCCTGGCCTCTCATGCTGGGTCCCTGACCCAGGCTCCCAGGAGGTGAGAGGCAGCTCTGTGGCCCTCAGGAACCTCAGGATAAAGCCCTGCCTGAGGAAGTGCATCCCAGAAGGCCTGGGGAGGCAGCAATAGCCAGGTCTCTTGGAACCACCTCCATATGGGAAGGCCCCTGAGCAATGCTCTGGTCCCCATCTGGCCAGTTTATGGATGGAAAAACCCAAGCCGGACAGAACCCAGGCCTCTGACTCCCAGTCCAGGGCCTTTGCACCATACTGGGAGTCTGGGGCAGGCAAGCAGGCCCCACTCAGGCTGGTCAGACACACACAAGGCAGCTCTGTGGCATTCAGAGAGCATGTTTATTTACAAAGCACTTTACAAACATCAGCTTATGCCTCCCCACAGCCCCCTGCGAGGTAGGTCAGTAGTCATATCTACAGTTTATAGATGGGGAAATTGAGGCACAGAATGGGGGTGTGGCCTGCCCCATTTAAAAGAGATCTTCCCACCCACCCATCGAAAAATAACAAAATAAAGAAGTATTAATCCTCCATCCCAAAATACACGTTCCTCTGAATTCTAGGGGTTGCCAGCACCGCTGATCTAGCAATTCCCTATCCACACCGGGCAGCCTAATCAGGAGCCACAGGGACCTCAACCCCAAGGGCTATCATTCAACGTTGCAGATTATCACTGGCCCAGGCTGAGCAGGACCTGCCAGTGAGACCTCAAAGTTACAGGAAGTGAGGGCTGAAGTGACTTCATTCTGTAGACATTGTGTCAGGCAAGGGAGGGATGGGCAGATCCTGGTCCAGGGAGGCTCAGAGCACACATCAGTGAAGCAGAAGTGGGAGAGATCATAACAAAATAGCCCTGGGGGCGGAAGGGGGTCAGCAGGGTGGAGGACAGGGCGTAGTTACCCCTGGGGATGACCAGTCTGATGTGTCCACTGACAAATCACGGCAGAGCCCAATCCCCCCATGGGCTGGGCCAGATGGGTCTCTAGATGCCAAGCCCCAGTGCACTCTCCGCCCATGTCCAGAGGGAGCCACACTTGGTAGAAACCTTGGCCTGGCACACACTCTGCAAGGCCTCACTCCTCTCTGCCAAGGGCTGGGACAGAGTCAAAGGGATTGGGCATTGGTCCTCCAGAGTGGCAGTTTTGAGCCCCCGTTACCCTGCCAGGCAGTGCCAGGCCTCCCAGCACAGGGCTGCAGGACCCCATGGAGGTAGGCTGGGCTGCAGTCTTGCTAAACTCCTCCTTGGCCTACAGGCTGCCCCGGCACACAGTGAGAGGCCCTGCCCACAGCGGAAGGGGGTACCAGGGTGGTCAGTGCCCACTCCAGCGCTCTCCCTGTGGGAGCTGTGGTGGAGCAGAGTTGGGGCGCAGGTCTTCCTCATCAGTCCAGGATGGTAGGCCTGGCCCTGAGTGCACAGTGGGTGTCCCAGGCCAGAGGCCCCTGCTATCTTGACTCCAGCCCCTCCAAGTACTCCAGGGCCACATCATAGCAAAAGTGGTATTGATCCTGGGGAGAGGGAGAGAAGGAATCACCAACCTGGTCCCTCTCTAGTAGTGGGGATGGAGAGTGGGGAGAGAGAGGGCAAGCATGAGCCACCACCGCCCTCTCTGGGGATAAGTGGGAAACAGGATAACTGTTCTGACACCACAGGATCAGAAACCAAAGCCCAATTGTGGGGGCAGGTATGAGAGACTGGGTGCTGAGGGCATGGACCTGGAAGTTGGAAATGGCTGGGCACGGGACACGGCCCCTTACCAGGGTCTCCACCATATTGGGCTTGTAGTTCCTAAGCGTTTTGGCAGCAAAGAAAACGTCCACCAGGCTGTGGCAGCGAATCATCTCCAGAACCGTGGCGCAGGCGCAGAAGGTGCCGCTGCGGCCACCCCCGTTTCTAAATGAGATACAAAAGATTTGGGGCGGGGCTCAGAAGGGGCCAGGGGGTGCCTGGAGCCCAAAACCAAAGGTGAAGGACAGGGCCAGGAACCCAAAGAGAGGAGGGTCAGGGTCAGGACGCCCAGAGGTGAGGGGCGGGGCCAGGGAACCCAGATGAAGGGGTCAGGGAGCCCGGCAGGTTAACTGAGCGGAGTCAGACACGGACGCGCATTCAAAGCCTGTAGGCCTCTAGGAAGATGGAGCCTCCAGGACAGAGTCAGCAGATTCTGAGAAAGGAGGCTAGACACGCTCTAAGAGAGACACTGAGGGCGGCGGAGCAGCAAGCAAAACCCGGAGAGCAGGATGGAAAATGAACACTGAGGACACCAGTCACCCTCTTGCCCCCACCTCTCCCCACCCCCAACCCCAGACACACACGGAGACCTTCCCACGCCCCACCGCCTCCCTTTTCTGCTCGCTGTGCCTTTGGGGAGTGGCCCCTCTTGGGGCATAGGCTCTCAAACTCAGCAGCCTATCCCTGCACCCAGTATGCTCAGGCCAGCACAGAGAAGGGTCAGTGCTGAAAGCATGAAAAAGGAGGGGGTCGGGGGTTAAAGGAGTGACTGCACCCAGACAGGAGTGAATAAATGAACTTATTAATGGGGACATGTGAATGAATGAATGAATGAATGGAAAAAGTTGCACACATGCATGAACAAAGACTGGAATTCTGCTGGCTTTCAAAGTCTAGCATGATTTCATAGGGTAAACAATTCTGATAGGACTCTTCTCGTGAAATGGGCAAAGTCAAACATCACACAGAGGTTACTAGGCAGTTGTTCAGCTTTGAGTCTATGCCCTGCAAACCGGGCAACTCCAGGGAAGACAGGGCCAGCCTTGCCTGGATGGGCAGAGTCCAGGCCATGGCCATCTGGGAACCCAGGGGTTGTGGTGCCAGCCTTGAGGCCCTCTCAGACTGGGCCTCTGCTCCAGGCCCCATGGCTCCCCGACCTCTCCTCCCACCCCACAGCAGGGCCAGCACTCACAGGCAGTGCACAACAGTGCGCCCATCCCCACTCTCCGCTTGCCACTTGTCCACCTCGGCCAGCAGGTGCAGGAAGGCCTTCTTGGAGTCAGGCGTGTCACGGTAAGCAGACCAGCGCAGGAACTGGAAGTGCCGCACCAGCAGGTGCCCCTCCTGCAGCTGGGGATGCAGCCAGCCAGCCAGGGGACATGAGCCCAGGGGTTACAAGGCCCCCTGGTGACCTCAAAAGGGCCATCACAGGCCACACCTGCCACCACTCAGGTTCTCACCCCAGGGCTCCCGGAACACTCACCCGAGAGATGTTCTGCACCCGGAAGACACGGGCCACCAAGTCTTCATCCGCTGAACCAGACACGAACTCTACTTCCATAAGGCCATACTGCTGCCGGCCCGGCTCTGGCCAGTACTGCAGGCATGGCTGGGAGCATGTGCAGGCAGTGGAGGGCTGAGCAGAGCTGGATGAGGTCATACCAACCCCCAGGTCTCCCCAACTCGCTCTGGGGACCCCACGCACCCTGGGTCACCCACCCACTCAAGACTCCCTTCAGAGGCCCCCCCCCTACTCTTCACCAGTCGCCCGTCAAACTGCGGTGCACACCTGCCCTAACACTCAGGCCAGCAGAGACAAACTCTGTGTAGTCAGTGCACTACTCCCTGCCACGCCTATCCAACTATAACACACTCATATACATTCACACACACACCTACGTGAGGCTATGTTTTTCCAGGGATAGGCCTCCTGGCTAAGACATCCAGAGCCCCAGTTTCTAGTCTCAGCCCTGCCTGGAGCCCAGGCCAGCCTTTTCCTTTCTCTGGGCAACAGTTTCTCCATCTGCAAAATGGCCCCCAAGCTCCTCCTTCATCTGCTTTCCTTTCTGACCATGCCCAGGAGGCAGGGATACTACCTTCCTTTTTTGCCTAGGGTACTGGCAACTCCTTGCCTTCAGGCCTTTGCACATGCTGCACTCTCTCCGTAGATAACTCATTGCCCACTTCTCCATCTAGTTAATGCTATTGTCCTACACAGCTCAGCTCAGACACTAGCTCCCACAGGACACCCTTCTGCGGCCCTGTGCCAGCTCCATGATAGCCCTCTCCCTCTGTGCTTTCACTGTTGGTTTTTGTACTTCCCAAGGGCCTATATGATCTGGTAGGGGCTGTGTGTTCTCCCTGACTCCCCACTTCCCACTGCCTGGCCTGGCAGGAGTGGACAGTGGGAAAAGATGGTTGAATGAATGAGCAAATGGGTGCCCAGTGAATGATGTCCTGTGAGCCTCTGTCTGGGTTCCTCCCCTCTACCTAAGCAAAGGTGGGTTCTTGCCACACAGGCATCCCTCCAGATTCCAGCCCAGGGGCTAGAGCCGTTGCCCTGAAGTCCTAGGTTCATTTATACCAAGTGCCTGACTCATAAAAACCCAGTTAACATGTCTTCTCTAGCATATAAGGGGCTGGCTGTCATGCTCATTTTACAGCGAATTCTCCTGTCCTCCTGGAACAGGGAGCTGGGGAAGACTATGAGGCTCAGAGATCCAGGGGTGGGGCTGCAAGGCTGAACATCTGCACTTCCTGGGAGCTCCAGCTTTGGGAGCCCCAAAAGGAAATGGGGGCAATACGTCTGGCTATCTCCAGGCTGATGTCACTGAGCCAGCATCTGGACCAACCTCAGAAGTGATTGTCACCCTCATCATCTTTATGCCTGCCATGTACTGAGTGCCTACTATGTGTTAGGCATGGCACAGTGCTAAGCATCCTACATACATCTCACGTGGTGCTGACAATGACTTTATGAGAACAGGTGCTGTGATGGTCCCCATTTTACAGAAAGGAAACTGAGGCCCAAAGCGGTAGGTTAACTTGCCCTAGATCAAACAGAAGAAGACTGGAAATTTACTCTGTCTCAAAGGCCCCCATGATGGGCAGTTTACTCCAGAGGCTCTGTAAGGAGGCAGCCCAGGGTAGGGGGCACAGCCCACTTCTGTGACCTTAGAGAAGTCACTGCACCTTTCTGGGTCTTAGTTTTCTCACCTGAAACCCATAAGTGCAAAGCAGAGTCCCTGGCATACAGAAGGTGCTCAGTAAAGAGCAGCTATTTTTCTCCAGTCTGGCAGCTCATTTTACAGATGAGGAAACCAAGGCTCTGGGAGGGGATGTGACCCGACTAAGGCCACTCAGTAAATAGGTGGCAGAGCTGGGATCCAACCCTGGACTCTTGGGACGTGTGCATGAACATGCTGAGGGCCTGGGTAGCAGGCAGCCAGCCTTCCTGGCCCGCAGAAGCCTCACCCAGGCAGTGTTGGACTGGTGCAGCTGGTTGAGCATGACAACAGAGGTGCACCCGTAATCGTAGACCAGCCGCCAGAAGTCCGCTGTGGTGCTCTGCAGTGGGTGCAAGGTCACGATGAAGGCCGCGCTCTGTGTGTAGCTCTGCAGGGAAACCAGGGCTCAGCAGGACGGGTTCTCCAGCCCTGGCATGGCCTGAGCCCCTGCCACAGGCTTCCTCCTGCCCTACCCACCCTGAGCTGGGCAGCTCTGCCCCACAGGGCCAGGCTGCCTCTGGTGGCCCATTTCAGAGGTTGTGCAGCACACTGAGGCCTGAGTAGACAGGGCGAGCCCCCAGGCCTCTAGTGTCCAAGCCCACAGCCCCTGGGAACTAAGTAGCAAAAGCTTCCCAAATGTGTGATGATGGGAACTTGGACATGGTAGGCAGAGACTGGCCAAGCTTGCTCCCTGCCTCAGGGCCTCTGCATCTGCTATTCCCATCACCTGGAACAAATTTCCAAATATTTACATAAATAGTTCTGTCCCTCACTTGTTTCTGGTCTTTGCTTAACTATTACCTCCTCAAAGAGGACCCTCTTACCATCTCATCAAAAATAGCCACACACCTCCAAAACCCACATAAAATACTTCTGCCTGGCTGTTTTTTGTAGAAATTACTAGCATCTGACATTCCCTTGTATGTTTGTTTATTGACTGACCCAATCCATCCCCCAAATGCAAGGTTCAGGAAAGCAGAGATTTCGGGGTATAGCCTGTGCCCCACACATTGTGGGAGTTCAATAAATATTTTTGGATAAATAAACCTCTGAGTCCCTTCCAACGTGATGGATGAAGGCTCTGAGACCCCAACCCAGAGTCCCAGGTTGGTGGCAAGCACTGACTCTGCTCCCCACTCCCCACCTCATGCTGCCAGGTGGACTGGCACCCAGCCTTCCCCTCCCCACCCCCCAACCCCCGCCCAGTGCTTGCTGCCCAAGTCTCCCCCTGGTGCCCAGCCTTGCCCCACCCATCCGTGCCCCCTCCCTCTCCTGCTGCTCTTCTCATATAACCCCCTCCCCAGGACCTTCTGAAGGCTCACTGGGTGGCAGCTCCTCAAGGCCAGGCCCATCCAGACTCCAAATCTCAGGCCTGGGTGGCCAATGGGGCTCCTTGCAGACCAGACCACCCCAGACCCCAGCTGGCCCCAGAACATTCCCACTGCAACCCAGAATTGGGGTCTCCTGGCTCCTGGGCTTCTGGCTGCATGGCTGAGATCCAGTGTGTAACAGGGGCCCCAGCTTCTGCACCTGACAGGCCCTTTCCCACCCGGGGACAAGGATCCCCTGCATGACCCTCCTCAGCTCACAGACTCTCACAGCTCAGACAGCCTCCTCTCCAGCTCCCATCCATGTGCACATGGGCGCACTGAAGCCAAAGAGTGGGCTGGGAGGGACATCACAGACTCCTAGTTCCCATCCAAAACCCTCCAGCACCCAAGCCTCCTCTGCAGGACCCTGTGCCCTCAGCAGGGCCACGCCCACCTACACTCACACACATTCCCTCAAGCTGAGTGACAGTGACTGTGGACCCCTCTCCCGTTGCTCCCTTCATTGGCCGGGGCTGCTCCCCTCCTTGCCTTCAGCTCTCACCAGAAAGCCTCAGGGGAGCAAGCATGGGACCCCTCCCTCTTTAGAGAAACCCACTGTGCCCTGTCCTGCCCTGCCAAGGGGCTTTTGGCCAGGAGTCAGGCTGACTGAGTAAGAGTAAGGCCCATCTCCCTCATCCCTGCCTTGGGGGAGCCGCCCCTCCCATATCTCCTTCCCATGTTGGGGGCTGTCCAGTGGCGGCCCACCTTCATTCCCCCCTCCCATGGGTAGTTCTGGACGAGAACCGAGAACCGAGCTGGCTCATCGTGACCCCTTCCCCCCTTTGCAGGCCGGCCTGTCCTCAGAAGCTGTGCATTCTAACTGCTCCTGCTCCCTGCCGCACGGAAAGGCCTGTCCCTGGTGGGGAGGCAGTGGCCTGTCCTTGCACAGCTCTATCCAGAAGGACAAGTCTGCCTGACTGAGGGACAATGGAGTAGCCAGTTCACTTAACCACATATGTAAAGTCATATTCTCCAGTTTTTTCAGTTTTTTTTTTGAAAGGCAACATTTTGATCTCCACCTTTTTTAAAGGTAACATATTTGATCCTGTACCCATCTCTCAACTGGTTCCAATTTAGCAGAGAAATAGGGGTGCTACTCACAGCCTCTCCCCATCAGACAGCAGCATCTTGGAGCTATTTATTGGGCCCTAGAGTCCCTGTTCTGTTTGCAATACCAATAAATGAGGTGGAGCCCCCAGGATGGGAAAGAGAAGGGGGGCTTCTCAATGACTCCTGAGCTCTCGAACCACAGCCAGGGTAGGGCCGGGGAACAAGCCACCATCTCACCCTGGGTTCAGGGGCAGGCTCCAGCTTGCTCGCCCCAGGAGAAAGTTCCCTGGCTCCAGACATTAGGTTTCGAGTCCCACCTTCACTCTGGGCCACTCTAGCCACAGCCCATGCACCACGCATCCTATCCTGGAGCCAGCTCTGCCTGAACCTCACCATCCAGACGCCCACTCAGGCCAAAGGTAACACTTGAAGGGGTGCACTGGCTTAAATATGCTGCATGGAAGACCAACCGAGGGCAGGAGGGTCACCCCATGGGCCTGGTCCCCAGAATGGGCAAATGGTCCCCCAACCAGAGCCCTCAGCTCGGCCCCTTGGCTCATGGACCTTCCCAGAGGCTGCTGGGTGAGGGAGTCCCAGAGCCCACCCATGCCCCAAGCCCTCACGTCAGTCAGGGCAGCATTGATGTAGTTGTTGGGGTCCCCATCGGTGGAGATGAGGAAGGGCAGACAGCGGTCAGGTGGCAGGACGTCCATGCTGCGGTTCTTGTCTCGGTTCCGTGGCAGCAGGGCAACACTGCACTCCTCCACATCCAGGGGTGGCGTGACTGAGTTTAGGGTCTATGAGGAATGGGGAGAGGAGTGGGCTGACATCCCATGTCTGCTGGGCCTCCTCACAGCCCGACGAAGGAAGGAGACTGGGCTACTAACCCCATTTTATGGATGGAGAAACTGAGGTTCAGAGAGAAGTCAGAGAGGGCAGGGACCCAGGGTCCCTGTCTCCGGATCATGCAAGGCCTGGACAGAACTCTGGAAACTGGAGGCCGCCTCCTCACTCCCCATGTAACCTGAGGCAAGCTACTATACCTCTCAGCCGCATTCTTCCTCAACTGTAAAATGGGATAATAATATGCCTACTTCAAGGGGCTGTTGGGAGGATAAAGTGAGGTAATGCCGTGCACTGAGCACTGAGCCTGGCATGTGCAGGGCTCCACACACAGAAGGTGTGGTGGGGATCATACTAGTTTATTAGGTGCTTTCAGGGAGAGCACCCTGAAAACCCCCATTCTTCCTCACAGCAGGCTCCATGGACCTGGCAGAGGCGGTCACTTTCCTCAGTCATGGCCCTGCGCAAACAGGACCCAGTCCGGTGCAGCTGGCCCCACAGCAAGCCAGTGACTCGGGGTAATTTCCTCCACATTCTTGCCTCTTGCCTTCATGCTTCCTGCATCTGAGTCAGGGGTCTCAGTTTCTTTCTTTTGTCCTTGGGGATCCCTAACAGGGAACCCCAGTCTCTTATGATCCCCAGAGCCCAACACCCTTCTCCAGGAATCGCAGGCATTTCCTGTGACATCACTCTGTGCCAGGTACCCAGCAGGTGCCATCTGCTGAAGCCTCACAGGAACCTGGGGTGGAGAGGACACGTGGGGTCTCTGCTGGCCACGGACCACTCCCAAACTTCTCTAACGAACCAGCCTTCCCCCATCTCAGTCATGTGACATGATAAGACTGGCCCCGCCCCCAGAGCTAGGCCTGGGCCAATCAGTGTGCTCCATCACTCTGGCCCCAGTGCCCCACTCAGGGATGGACACATGAGAACCTGGTCTAGGACTTTCGTTGGGGCTGTTGGGAGCCCTAAGTGTCTTTTTACGGTCTCCTGACAGTAGAGCTGTCATGAGCCTGGTACTGCTGAAGGCTAGGATGTTGGTCTGAGAATGAAACCCAAACCCAAAACAGCGGAGAGCAGAACCTTCAACAGAGACTAAGTCCTGGCACCATCATTTGAGCTGCTGGATCCAGCCATAACTGAAGCCATACCATATTCAGACCTTCGAAGTTACAAGAGCTATTGGACTGGATTTTTGTCACTTATAACCAAAGGAATCCTGATGAATACAAATCTACAAGGGTGACCTTAACAGTCTTTTTATTTCTGCATAAGAAAACTGAAGCTTGGAGAGGTAATGTGAGTGTACAAAGCTAGTCACAGTTCTTAACTGGGTAAGCCAGGATTTGAACCCACGTTTATCTAACTTCAAAGCCTGGGCTCTCAGCCACTTGGATGCACCACTTCCTCTAGTATCTCTAAGCCTTTCCTAGTAGCCAGACTCTGTCCCTGCTGCTTGGCCCTCAGTGACTCTTCCAGCACTCAGGAATTCCCAACACACACACACATGTACACTCACTCACACCTACATACCCATGCACACACACACTCATGCCCCACCTGGAACTCTTCCCGCAGCTGGGAGGAATTACTCTGTGGATCAATGCGGATCATCTCCTTGTAGGTGGCCTTGAACTCGCTGACAGGGATGGTGGTCTCCCCACACAGGCAGGCCTCCAGGATTGCATCGTGGATGAAGACATACTGCTCCTGGAACAGGAAGTAAGAATATAAGGAACCAGCAGGCAACCAGAAACTAGAGATTTGGGGGTTGGGGGAACAAGCTCAAGGCTGAGGCAGGGGTGCTGGAATCCAACCACATGGTACTACAGGTTGGACCAACCCTACTTGAAACAATCCCCATGTTTGACTCATATTTCATCCCTACAATAACCCTGTGAGAGGCTCTGAAGGTAAGGGGGCCACCAAGGGTCACACTTCTAGTGAAGATACAAATCCAGGTATGTCTTACTGCAAAACCTGTGACCTTGGCCTCATGCTGTTTGACCTCATTCACCTGAACACAGTGGAGCTGAGTTTGGAAAGACCCTAGGAGGTTAGCAGGCCAAGTCTGGGGATGAGAAAGAACAAGGGGAAATCCTGGGGCAAGGAAGAGCCTAAGGACATCCTTCCGACACACTCCACCAGCTGTGAGCTCCTCCAGGAGGGACACACATCCTGGAATAGGCAGCAGGGAGAGGGCTGTCCCCGACCTCAGTCTGGATCATGTTGACGCGCCGGGAGCAGAGGGTCTTCACGCAGTTGTAAATGTCCACAACGCCCTCACATTCTGCCATGTCCAGCATCACATCCAGAACGATATAGCAACCTGTGCGGCCAGTGCCCGCGCTGGGGAGAAAGCAGCCCCAAGCCAGGTCAGAGCCTTGGGGTGGGAGCTCCAGACCAAGGAGAGGAGATGAGGGGTCTTAGGGCACCTGGCCATGTCTACACCACACAAGGGATGGAGGACACAGAGAGACTCCCCAACCCTGGGCCAGGGAGCCAGGCAGAAGGTGCTAGAAGAGTTCTGGTGAAACATGGCAGAGGACCAAGCTGGGGACAGGCCTTGAGAAGGAAAGGAGAGAGAGTAGGGAGAATGCAGAATGAAATTTAGCAACTTAGACTGGGGAGAGGGACAAAGGTGTTAATCAGAGCTTAATCCAAAAATGTTCTTGCCTCCTGGATTATCTCCTGTACATGCCTCAAAGCCCCACACACTCATACCCACTCACATACCAGTGGAGCCTCTCTAACCCTTCCTGCAGATGTCATTCTTTTAAGCTCCCCGAGAAATTTGGGCAGGCTTCTATTAAAACACCCTTCCTGCTATGTGATCATTGTGTGGCCGTCTCCCTAACCCAACCGGGACCTCGTGAGAGCTGGGCTCTGTCCCATCCATCTGTGGGATCCTCATGGTCTGCACTAGGTTGAGCAGAGCTGAGGAGCAGGGAGAAGAGGGCAAAGATGACACCAAGATTTCAAGCTTAAAAATGGTGGTGTCCAAGTGTTGGTGAGAACATACACCAATTCAGTCCCCCACACACTGCTACTGGGGACTTAAATTAGTACCGTCACTTTGGAAAACTGTTTAGCAGTATCTCCTAAGGCCAAACGTTTGCACAGGCAGCAGTTCCACTCTTACATACACAGCCCATAGAAATGCCTGTGTATATCGGCCAAGAGACATGCAATAGATAATCCTTAGCAGCATTATTCATAATAACAGCTCAAATCTGGAAACAGCTCCATACCTATCAACAGCACAATGGATAAACACATGTGGTTTATTCACCCAGTGGAATATGATACAATGTGGATGAATCTTATGAACATAGGCTGAGGGGAAAAAAATCAGACACCAAAGAGCAAGTGCTGTATGATCGATCCCCTTGTACAAAATACAAAACCACACAGAACGAATCTACAGTCTGGAAGTCAGGATAGTGACTGTTCTGGGAGTGGAGGGCGGGTACGGATGGGGGCTCAGGGGGGTTCTGGGTGCTGTAAGTGTTCTGTTTCTTGACCTGAGTGGTGCTGGTTGTTTCTCAGGTTTGGTTTGATTGGTGAAAACTCATAAAGTAAGATAACGCTTAACTATTTGTGTACTTCGCTGTAAGTGTATTATACACAAATGGAGTCGTATTTTTAAGACAGTGTCTCAAAAAGGCCTAAAGAAATCAAAGAGAAATGTTTTGGGGGTGGTAGGGCAGGGAGAGGAATGAGTCTGCCAAGTGGCATTTGGGGAGCTGGTAAGAATTCAAGTAGAGGAGCCAGACAGGTAAAGAAGCCAAGGGCTTGTGGGCTGGGACTCACTGAAGCCACAGGGTTAGAGGTTAAGCTCTCCAATGGGAGAGCTGGGGCAAGAACAGGACAGAGCACTGGGCCCCACTGAAAAGGCAAATGGGAGATAGATGTGCAGGGCAGGAGGCAAAGCAGAGAGAGGAAGGGCAGCTGGGGTCACAGGCACCAACCAGGCCAGGAGCTGGGACAGGAAGGAGTAGAGGTCAAGGGTTGCAGAGCTCGTGGAGGCCTAAGGGTGAGGAAAGTCCTCTGGGCTTGGGGAAGAGAAAGCCCTCCCGGCACTGGGCCACACTTAGCACACAGGTGTGCTGTGCATGCTTGCCGAATGGAAACAAACGAACGTGAACCTGCCTGGTGCCTCACCAACCCCTGACCCCCTCCACGCCCCCAGCACCATCTCGGCATCTAGGCCAAGGGCCTCCATGTGTCAGGGGCAGCACAGGAGAGTTCCAGCCTCAGCTCTGAGGGCAAAGGGCCCTCGGGGTCATTCTCTCCTGTCCTCTGTGTCTCTAAGCAGGAGGAGCTCAGGCCCAGGCTCCTCTGGGGACCTTGAACCAACCCCACGCCCAGTCCCTCTTCTCTTGGAATGTCCCATGCCCCACCTGCAGTGGATGACAATGGGCCCAGCACCAGGTGGGGTGGAGGCCTTCACACGCCGGATGAAGGCCAGCAGCCCTGTGGCATGGTAGGGGACGCCATGCTCTGGCCAAGCTGTGAAGTGGAACTGGCGGACCTCGTGCCGGGCAGAGTAGCCTCTCTGGAGAGACAACAGTAATGACAGTCAGAGTCACTGCTGGCATCTATTAGACACTTGCTGTGTGCCAGACACTGTGGTGAGCATCCGACCACAGGATCTCAATTAATCCTGGGTGTTAACGACTTACCGTACAGACAGGAAAACCAGGGGTCAGAGGAGAAACCGCTTGCCCATGGTTAGACAAAACACATACTAGGCAGGAGTTGGACTGGGGTCTGCCTGGGGTTAAAACTGTGCTATTAATCACCTATCTCTGCCACCAGGTGGCTGTGTAACCCCAGAGATCATTTTGACACTGGTCTTAGTCTAAAGGCGGAAAACTGTCTTTCCTTTGAAGATTTTAGAGGATCAAAGGAGATCACAGACAGGAGGACTTGGCTAATCCCTGGCCATGTGGCCTCTCATGAGCGACATAACTACTCAACCTCACTTTCCTAATCCGTAAAATGGGGCTAACGGTAAACGCCTAGCCCCAAAGAGCTTTCCAGGGCTTAAACAGTATGTGCAATGAGCTCAGCACAGTGTCCAGCGTCGAGCAGGACCAACACTGGGCAGGTACTGCCATTATCTTCAGTGTCTGACTTCCTCACAGAGTCGCCAGCCAAGGCATTAGCTTCCAGCCCCCACAGTGTTCTGGGTGGTTACCAAGCAGCTGCCTTGCTGCGGAGGCAGTGGTGCCATCCTCACCCCTCCTGTCCCTCAGCTGCACAGTTGGGGAAGTAGACTGTGCCCCACCTCCTCAGGCAGCCCTGGAGGGACCCGATGACGGTACTCACCCGCTCCAGGGCAAAGGTGCGCACGACATACTCAGCTAGAGTCTCCGTCTTCACCAGCGTGATCTTGATGTCCCCATACATGTCCGAGTCCTCTGGCCAGTACCGCGAGCATTTAACCTGGAGGCCCCACAGGGCAGGCTCAGTGGGCTCTTCACTGCCCCCTTGGCCCGCCACGTCCCCTTGGCCCCTTTGCCCTACTCACCCTGCCCACCTCCACCAGCTTGGTGATCATGACAATGCTGGAGCAGTGCTCCTGCCACACCATGCGCCAGAAGTCGTAGACCATCTCGGGCTTCGGCCCTGGGGTCACAGAGGGCGTCTGTCCCTGAGGCAAGGTCTCCACCCAGGGCCAGCACACCCACTGCCCAATGAGGGCTCCGTGCTCACCCACACACACACCCAACAGCCAGCTCATGCCTGGGGGGCCCTGGATGTGGGCAGCACCAGGGAGGGCCTGGCTGCAGCCCCCCCAACAACCTGACTAGAGGGTCAGACGCTTGGTCCATGGGCCAAGTCTCCAGGAGAGATGCACAATGGACAGTTGGGGGAAAGACACAACCAGAAGGACCCATGCAGCCCAATTCAAGCCCAACCAAGAGGCACAATTCACGCCTCAGAGGACTGAGCACAGCTACCTCTTTTGCATGCATCACTTGGGAGACAGACAGATGGACTAGGAGCTACAGACAGACTGAGCACACCAGGGAGACATAAAGGGGAACAGACACTGATGGTTGGTTTCCAGGTGACCCAGCCAGAGAGCGGGCCTCAGCCAGACAGAGAGAAGGGAGGCAGGCAGGGAGGCAGCAGATGGGCAGAGAAGGCAGAAAGGTGGCAGAGGGCATTCAGCACACAGGGCATAAGGGGCACATGGGCAGAGGTGCCAGGTACCTTGAGTGGCTATGAAGTGGTTTGACCTGTGGTAACCCTGAAACAGGAGAAGAGGACATAGTGAGACTCTAGGGAGCAGCCCCTCATTCCCTCTGACCCCCTGTGCCCTCCGCTCCCAGCAGCAGCACACACACCCCTCCCCAGGACCTCCTAACCAGGGTGACCCTGTCCTCCCAGGGAAGAGAAGCTGGGACACTACTGTTCCATCCTTGCTGCATGACCCCAAGGACACAGCTCCTTTATGGGCCTAGGGGGTCTACTCATCCATAAATCTGGGTTGATTATCCAGTCAGCTTACAACTCGGCTGCTGTTTGGAGACAAATAGAGTCCAGGGTGCCTATATCGCCCCCAAAGCCCCGGAGGTCTTGATCAACCCCAGGCCCCAGGCTGGGTCTTACCAGCTATCTCAGCCCCACTCAAACTAACCACAAGGGGCAGTGCCCCCTCCCCACTGCTTCCACCATGCGGAGCATGGGCGACCCAGATGAAGGCTTTAGGTGGAAGGCAAATGAGCACATGGGTCACTCGTGGACCTCAGATAAAATGTTTTTCAAATCTTCAATATTAATAATAATCAATAATAGTAAATTTTTGAGACCCTGTCATGGTCATGTACTATGCTAAGCACTTTACCTATATTACCTCCCACAGAAAAGAGGCCAAGAGCTACTTCAGCTCTCAGCCCCAGAGCCCTGAGGTGAAGAAGAGGGACTGACCAGACTCCACTCCCACCCTGGGGCCACAGCCGCCCACGCGTGGTACCCAGGGCAGCCACGCCAGCAGCATCAGGCAGTAAGGAGTCCTGCAGGGCCGATACAGGGGAAAAAAATCAAGCTCAAGCTTGGCCACTTGCCTCAAGTTGTATACCCTCGGCCCAGCTCCCCAGACCCAAGGAGACCTAGAGCCAGATTGCCTGGGTTCAAATCCCAGCTCCACCTGTTGCTAGCGGTGTGCCCTTAGGCAAATCCCTTCACTTCTCTATGCCTCGATTTTCACCTCTATAAAATGGGCATAATTATAGTATTTCCCCCATAGGGCTGTGGTGAATAAATAGAGCAACCTATGTCAAGGGTCTGGCCCTGTGGCATGCACAAACTCAGTATTTAGTCAGTAGTAGCTATTACTATCACTGCTACTTTAATGATCAAAGGGCGTCCCTGAAGATTCAAATATCAAGAATTCCAGAGGCAGATTATTATTAAATTTCTGGTTTACTGGAGGGCTCAGAATCTGAGTCTGGGAGTCAAGTTGCCCTGGGTCCCTATCTCAGCTCTGCCAGGTAGGAGCTGTGACTCCGGGCACCAAGACGGTGCTTCTTGGCTTTTACTGTGCACATGAATCCCATGGGGATCTTGTTAAAGGCAGATTCACATTCATAGGTCTGGGGTGGGGCCCCAGATTGTGCTTCCAGGCGGTACCAATGCTGGGCCTCAAAACACTCTTCGAGTAGCTGGTCTCCCAGCCTCTCTGAGCCTCTGTTCTCCTCTGTAGTATGAGGATAACAGGGAGATACACACCTCAGAGATTCTACTGATACCTACATACCACTCCACAAAAATGCCCAAACTAGTCAAAGTTCCGAATGATGAAAAGCCTCCCAGAGTCACTCAGCCCTCACTACTGGAACTTCCCTGGGTCTAGCCTAATTCTCTCCTGCTGCCTCCCCAGCCATCATGTTGGCTTCAAGTCCTCCACAGAGCTGTTGGATAACTGGGACCCGAGGGGAAGGCCCAGCAAAGGTGCTGCCAGCGCTCCCCTCTTACCCCCAGCACTGCTCAAGCTGGCAGCAGGCCCCTTCCCCTAAAATCCAGATTGCCTGAGAATCCCACACGAGAGCAAGGGTCTTCTGACTCATCCATCTCTGTCCCTCCAGGGCCCAGCACAGTGCCAGCACCCAATGCTAGCCAGTAAATACAGTAATAGCTGAAAGAGTTTTTAAACAGATAACCCTCAATATCTGCATATTAATTTTTTAATTGCATATGTGCATTATTGCATCATTATATAGGGTACCCTGCAATGGAAAGTTTAAAATGACCAGCTGTTAAAGGAAGGTAGGTAGAGCACCTTGAGCACACCCACATTAGAGACCAGCCCTAGTGTGCCCTAGTGCTTGCATGTCCTAGAGCCTGCTCCCGGGACACATCACCCCTCCAGGAGCCTCTGATTAGGTGTTGCTGGGGGACTAGCCATGTGCATCATGGGCAAGACACACTGGGCATCCTGATGCTCCCCAGAGGAAGAAGACCACAGTCCAGTGCGAGGGTGCTGGGCTCAGGCTGGGTTTGAGGCCCAGCTCCATGCAGCCGTGAGCAAGTCACCTCACTTCTCCAAGCCTCAGCCTCCTCATCTGCCAAATGCAGGTCCCTATGTGTGCCATAAGATGATATGATAAGCCTGAAGTGCCAGCACAGAGCAGGTACCCAGCCACTGACACTCTTGTTAACCCAGCATTTGAAGACATTTTAAACCAAGTCTTCTATGGGCATTTCCTCAGAGTCTGACAACAATGAACCAAATGGGTGGGATCAAGACGTCGAGCAAAACCACCTATATTCATCACCTCCTAACTGGGGTACTAGTGCTGGCCATCCACTGCATCTCATGGACCTAACAGTCCATTTAAATTTGAGAACTTTACAAACCAAGTGTTTAAGCACACTCAAAATAAGGGGGGACATCTGGGAACACATCTGGGATGACTGGCCATCTCTACAAGATGCAATTGTGGGAACCTTTCCCTTCCTATATTAGGTGTCTCCATGTTATCTGAAAATCTGATAATGAACTGTATTTTTGCAATCAAAAGAAAGCAAGGAATATATTTTTTAAAGAAAAAAAGGAGATAAAATAGAAAAGGTACCCACAAAATAGTAAATAATCCCATCAGGCATCAAATATGATGAAAATAATATACATTAAAAATTAAAACAGGACTGTTAGATGAATTGGGGTGTATTTTTTTTACTATATAGACTTAAAATGCCCAAAGATGGCACAGTTTTTAAAAAAGGAATACCCAAACTGCTCCCCCAAAATACAATATTCAAATCAGGGCTAAATAGAAGGCAAAGTTTAGGGTTAGGGCTGAGTTTCAAGCAAACCGATCACGAAGGGATTTAAACACCAGGGAAACTGTTCTAAGGGGACTGACCAGGGCTGTCCTTGCTTCCTTGAAGACCCTGACCCTCAAGAAGCAGAGACGGGGTGCCCAGAGCAGCCTCCCCCTGCCCATCTCTCCCAGGGCACCACAGAAGGTGTGGTAGTGAGGACTCATTGGGCATGGGGAGAATTGGGGGACAAAGGTGACAGAGGGTGGTGGCCAGTGCTAAATGGGGCTTGGGAAGCACCCCAACACTGCTGCCCATTTCAGAGCAGTGAGAATGGGATGAAATTCTTCCAACAGGGACAGTGTCGATCTTCAGCCCTGGGTGGCCCCCGGCCAGGCTGCTGAAATGGACTGTTGTTGTGGGCACACGAGTGGAGGGGAAGGAAGACAGAGAGAAAGAGAGAGAGAGAGAGAGAGAGAGAGAGAGAGAGAGAGAGAGAGAGAGAGAGAGAGAGAGCCAAAGACTGTGAGAGACTCTGAGATACAGCCGGTCAGACAGACAGGAGGAGGTGGAGACATGGAGAGATACTTACTTCACGGTTTATCCGAATCTTAATGGTTCCAGTGAGAGAACAGTACAAAGCAAAAGAGACAGATATTAGGCCAGAGGCGGATGAGGTGGAGGGAGCACAGGAGTGGCCAGAATGGGCGATGCCAGCAGGAGGCAGAGCAGAGACGTGTGGCCCAGGCTGGGCCAGGGAGGAGGGAGTGGCGTGTCCCTGCTAGGGCCCAAGGGGAAGCCCGACTGGGACACTGAGACCAAGGAGAGGCCCTCTGTCCCCAAAGCTGCCCAAGTCTGAGAGGCCAGGCCCCACCCACTCCCCAGCCAAGGGAGAGGAGGAAGGTGGGGGAGGAGGCAAGGAATTCTGGAAAATTCGGGGTGGCATGTCAGGCTCCCGGAAGGAGGTGAAAAGAGGGAGAGTAGAGGTCATTTTCAGAGTCCCTAATGACCCCACCTTCCAAATGCACGCCTTCCTCCTCCCACGTACCTCGGGCCTCTGTGCACGCTGCTCCCAGCTTGGGAGGTTCTCCTCTTCCCTCTCCAGCCTCCCAAAGCCAGCTCGACCCGCCTGCTCCCATGCAGCCTGCGCAGCTGACCCTAGCCCTACCACTCACTTGTTGGGTGACTCTAGGAAAGTCATTCCTCTTTTCCAACCTGTGTTTCCCCATCTAATCGGAAATTACAGGTGACCCTTAAGCAACATGAGTTAGAACTGCCGGGTCCACTCAGATGCAGATTATTTTCAATAATATATTGGAAAACTTTTTGCAACAACTTGAAAAAGCATTTTTTCTCCAGCTTATTTTATTGTAACAATATAGTTCATAACACATAGAACATACAAAATATGTGTTAATTGGCTGTTTATGTTATTGGTGAGGCTTCAGGTCAACTATAAGCTATTAGTAGTTAAGTTTTGGGGGAGTTTAAAGTTCTACACAAATTTTCGACCGAGTATAGGATCAATGTTCCTAACCCCCACGTTGGTCAAAGGTCAGCTGTATTTTACTTTTATGACTATTTATATGTCTTGCCCACTAGACTCCTTATGTTCAAGGAAAGCAGGAACCATGTCTGTCTTGTTTGCTGCTGTATCTCTGGTGCCCAGCACAATGCCTGGCACATAGTAAGTGCTCAAAATATATTTGATAAATGAATAAATGGTTCTTCCCCAAATTTGGCTTGCTGCAGGGTTGGGGAGTCTGACCAGGGTTCCTGGCCCTGTCTGTCTCACTTACACCCACACTTGGGGAGCAGACTCATCACCTCTTCATACCCAAGCCCAGGCCTCCTGGCTGCCTGCCTTGTCTCTGGCCCCTCCCGCTGGTCCAGCCAGACCCAGCTGCTGCAGTAGAGGGCAAAAGAGCTCACGGTTAGCAGCAAAGGTTTGGGAAACACAGACAGGCTGAGATTTGAGTCCGTTCTTGACTACTCACTAGCTGTGTGGCCTAGAACAAGTAGCTTCACCACTCTGAGCCCCTGTAAAGTGAGTCATGAGGCTAACTACCTGGTAGAGTGTAGGAATTATACAGAACTAAGTATTTAGTATAAAATGCTTAGCACAGTGCTTGGTACACAGTACATACTCATAAACATGAGTTATTATTCCTAAAGTACCACTCGGATAACAGTCAAACCACTTTTAACAACTCCCTGGTACCCCTAGGCAAAAGCCCAAACTCCTTAGCCTGCTGTTAAGTCCTTCCCAACCCAGTCCCTCCCTGCCTTCAGCCTCACTGTGCATCATGAGAGTACCACCTCCAAGCTTCTTGGCCCGTCACCTACAGGGGATCCTTGCTCACCTGTAGGCCTAGCTGTCCACCCTCTTCCCTTCATCTTGCTCCAATGAAGCTCCCCATCTCCCAGGCCAACACCAGCTAGCAGGAAGCCTTCCTGATGGCTGCCGCCCACTCTGTCCACCCCTCCTCTGGGCTCTCCGGCACTTGACTGCAGGCGATGGGGTGCTCAGAGCCCAGCATTTGAGTCCCCATGTATTCCCTACCAGGTGCCCTGCCTGGACAGGGAGCAGGGGCAGGCAGGGAAGGTCAGCAGAGATGCCAGGACAGGGGCAGCACTCACATCCACGTAGTTGGCGTTAACATAGTCGGCATCAGGGTCTCCCAGCATCGG
This sequence comes from Manis javanica, assembly GCF_040802235.1. Classification (NCBI taxonomy): domain Eukaryota; kingdom Metazoa; phylum Chordata; class Mammalia; order Pholidota; family Manidae; genus Manis; species Manis javanica. The sequence continues at coordinate 21,897,940 of NC_133159.1, read as the reverse complement.
GTGGAGTTTCACTCGGTGCCGATCATCTGGAAACACAGAGCAGGGGGCCATGGGGTGGGCACGGGCTGAACTGAGAGCCCAGAGCTGGAACCATGGGGGAAGGCCTCCTGGAGGCCAGAGGCAGGGCACAGGCAGGTCAGCCAGGGACCCGAGAGGCTCAGGTCCATCAGCAGGCTCTGGGCACAGCGGGAGGCAGGCCAGGCCAGTGGCTCGGGTCTGAGCTGCAGTGTCAGAGAGGTCTGAGGCTATGTGCTGCTCAGGCAAGTATTAGCTGTGTGACCTGGACAGGGGGCTAAACTAGCAAGCCTAGTTTCCTCATCTGTAAAGTGGCAGTTACACTGTCCCATTTCACAGGGTTATTGGGAGGAGTAAGTGAGATACTGGGTGCAGTGCTTAAGCACACGGCCTGGCATGTGATACACGGCTCCCTCTAGCTGTTCTCTCCCTTCCTATCCCCTCCCACCTACTGTTCCAGACCCCAGGCCCTTCCCCAGGACTCACAGGCAGGCATGGGCTCCTGCCGGCCGCTCTTGCCCTTGTCTTTCTTCTTTGTGGCATCCCAGCCTTCAAAGAAGCTCTGCCAAAAGGGAAAGTTGTAGTCACTGGGACAGGGAAACCCCTCCACACGTAAGATCTCTTTCCCCTCAGTAGGATGGGGTGGGTAGGGCCAGGTTCAGGGTCACATTTAGGGCCTGAGATAAACTCACTGTACATCCTTTCATTAGTAAGGGACTAAGTTTAAAACCAAGCAGTGTTGGCGGAGGGAAGTGAGAAGATGGCAAAGAGGGTCAGAGTCCAGAGACATTTCAGAATAAGGATCAGATTTAAGGTGAATCCAGGTTTGAGTGAGGAAGAAGGGAAAGGCAAAGGTCAAATTAAGAGTAGGATAAGGGTGTCAGAATCCAGGTGGATGGAGGACGGGATTCGTGTCAGAGTTCAAACGGAACTTAGGATGAAAGTCAGGGTCAAAGTCAGGCTGGGCTGGGCTAGAGGTCAGGGTCAGTGCTGGTGTCAGGTTCATATAAGGGCTGTAGGGTAAGGGTCATCATCAGGGTCCATATGGAGAGATTGAGATAAGATTCAAGGTCAGATTTCAAGTCAGGGTTAGGATGAAAGTGAGAAACCAGATATGACTGAAACTAGAATCAAAGTCAAAGTAAAAAAAACTTTAGGTTGACTTGGGGACTATCAGAGCAAGGGTGCACCCAGGGCTGGCCCAGGGTTGCAGGGTTAGGGTCCAGAGTGAGGAGGAATCAGGCGAGGCCCTGGCAAGGGGTCCTGGCTGGACTGGGGCCCTGCACCTCATACTCCTGCTTGAAGCCGTAGCCCTCAGCTGTCTTCATCTGGTTGATGTGCTGCAGGAGGTCGGCCACACGCACCGCAGGATGCAGCTGCCCCGTGTGGTATGGGGAGCCCTTCCGGCCACACGGACGCTGCGGAGAGCCCCCCAGGAGGCTGCTGGCCTCAGTGACCCCACCGCTGCGCTGATCCCCTGCAGTCAGAGAAAAAGAAAGGGGTTCCTGACATACATAGGCTTCCAGCCTGAGAAGCCCCAGATGGACCTGGGGGCTGAGAGAGTCTGGCCAATGTACAGGTTGGCTGGATTGTTCGCTGGGGCCAAGCACCAGCTGGCCCCAACCTGTGTGATCCTGGGCAAGTCCCTTCCCTTCTTCTACATGTCCACTTTTCCTTGTACAATGAGCAGGTCGGATCACATGGCATCTGATGGCCCAGCCCTGCTTCCTGTGATCCTGTGGTCCCCTCACACCAGCTCACTGATTCCGAGGGCCCACCTCTGTGACTTCACTGCACGGCCTGCAGGGGGCAGCACTCAGCAGAGCCTGTGACGGCCCCCACCTCATTCCCCCTACTCAAGGAACAATCTGCAACATTGGCATCTCCCAGCAATTACCCCCATTCAAAGACAAGCAAATCCCCAAATTAGCTGCTGCCGCACCCTCTCTGCAGATTAACTCGAGGAACCTGAATAGAGGCATTTCTCCTGCGCAAGCACTTCCATTGTCAGCCTGTGCAGCAGTGTCAGCCAATCCAGGAACCAATCAGGGAACAGGCCAAGAGGTTCACAGTGCACCTCACACCCTGGGAAAACTATCCCTCCCCCTCAGAGCCACCCACTCCCCTGCTCTTCTGGTCAGCATCCCCACGGACATTCCACCCTGGTGCGTGAGACCAGGTCCTGAGATTGAAAAAACAGCCCCACTCAATCACCCACCTTCAGACACTGACTCCCACACACCACTTATCACTCATTCCCTCCTGCTATCCTGGGTAAGGTACAGGGGCTCATTCAAGACCAGGCCTCCACATTTCCCACAGCTGTTCTCTGTGGAGATCGGAACCAGTATGTACAGGTGGGCTACTCCCCGTGGGGCCTAGATGCCACCCCTGCCCTTCTCTGTGCCTTCACACATGCTGTTCCCTCTGCCTCCAACATCCTTCCCCTCCTGTTTCTGCCTGGTGAACTCATACTCATCCTTCCAATCTCAACTGAAATGATCCTCCTTCGGGAGCCTTCTCTATGGCCTGGCCTCTAATTCCCACTCATACGATTGACAGAATGAATGTAAGAGCAATGGGACAGACCCCTGCACAGTTCAACTGTCCCAAACTCCAATCCCTGTCTGCAGCCAGGGAGACTGCCGTGCCCCTTCCATGCCACAGTCTGAAAACTGCCTCCAGGTGGAAAGGCGATTTAGTCCCACGGCAGGGCTGCTCACCTTTTTCTCTTCTCCCAGGAACCACAGTCCTGAGCTGCCTGTCTCCTACTATCTGAAAACAATCACTTCGTATATTTTACCCAGATTTCTAGCCACGCACAGCTGGAGGGTAAGTCACACACTAGTTATACCATCATGGTCAGATGTCCTAAAATGTTCATTTATCAGATGGGGAAACTGAGGTCCAAAGAGGAGAGACTGGCTTAATGCAGTGGTTGCCAAGGTATGTTCCAGAAAACACTGTCCATGCCACATGACTAAGCAGTATTCCATTAAAAAGAAAAGAAGGAGGATGAGGAAGGATTCTATGCTATAAAGAGCCTGTGAAATTCTGGTTTAAACAAAAATAAGTTGGTTTTTTTCCCGGTAAGATCTCTCAGGCTTCCTACTTGCAAATGTACATTTTAAATCTCCAAGAGATGAGTGGAAATAGCAATGTTTCACCACCATCTTTCACCACGGAGAGCTTTTTCTGGTTCAGGAAACATTCTCAGGGAAACACAGTGTAATGCAGTGATTAAGAAACAGTCTCTGGAGTAAGACAGGCCTGTGATCAAATCCCAGCTCCACACGTGACCTTGGGCATGTTATGTACTCTCTCTAAATTTGTGTTTTCACATGTCAAGTGCAGAGAAAGACTGTTACCCTCCAATATGATGGTGTAAATATTAAGTAAGATAATGGTTATAAAGTACCCAGCCCAGATGCTGGCACACAGAGAGCACCTGCAAATGGAGCTGTTGACATGACTGGCAGTTTCCAGGCGAGGGAGGGGCCCTCTGAGTCCCAGAAAGCCAGGGCAGCTGGCTGACAAAAGGGAGCTTTCCTGTCTGTCCTCCACTGTAGGATCTTGGTCCAGAACCTGACAATTCCAAAGAGCATCGCCAACAGTCACACAAGCCAAGTGCAAAGATTTCTAGAAAAAGGGTTTCTGCTGGCTCAACAAACTTGGAGACAGAGGCTTCCAGCACTCTCTGAGGAAACCATGCTGACAGCTCCACGGAGCGCTCTCCAGGTGAGGAGAGGGTCAAAGCAGGGCGGCAAAGACTCTAACAGCTCATCCCAGAGACCCTGAAGGGCTGGCATCCCTGATACAGCCTCACAAGTAGGCATGGAATCAGCTTGCAATGGCCGAAGACGAGCAAAAACCCCACCTGGTTGGGATCCTGATGGGAAGCCAAAGCAAAATCTGGGGTCTTCCCACAGAGCCCGAGGAGACACAAGATATTTCACAAGGACCACCAGAAGATGACAGGATGATGAACAATGATGCTGCCAAGAGGACCTTCCATTTCCTGGGCCCAGAGCAGACAGATCCTAACCCTCCTTATCCATGAACCCCCCCTGTGGGATTTGACTCACCCTCTGTCCCTGCCCCCAGCCCCACCCCAAGGACCAGCTTGCTCACAACTAGGAGCCCCTGAAAGGAAGACGAGAGCCCATCCTCAGCTTCCAGGTCACTGCTGTGAAGTTCTCCCAGGCTCTCCCCAGCTCCATCGTGATTGCAGGACATCTTTTGCAAGTAACCACCTGACAGCCGGTGTCCCTGGGGCTCAGGCCCAGGGATGTGAACACTGGGACTGGAGTCAGAGAGACCTGAATTCAAATTCTGCCTCAAGTCACTTGACCTCCTGGGCCGCAGTTTCCTCATTTGAAAATGAGAATCCCCAGACCTTCCTCAAAGGTGGGCCCTTTGCCCAATTCCCATCCAGTCTTGGATGAAGACAGGCCCTGAGTAATATTATCTAGTAGCACCCTAAAATTGTCCTTCACTGGTTGCAATTAGCAAATAACTTCAAGGAAACAGCCCATAATAACAGCTAGCAATAACAATATAATATGTAACATATTGAATGTTTTCATATGCCTGGCATGATTTTTAAGTCACTTAATCCTCAGAATATCCCTATGATGTGGGCACTGTTGTTACCTCCATAAATGAGGAAACTGAGGGGTTCAGTTACTTGGTCATTAAGAGGCAGCACTGGGACTCAAACCCAGGCCCATCTGATCTGCAGTCCTGCTGGACCCCTGCTTTCTCTGTTTCCTTCTTTCTGATGAAGGAACATTTGTGGTGATGAAAAACCAGGCACTTAACTTGACAAGCCACATGCATGAGCCCACTGGCACCCACAGGGGTCAAAAGTCAGAGGGGTCAAGAGCTCCAGACAGACAGGGCCCAGAAGGATTTGAGGGGTTTCAGAGGCACGATTTCAGAGACAGTGGGGGCACACTCCCACGTGCTGGGAACATCCCAGCTGGCTTCTTCACAGCTAGCCTGCCACCATTTACTCAGCATGAGAAGTCTCTATTTTAAAACTGGCACAATAAGGCTGCATTAGGATCACCTTGGCTTTCTGTCCTAAACTACAAGTCTGGCCTCCACTGTCTGGAGAAGAAAAGAAAGAGGCAGAGGCAAGACCCATGTGGGGCATGGAGAAAGAGAGGGAAGGGGCTGAGACTCAGCCCAGCTCCTGAACACACCTGGAGTTTCGCAGCCATCAGCCATGTCCTGCCTTCTGCCTTCAGTGCACACTCCTCCTCACCATCAGCCCCATGGTATCAACCTCAGCCAAAACCCTGCCCACCCCTGCCCAAAGATGTACTTTCTCAAAGCCCGGACAACACTACTTGCCCACTCCATCCACATGGCAGTTCCCCTGGGCCTGACTTTGCTGATTCAGTCTTATCTCCACAGCTGGTCAGTAAGTCCCCTGGGAGCACAGACCATGTTTCCTGCCTCTCTGAATCACTCGACAGGACTCAACAGCAAGGCTGCGCCCACACCACCCTCACCTCCCACTCTCCCCACAGCCCACTTGAGTTTTCAGCCCACTCAGACCTCTCCAAGTTTTTTTCCCTGTGGCACCTCTGTGCATTTGCACATGCTGTTCCACACCCATCAATATGCTTTCTTCCCCATGTTCAAAATCTAGCCCATTCTTCAAGGCCTAGCATAATACAGTGGAGACAGCAATTTGCAATTCAGAAAGACCTGCATTTAATCCTTGCTAGACACCTGACTTCCCCTCACAGAGCCTCTCTGTTTCCTCATTTGTAAAACAAAGAGTTAAAAATAGCTTCCATATGGGCACTGGTAAAAATTTAATGAGGGAGATCACAAAGAGTACATGATAAATAAGTGCATGTCAATGAATTTGAAAACTTAAATGAAATGGACAAACTCCTAAACAACTGCAACTTACAGAAAGTGGCTTGCAAAAAAAAAAATAGCTTAGATAGTCCTTTACTCCTTTAAATAACTGAATAAAAAGTTTAAAATTTTTCCCTAAAGAAAACAAGAGCAACAGAATGTTTTACTTTCAAAGTGTCAATTATTAAGAGAAGGGACCTCAATGCATTTTATAAGACTAAAAGAATATTGATACCAGAAACCAGAGAATAGTACAAAAAGACAAATTAAAGGCTAATCCTACTCAGGAATACAGATTAAAATCTTGAACAACATTATAAGCATACTGAATCCAACAATATATAAAAAATATAATGTATCATGACCAAGTTGAATGCATCCCAGGAATTGAAGGTTATTTTAACATTAGAAAATGTAAAAATGTCACTCACCTCATTAACAAACTAATGGGAAATGACAAGTACAGAAAAAAAGCATTGACAAGTTTAATGTCTGTTTAAAAAACCTCTTGGCAAACTAAAAGCTGAAAGGAACTTTGTTAATCTGATAAAACATTTCTACCAAAAATTATAGCAAATTTCATTCTGGATGTTTAATGTTAGAAGCATTGCTTTTAAAATCAGGAAAACAGGACAATGATTCTTTCTATCACCAGTTCCATTCAACATAGTCCTAGCAGTGCCATGCAGAAAGACGAGGGGGAAAAGGATAAAAAATGAGAAAAAAGAAACAGACCTGCAGTATTCATAGATACTTTGATTATACTCAAGACAATCTGAAAGACTCCACAGACAAATTAGAATTAATAAGAAAGTCTATCAAGGAGTATGGATATAAGATCAATACATATACACACAAAAATCAACTACATTCCTCTATATGAGCAACAATTAGAAATGAAATATTTTTTTAAAGTGTACTATTTGTACTGGGAAAACTGGATATCCACATGCAAAAGAATGAAGTTGGACCCTTATCTAACAACATATACAAAAATTAACTCAAAGTGGATCAAAGACCCAAGACTATAAAACTCTTAGAAGAAAACATAGGGCAAAAGCTTTATGACACTGGATTTGGCAATGATTTCTTGGCAATGACACCAAAAGCACAGGCAGCAAAAGAAAAAAAATAGATAAATAGGGCTTTGTGAAGATTAAAAATTTTTGTGCATCAGAAGACACAATCCACAAGAGGCAACTCACAGAATAGGAGAAAATATCTGCAAATCATATATCTGAAAAGGAATAGAGAGCTCCTAAAACTCAACAACAAAAACCAAGCAACCCAATTCAAAAATGGACAAAAGGCTGGAAGAGACAGTTCTTCAAAGATGATATACGAATAGCACATGCTCAACATCACATCATTCATCACTACGGAAATGCAACTCACAATGAGATACCACCTCATACCCATTAGGATGACTGCTAGCAAAAAAATAGAAAATAACAAGTGTTGGCAAGCATGTGGAGAAACTGGAACCGTTGGGCACTTTTGGGGGGAATGGAAAACAATATCGCCACTGTGGAAACAGTATGACAACTGATCAAAAAATTAAAAATAGAATTTCCATATGATCCCACAATTATATTTCTGGCTACATAACCAAAAGAATTGAAAGCAGGGTCTCAAAAAGATATTTGTATAGCCACACTCTCAGCAACATTATCTGCAATAGCTAAAATACAGAAGCATCCCAAGTGTCCATTGATGAATATGGATAAGAAAAATGTGGCATATACATACCATGGAATATTACTCAGCCTTAAAAAGTAAGGAAGTTCTTTTTTTAGTGTCTATGTTATTTTATTTTTTTACTGTGGTATAATAGATGTATAATATATTAGTTTCAGGTTTGCAACATAGTGGTTCAACATTTGTATACATGCAAAATGATCACAGTAGGTTTAGTTACCATCCATTACAATATGAAGTTAACACGTTTTATGTATTTGGGTGCTCCTATGTTGGATACATATATATTTATAAATGATTTATCTTCCTGTTGGATTGACCTCTTTATCATTATATAATACTCTTCTTTGCCTTTCATTACAGTTTTAAAGTTTATTTGCCTGATATGAGTATAGTTGTGGTTTCCATTTGCATGGAATATCTTGTTCCATCCCTTCACTTTCAGTCTGTGTGTGTCCTTACTTCTGAAGTGAGTGTCTTACAGATGTGTCTTGTGCTGTTTGGTTTTTTTTTTGCTTTCTCTACTTAGCCACTGTGTCTTTTGATAGGACTATTTAGCCATTTGCATTTAAAGTAGTAATTGATAGGTATGTATTTATTGCCATTTTGTTAACTGCTTCCTGTTGTTTTTATAGTTCCTCTCTGTTCCTTTTTTCTCTTTCTTTCTTCCCTTGTGGTTTGAGGACTTTCTTTAGTGCTACATTTAGATTCCTTCTTATTTTCTTTTGTGTATTTACAAGTTTTCCCTTTGTGGCTACCATGAGGTTCACATGTATCCTCTTCTGCATGTAACAGTCTATTTTAAGTTGATAGCAACTTAAACTTGAATACACTCCAAAACTCTACATTTTTGCCTGCAATGTTTTATGTTTTTTGAGGTCACATTTTACATCTTTTTGTTTTAGGTATCCGTAATTATTGTGGTTTTAGTTAATTTTACTACTTTGTCTTTTAACCTTCTAGTAGTTTTATAAGTGATTAATCCACTACCTTTACTATATATTTACCTTCTCAGGGAGAGTTTTACTTTCATGTATTTTCTTGTTATTAATTAATGCCATTTCTTTTTAGCTTAAAGAAGTCCCTTTAACATTTCTTATAAGCCCAGTTTAATCATTGTAACTCCTGTAGCTTTTGTTTGTCTAAAAAACTCTCTGTCTCTCCTTCAATTTCGAATGACGTAAGAGGGAAGGAAATTCTGAAAGATGCTACAAGATGGAGGAACCTTGAAGGCTTTATGCTAAAAGAAGTAAGCCACTCCAGAAGGACAAATACTGTATGTATTCCATTGATATGAGACAATTAGAGTAGTCAAATTCATAGTAACAGAAAATAGAATGACAGTTGCCAGGGGCTGGGAGAAGGTGGAATGGAGAATCATTGTGTAATGGGTACAGCGTTTCAGTTCCACAAGATGAAAAGAGCTACAGGGTTGGGTGGTGGCGATGGCTGCACAATATTATGAATACATTTAATACCACTGCATTGTACACTGAAAAATGGTTAAGATGGTAAATTCTGAGTTATGTGTATTTTACCACACACACACACACACACACACACACACACACACACACACACACACACACACACAATGTACCATTTCCAGTGGAAACCAAAACTACAAGAGACCTGGAGGTATATCTAACAAAAGATGGACAAGATTATATGGGGGAAATTATTGAAAGATGTTTAAGCTTAAATAAATAGAATGGTATCTATCATATTCATAGACAGAAAGACAATTTCAGAAGAAGTCAAGTGCTTCCCACGCTTATCTAAAGACTCAGTACAAAGCCATCCACCAAAGCTCTTCAAGGAACTCAGAAAGATGATTCTAAAATGTATAAGAAAGAGAATGAGGACAAATACAGCCAAGATAGTCTTGATGAAGAACAAAGTTGGGAGGGTTTGATGTTTCAGATATCAAGACCTATGTAACTATAGTAATTAAGCAATGAGGTGCTGACATAGGAAACACCAATTTGGCTGATGAAAGAGGAAAGGAAGCCAAACAACAATCCACAGACATATGGAAATGTAATAGATGATAAGGGTGGTGCCACAGATCTGTGATGAAAGTACAAACCATAATAACTGAGGGTTTTCCCCATAGGGAAAATAAAATAAAATCTTAATTCATATCACACACCAAAGTCAATTACAGTTGGATAGAGACTTACATGTGAAATGCAAAACATCAAAACTTTTAGAAAAAAGTAAAAAATATCGGGTGACCTTGCAAAAGGAAGACTTCTTTAAGAATCCATAAGAAAAGTAGAAATCAGAAAAGGAAAAGATTGATGAACTTGACTAAATTTTTTTTAAAAACCTGTTTATCCAAAGACACTATAAATAACCTACAAAGATGCGCCACAAACTGAGAGATGATATTTGCAATTCATAAGTGACAAGTGATTATCATCCTAAACATATAAAGAACGCCTAAAAACCACTAAGAAAGCAACAGAAAACCTAATAGAAAATTAGGTAAAAGACATGAGCAGGCATTTCGTGGGAGAAGAAACCTGAATGGCCAATGATGATTTGACGATACGTTCAACCTCATTAGTAATCAGAGAAATGCAAATTAAGACTATAGAGAATTACCATTTCATACAAACTAGTTCTGCAAAAGTGAAAAAGCCTGGAAATTTTAGAGCTTGATGTAGAGCAACAGAAACTCTCATGTACTTCTGCTAGGTGTGAACACAGGCAAAGCCACTTTGGAAAACAATTTGGCACTGTCTTATAAAGTGGGACAAGAACATACCTCAGAAGCCAGCAATTCTACTTCTAGAATCTCCTGTACAGGTACATCTGGAGATTCACTTAAGAATATTCACAGCAGCCTCATTTGTAATAACAAGAAAACTAGAAGCAAATCAAAGATCCACGGATAAGAGAATGGAGAAATAAATTACAATCTACTCACACGATGGAAAACTATACATCAGAGAAAACACATGAACTACAACGAAACACCCACCTGGATACATATTAGAAATATGATGTTGAGTTGAAAAATAGAGTGGGATTTCATTTTCATAAGGCTCAAAAGGAGCAAAATTATACAGTGCACTGTTTGGGGAAAATGCACACATGGTAAAACTACTCCAAAATAGGCAAGAAAATTATAAACACAAATTTCAGGGGTATATTTCCATCTAAGAGGGAGGTAGGGCATGTTCTTAGGGAGGAACACCCAGATGATGTTCTAATTAACCAGTGGCTCACCAACACTTGTGGTATTATCACTTTATGACTCTCATAAACATTACATATTTTCTTTTGTACAAATCATCACTAACTCAAATAGAAAGATACGCGATGAAGCGATTCATGACATGCTCCAAGGCCACACAGCTTATTTCCTCTACTCTTCCTGGCACAGCATTGAATAATGTGTACACATTTCCTCACTTAGTCTTCCAGCAACCCTACCAGCACAGATGATCTTTCCCCCCATTTTATATGTGAGGAAGCAGACATCCAGAGAGGTTAAGTGACCTGACCCAGGTCACACAGCTAAGGAGACCTGAGATGTAAACCAGGTCTGTCTGACTCCAGAGCAATCAACCCCTCTTAGCCACTGCTTTCATGCCTCTCACACAACAGGCACTCAATAAGCCAGGAGACTGCTCTGATGGCCTCTGATCACACAGCATCACTCCTGTCTCTGAGTCTGTGGGGCGCTTCCCACAATTAATGCATGTGACCTCAAGCTCCTCCTACACAAGCTTAAGTTCTCCGTCTTCCTAAAGCTCCTCCAGTACAAAGGTTCCCCTGTGTCTTATCTGCATCTCCAGGGCCCGTGCTGGTACCAGCCAGGGCACAACAGATGCTGCAGTTTGGGTCTGGGTGTTACAGAACTCACCTGATGGGGGCCAGGCCCCAGGGGGGCTCCGGTGCAGAGCCCCAGAGCCACGAGGGGCGGGGGAGGGCCGCACTCACCACGGAGGCTGTAGCCGTGGGCCTGCACGAAGGAGAGGCCCAGCCGTTCGTCCTCCTGCAGGGTGCTCCGGTCCGTGAAGCTCCGGTCTGCGGCGCTCATCATGTGCGTCTTCTCCTGGCGGGAGTTCACGGTGGCCTTGGTCATGCCCACTGGCTTCCTGCGGAGGGGCGTTGGCAGGAGATGTGGGTGCTGAGCTGGGCGGGACAGCGCCCTGAGGTGGATGGGAGGCCAGTGGTCAGGGAGCCTTAAGGCCAGGAGCCAATCTAGAAGCATCTCTGGATGCTGAGGGGGCTCTTCCTCCATCCTTTGCTTGTCTGACCCAGAGGGCTGCTGTGTCCCCCAAAAAGGGCCTAGGCAGGGTCCCTGCTGTGGAGACCTTTCCTGAGAGCAAGGGACAGAGCAGCAGAGGTCTCAGACCTGGCTCCTACCTTCACTGGCCCCAACAACTCAGACAGTGGGAAGGAAAGTCACCCTGGGCCTATTTTCATATCACAGCAGTGGCCCCACTCTAGATTAGGAAGACGGCTGTGCCAGCTCCAGCCCAGCCCAGTGTGCCCCCATCTCCATCCTCTTTACCCCCTGTCCTCACCAAACCCCTGCCCTGGGGACTCCTTTTCCTCCTGCAATGAGGATGGACAACACTTCCCCTTCATGGCAGAGGGTCTGGCTAGTGTTCCCCAGGGCTCAGGAATCTTCCCCTGGGCACAGAATGAGCTCCCACCATGGCTTCTTCCTTCCCCCTGGATGCCCAAGATGGTCCCACCATGGGCCACATTAGCCTTACAGAGAGACCAACACAGGGTCCATATTCCCACCACTGCCCGCTGGTCCACCGAGCCCCTGGAAGCAGCAGAGGGAGAAGGCACGAGGCCCTGGTCCCTCCCGAGAGGGCAGAACTTTGGAGAGGTCCTAGACAAGGAGGGAGAACAAGGGGTGGGGAGGCAGAGGCCACAGCTCCAGGACTGAGGGGCTGAGCAACAGGCAAAGGGGACCCACGTCGAGACTGAAGAGCCTAGGGAAGCCTCCAGGCGAGAAAGCCGTTCACCTGCTTGACCTCACGGCATGTAGGAGGTGGGGCAGACCTGAGCAAGGACTTCCAGGTCGTGAGGGCTCAGGGACACTGATCATCCATGGAGATGAAGAGGCCAGTGAAGGATCTTCCCAGATGGCAAGCCCCCATCAGCCTGTCCTGGCCCAGGAGCTGCCTGGCGCAGGAAGGACAGGGTGACCTCTGGACGCCCCTCCTGCCAGGACCACATGTCCTTCCTGAGCTAAGAAGATGGTTCTGTGGCCACCCTGGGGGCCAACGCTGCTGTGCACAGAGGTGGGCACGGCCTTCCCAGTGTGGGCAAGACGGCCCAGCGGGTCCAGGCCTCCTCCCCCAGCCCCACCCGCAGGCTCTGGGCAGGACCTCACCGCAGCCCAGGGCAGAGCCAAGGAGCCCTTTGGGGGCAGGTGACAGGCCTCCCTGGCTGTGACCTTGACCACCAACATTAGAGGGAAAGTGGAGGAGGAGGGAGAGGAGAGGGGAGGGGTGGGAGAGAGAACAAGGAGGAGGTGGGGGGAGGAGAGAGGGCAAAGGACAATGACAGGGACAAACGTGGGGAAGGGGACAGAGAGGGGACGGGGTCAGACACAGCACACCACAGGGAGGACGGACAGAGGGCCAGGGACAGAGGACAGCCGGGCAGGCTGGCTGCACAGTGGTGCCCAGCAGGGCCGCCACGAGGGGACGCTGGCCTAGAGGCAGTCCCAGCGGTGAGCCCCGGGGCTCTGTCCCCGCCCAGGCCTCTGGCCCACCTGGAAGGAGAACCAGACACCCGGCCGACCAGACCCACAGGCCCCAGACCCGGAGGAACCCCCAACACCGCCGGCCTCCCGGACCTCGGGGGGAGGTGACGCAGGCGGCATGAGCCACGGACCCCCGGAAGCTCCGTGTTCAGGCTCAGAAGTTCCCTGCACAGGCGGGGAGGGGTGGGGGGGGTGGGAGAAGCGCCTTGCAGGCGATTCCTGTAAAAGCAGAGCTAGAGGCTCTGTGGGAGCTGACGGGGGTTTGGTTGCTGGAAAAGCCCGTGTGGCACTGGGTGACAGTGAAGACAGAGGCAGAAGACAGAGCAGCACCCGGAGGCCGTGGGGTCAGGTGGGCCTGGGTGGTGACCCCAGCTCTGGGGCTTCCTGTGATTCCAAGTCCCTTAACCTCTCTGAGCCTCAGTTTCCCCACCAGCAGAAAGGGAGCCATCACAGACCCTGCTGCTCAGGGCAGAGGGGAGGACTCTGTGTGAAGGTCTGAGCCCAGAGGAAGCACCCAGGGGACGGTGAGTCTGAAGAGCCTGGGGCTGCCTGGCTGCAGGTCGTGACCTGAGAGCCACGTGCACTGCAGGGAGAGCTGCCAGGTGGGAACAGGTGTGCCCCCCACATGCACACATGCACACCCTGGACTCCAGAGTGGGAGAGTGGGAGGGCCCTCCTGGGCGTGGACTGTGGTCTGAAAGCAGGAAGTCCTGGCCAGCAGGAGAGGCTCAGGAATACCTCGGGAATCCTCAGGGACAAGGGGACACAGAGGCGAGGAGAGGGTAAGTGACTTACCAGGGGTGACTCAGCAGAGCTGGGTCTGAACCCAGACTGACCACAAAGCCAGCGCTCCTGACCTCAGGTGAGGACAACGTGGTGAGGTCAGACACAGCCCAGGTGGGAAGCTCAGAGACAGAGGTGGCCCTGGAGGAGGGGCTGGCCCTAGGCCAGGCGGAGTGCGGAGCCCAGCCCAGCCAGGGGGCGGGGGTGGGGTGTGGGCTCCCCCAGGGGCCAGACACAAAGGCCAGTGGAGCTACTTACGGGTAGTAGGAGTAGGCATAGTGGTCCCTCCTGGCAGCGTGCAGAGAGAACAGCACAGTTGGGCCCGTGTCCTTCCACAGGTGGGGTGGGACAGGGCCCAGCCAGCAGGGAGGGGCCTGGTGCTTTCTGTGCTGGGCAGGGGCTTGCCGGGGACTGGACAGGTCAGAAGGACCTGCTTTGTCCCAAGGGCTGGCCAGGCTCAGTCACTGAGGGCCAGGACCCAAGGCCCTTCTGGAATCTTCCCCAAACCTGCTGCTGGAATGAGGAGGAAGTGGGGACAGGCCCTGAGGGAAGCAGAGCTTTCACAGTCATACACACTCACACACACAGAGAGAAATACACACATTCACACATAGAAACATGCTCTGGCACATGCATGCACTCACAGACACATAGGCAGCCACACCCATACACTCATACTCAAACACACTTTACAATGACACACACAAGTCCATACACAGATATTCACACACATGCATACGCAGATGCATGCACTTTCACAGAGAGACCTCCACTCAGACACTCAAACGTAACTGATCTCAGCCCTGCAGACAGCTCCCCACCCTCAGTCCCATTGCAGGGCCCCCTCTGCATACACTTTTGCCAGGAAGAGAACGGCTGCTGGGACACGGAAGGGGCAAAGTAGAGAAGACGCCAGCTGGACTCCAAGGCAAACTGGGGGCCTCCCCTCACCCATCTGGAATGCCCTGGTGTGGAGCCCATTCAAGAAGCCAGGTCACTCCTTCAGGAGCCCCTAAAGCACAGCTTGGGTCAAGAGATTTGCTTTTACCACAAAGCACCCATAGCAAGGAGGTAAAGCAGGTGTGACCCCACTCTACAGGCGGGAAAGCCAAGTCCCAGAGCCATGGCTTGCCCAGGACTCCCTAGGGGTCAGTGCCAAAGTCCAGGCCCTCGGCCTCCAACACCCGTCCCAGGAGCTGTCCCAGAGAATCAGAACCAGCTCTGTGCTCCCTCCTGAAGCCCCATCCTGGCTCATCCAGGAGTCCTCCATTCACCTGCCCCACATCACCCAGTCAGCAGGGAGCAGGGATCCCAATGAATGGCCTCCCACAAGGAAATCCTGCAGACTGGGGAAGGGAAGGAGAGAGGAGAGTGAAAGACGGAGGCCCAGAGAGGACAGGAGATTGGCTTGGGGTCGCAGAGCATGACTCACACATCCCGGGAGAGAGGGGAGGGTCCAGGGCCTTATGGCTGGGGGGCCCTGAAGGTGGGGGGATGGATGAAGGAATGGCAGTCTTCCGGTCTCAGCTGAAATATCATGGCTTCACAAGAGCCTTCCCTAGTCACTCCCCCAAAACCACCAACTATGTTATATCCCCTTTTGCCCTCTCTTTGCCCCCAGCCTCAGAATCCTGTTCTGTTCACAATTTGTGATGATCCATTTGTGCTTTTTCTAGTTTAGCTCCAGGCTCCACACCAGCTGCAAAGCACAAGAGAGCAGAGTCCCCGCCTCTGGATCCCCGGGGCCCTAGACAGTGCCCAGCAGCTTATAACCCCCAAATAAATATTTTGTTGAATTAACTAATCAATAAGTGAGGGAAAATAAAGAAAAGAACACACACCTCTGTGAGCACCCAGTCCTCCTCTAAACAAGTGAAGTTAATGTCTCCAGCTGGCACTCACAGCACCCTTCCCCGCCCCCCTCCACACGCTGACTTGGGAGTCGGGGGTTCGGGAGGACCCCGCTCCTCTGGGCCAGGCCCGGGGAACACACAGCCAACAAGACCGGACGTCTGCCCTCGTGGAGCTCTCAGCCCAGCACGGAAGGTAAAGGCTGAGCGAAGAGCTACGAGGAAGTACATGAAAAGGCAGACAGAAGAAAGCGCTGCTGAGGAGGAGGGTGGACTCGGGAGCAGAGCAAGAGGCTGAGACCCAGCCTGGGCTTGGCCAGGTCTCCCCCCCGCGGCCCCAGGGTTCCCCAAGGGCAGATGCGTCCAGTCACACTGTCCACACAGGCAGGGCAGGATGGAGAATCTGACATCTCCTCCAGCTGGCACCCCACTGTCTCCCATAATCTCCCGACCACCTCCTTCCTCCAGGGTCACGGGGGGCACTGGGTGACTGTCCTCCCTCTGGAACCTGCAGGCCCATTACATTTGTACCCCAAGTCGATCTGAGCAACTCCACCCCTGACAGAGCTGCTGTCCCATGACACCCCACAAGGCAGACTGGGGGAGCCCTGAGGAGCACAGTGGAGCTGAGAGATGCTGCAGAGTGGCACTGACTGGCTCTCAGGAAGTAAGAGGGGTGGGGGGTGTAGATTTCTGTGGTAGCCTGGAAGGCTTTATGGGAAGGCAGCTGGGTAAAGTGGAGGGTTTTGTAGTGAGGCCCTGGCAGCATTCCTGACCCATCCTCTCCTGGCCCAACCATCCCTGCAGGAGTGGCTGGCATCTCCCACTCTGCCAATCCTGTCTCCTCAAGGGTGAATTTCCAAGGCCTCAAACACCACTTGCAACCCCCCAAAATCTGACTCCTCCATCTGCCCCACCCCCACCCCCAGAGTTAACTCTCAGGCTCCTTGCTGGGAAAAAGGACAGGGACTTGCCACTTGCGGGCACCTACCATGCAGCAGCCGTGGTGAGGCCCTTCACATCCCCAGGCATGAGGAGCGCGGGCTCTGCAGTCAGGACTGGGTTCAAATCAGGCCCCGTCACTCATCAGCCAAGTGACGGGCAAGCCACTCAGTTACAGTTTGCTCATCCATGAAAAGGGAGTCAGACCTGCTTTGTGGGTCAGGCCCCAAGAAGGAAATGTTTTCTGATGTACACCAAGTGCCAGGACAGAGCTCATCACACAGTAGGTGCTCAATACCTAATGTTACAATAGATGATGTATATAAAGCACCAGGCACATAGTAATAGTCATTAAATGATGGCTTAAAATATTTTGCTTCATGAAACTGTGCAGACACTAGGGCAGGGGAAAATCAGAGCCTAATGTCCTGGACGGGCCACTTCCACCCCGCCCCCCGGCACGCCTCACCTCCAGACTCTCTCTCCTGCTGGTGCCTGACCTCAGGCAAGGGGGGGCCTGGCCAGTTCTCTCTCCTCCTCCTGGCTCCTACTTATCTGCTCCTGGCAGCCCAGAGATCCTGTGCCAAGTGGCCAGGTGTGCCCAGCCTGGCAGCAGCAAAGGCTATAGAAGGCAGAACCCAGGTGGCGAGAGGGTGGAACAGGCTCTGTCCCTAGTTCCCTGGGGGACCCTGGACAGGTCCATGCCCCCTCTGGGCCTTAGCATCTCCATCCCTCAATTAAGATGCTTAGACCACAGTGGCCTGGGGCTGTCTGCTGGGGGACGAGGTGGGGCAGAGGGCACGCAGAGGGGTCTCAGAAGCTCCCACCCAGCTCCAACCAGGTCAGCCTCCAGCTGTCCCATGTACTGGGCTTGCAGGGAATGCTTTATTTGGTGTTTTGAAGACAGGTTCTGTTGCTTTAAAAATATTTGAAAACCACAAGACTTGACATCCTTGAACTACCTGAACTCTGAGTCTCTACAATTCTAAATTCTGAGATTCTTACAATCCCAAATCCTGGATTTCTGAAACTCCAGAATTCTAAGTTCTAGATTCTCAGATGTGCTGGGATTCATGCTGCCCACTGCAAAATGCACTAGGAAACTGATTCTTTGAAGCACGATGCTAGACCTTTGAGGGCTGGGAAATGCTAGGGACAAGAGGGAGGTCTTCTCTGAGTCATGGACCCAGGAGGACTCCTCAGGGATTAACAGTAACAGGGTCCAGGGAAAGCTGAGCCCAAGGAAGGGTGGGCCTGGGAAAAGCCACAGCTCAGAGTCCCTGGTTTAAAGGGGAGCGAGCAACACCCTCACTGCTCAAGGTCAACACCACAACCCTATCGTCAATGCAGACAAGTTGGCAGAAGGTCTACACAGGGCCAGAGATTCAAAGTCAGGTCACCTCCACATACTCCCCATTGGAACAGCCCAGCAGGCACAGAAGGGCAGTGCCCACTTCCAACACAGCTCCTTGGCAGCAGGCACTGAGTACCCTTCCCTGGATAGTGGCACCTGGCACCAGCCTGACCTGGGCTTCAGCCAAGCCACTCTAGGACAGTTCCATTTGCAGTCTCTGGCTCCCCACCGCCCGGCTTGGGCCCATCTACAGGCCTGATGCCCAGGCTGGCAGCCCTCCATATGCTTGCCAGGAGGCTGCCCTACCAGCCCTGAGCCACCGCTACCCTGTGCCCACCAGGCCTCTGAAGAGCAGAAGCCTCAGGTGGGCCAGGGCTCCAGCCTCACTCACCCCTTGCGGATGATGATAATGATGGCCCCCAGCAGGAGGATGAGGACAGCAAGGCCCCCAGCACAGATGCCCAGGATGAGTCCCATCTCCTCCGACCTCTGCGACACCTCCAAGGGCTGCTTGCTTTCCTTGCAGGCAGCTGGGGAGAACAAAGCAAGACAAAGGATCAGAGGAGAGATAGGGACCCCCCCCTCCACCCCTCCACCTCCTGCCTGCAGGGGTCTGAGCTCCAAGGAATAAACTGGGCTGCACAAAGACAGCTGCCCCTTGTCCTCAACACATACCCAGCCTTTCAATCAGATTTGTCTCCTCACCCCCCTTACACCTCTGCCTTCCCTGGTCAGAGGCTTTACTTGCACTGTTCCCCTTTCAGGAATAGCTCCCCTTTCCTGCTTTCTCAAATCCTCCCCATCTTTCAGTGGATGGAGGCTGCCTGGGCCTTCAGATCTACCCTCTTCCCTCCTGGGAGGTCGGGGAGGTGGGGAGAGAACTATGTATCTAGAGCATGGTTCAGGCATCTCAGGATGGGGAACCAACTGCATTCCCAGGCTGGAAGCAGAGACAATCCCTACACTGCAGGGACCCCTCTGCCCACCAAAGGAATGGGGGCAGATAAAGAACCCAGGACAGTGCCCAGTACCATCACCCCATGGCCCAACCATAATGGCTCCCCACCCACAGGCCTGGCCCAGACCCCTGCCAAGGCCTCTTCTGTGGCTACTGTGAAGGAAGAAGAGGTTAGCCCTGCTGCCCAGTCTAGAACGAGCCTTGAGGTAGGGCAAACGGGGACCCAGAAGGGAAAGGTCTCCTCACCCTAAGCCTGCCAGGCCACCCTCCTCTGCTCCAACGGCCCTGGGCGCTCAGGGTCCCCAGAGCCTAGACGGGAGGAACCTGCTGCTGAAGGCCTGAGGAACCTAGGGGCTTACCTTTCCTGGCAATGCGGATGCAATTCAGCCGGGTCTCCTGGAGGCACAGATGGGGGTCTCAGCACCGCTGAAGTCCCGACCTGACCCTCCCAGGGGGTGGGGAAGGGAGAGGGGGATCTTGGGCAGAGGCTTATCTTGGTCCTGGTCAGGTTCATCTTAGTGGGACTGTAACTAGACACCCTCCCAATTCCACACCTGGTGGGCTCAGGAGGGCCTGCAGGGGAACCAGGGAGGGTAGGGAAGGCCAGAGAGGGGAGGGGCCTGCCAATAGGGCAATGCCATAGGGAAGAGGAACGAGGAAACAGGGACAGGAAAAGAGCAAGGGAAGGGGGACAGGGCCTCAGAAATGAGGGCAGCGGTTTGGTTAGGTGTAGCAAGCTTGGGAAGCAGAGATGGGAGGTGGGAGGAGCCTGGAGAAGGGCGGGGCTTCAGGGAGGAGGTGGGTCCTAGGCCTCAAGGTAGAAGCAGAAACTTGAGATGGACCTCTCTAGGAGAGAGGAGGCCAAGATAGAGACCAGGGCCTCAGAAAGAGGCAAAGACTAGACTGGGGGCTTGACAGAAAGGGGTCTGGGGAAGAAAGCCCAGGAAGAATGCAGTGATCTGAGGGAAGGAGCCTGGGGTCGGGAGGGCTGGGGCGTGGGACTTAGGGGCAGGGGGTTCTCCAAGGAGGGTTGGGGCCTGGGGTCAGGAGGGCTAGGAGGGCTGGGGTAGGGGGTGCTTCAAGGAGGGTTGGGGCCTGGGGAGTGAGGGGAGTCTCTAGCGGGCTGCTCAGGTGGCTCCAAGGTGTCCCCAGCCTTCCCCACAACAGCCCCCATCATAACACCTGCAGGTCTCTCACCCCCTTCAGGTGGCTTGTTGCCTGGAAGTAGATGAGGTAAGCCTTCCTGGGCTCAAGTGGTGGGTTCCAGAAGCCACGATAGGTCTGGTTGTCACCCACGGTGAAGGGCATAGCCTCAGGCAGACTGCTGGCCATCAGTTCGGCACCAAAGTAGTGCACCAAGCCGCGGGCCAGTGCGGTGTCGAAGGTCAGAGGCACTGGGAAGCAGTCCTGACTGCCTGGCTCCCGCCGCAGCCTCCGTGGCCGCTCCTCCTCCACAATCACCTGGTACACACTGGACGGAAAGGGACAGTGCAGTGATCACAGGGGCCAGAGGACAGGCCCAGTAGCCCTGTGGTGGTAAAGGGCATGGGCTGTGGAGTCAGGCCCAGCTGGGGGCTAATCTGGGCTCTGCCTCCTACCAGCTGGTTAACTCAACCTTCCTGGGCCTCAGTTTCCTCCTCTGTAAAACGAGAGTGATCCCAGATTGTTCCATGAGGTAGGTGGAAGACAGGCAATTTTAACAAGCAGCCAGAGCCTGTCAGCTGCTATTACTATGACCACGGATGTAAGAATGTGGGCCTGCATGGCGGCACCATGCCTCAAGGCACCCTGCTGACTCCTCAGTGTGTCCTCCAGCACCTGCCACTGGACCTTGGAATCCACCCAGAGCCTCAGACTGCATTACTGATTGCTCCCTCTGGGCCTCGGTAAACTAGAGTTAGACCTGATGCAGTCATTCATTCAGTAAGCACAGGTGATGGGCCCTGTGCTAGGCACTGGGGGATCTAGGCTTCCTGGCACTGACCTCTAGTAGGGCAGACAGTCTCTGAGCAAGCAGACAAGGACCCAATAATCCTACATCCTGAGTACCCACCCAACCCAGGGGCAGCCTTGAGTCTACAACTCTAAGCCTGTCATCTCCAGGTCCTGACAGCTGATCTGTGTTCCCCAGTCTGTATTCCCACTGATCTGTGTCTCCTGGTCTCAACTTGTGTGTTTCTACTTATTTTTATCACTTTTCTGAATGGCCACTTGCTATGAGTGCCTCCAAATCCTCTGTGGAACAAAGCCAAGAGTAAATAAACGACTGCTGACAAATTTAAATATTTCCAGTCCCAGTCTTAGCAAGTGACACCCACACTGACAGCCCCTGCTCTGGAAGTAGAAATGCCTTTGTCTTGCTCTCCAGCTGTTTCTTTTGAGTTTCTATGCTAGGGGGGGATCACCCCAGCATGCTGGGATTTGGGCCACACAGACTTGTTCCCTGTCCCTCACACGCTGCTAACCCCAGCCCAGGCCCCTCTCCGCCTCCATTTCCCAGGCTGACATCAGGCCTCCTCTGGCCCCAGGTCCCACCAGGAGATGATCATAATCAACACTGGCCATGAGCAAAGCACATCTTGATCTGGGATGATCCCAATTATTCAGATAAGGAAAAGGAAGCTCAGAGAGGTGAAGCGACATGCCCAAGATTGCACAGCCATGCCTCTGCCCTCTCACCGTGTTGCACCCCATGCCTACCCGCCTTGTCATCATCATCCCTGGGGGACCCTGACAGTGCCTGCTCACACGATCCCCCCAAGAGGAAGGAAAGGAGAAGATGCTGCTGGATTTCCAACTCCTCCCAGATTCAGCTGCACAAGGGCCCTGAGTCTCCTGCAAAATGCAAAATGCTCCACAGACACCCTGACTTTTTCCTGTTTCCCCTGAGACTCTGAGAATCCAGCCCAGGACAGGCTTTACAGTAACAAATACAAGGGAGACAAAGCACAAGAAAAGAGTTAAAAGTGAGGGAATGTCAAGGGCACCTGGGCAACCCATTACCTTCTTGGGGGCTTAGTAGGACCCCGCAAAAAGAGACTGTCACCCTCTCCCAGCACATGACTCTGCAGGAGGAGGATGTGGACCAGAGGGGCAGGGAGGCTCTATGACTTCAAGAAAAGGTGTCAGCTTTGCAGACAGACCTGGGTTCCAGCTGTGTGGCCTTGGGGGCTATTATTTAGGCTCTCTGAGCCTGTTTCCTGATGTGTAAAATAAGGGTAATAGCACCCACTCCACAGGCTTCCATGAGGATAAAATGCCCTGTGCAAGTAAAGTCCCTAACATGGTGTCTGGCTGACAGCAAGTATGTGCACACATCCCACAAACCCTTCATGCTCTCTCTCACACTCACCTCCACACCATGCATCACACACACATCACATGCCTTTATCACACACACACACACACACACACACACACACACCATGGTGTCTCCAGCACCTTCTCCCCAGCAGAGGCAGCCAGCAGCAGCCCCAGTTTTCTTTGGGAAGAAGGAAGTGGCAAAGCCAAGCTCTTGGCCACTCCAGAGAGATGGCCTTCTCTGGCCAGCTGCTGCATCCTTCTAGAAAACCCATCCCTGTGTCTTCTTGGGCAGGAACCTCCAGGGAAAAGCTAGGAAGAAATAAGGCCCCCAGAGTTTCACTTCTCCAAGGTTCTGAGGAAAGGCCCTCCGAGAGGCCTGGACAATCACCTCTCCAGGCTGGACGCTGTCCAAAGATCTCACCCACAGCCTGAGAGGGGAGTGACTGCAGGCTGTCCACTGGCCCAGGGTCACAGAACACCCTCCACCTAACACTCTGGGCCCAGAGTGGGAGCCTGAGGGAGGACATGGGCGAAGTGGCCTGGGTGGGGGGCTCTGCATCAGAGGAGAGGCCTCTTCCCTATGGCCCTGACCTCCCGCCCCTCCATCCAGGCTTTCCCACCTGATGGGCGCACCGCGGCCCTGTGCCGGCCTCAGCAGCACGGTGATGGTGTTCTCAGACTCGCCCAGGGGTGATGGCATGTCAGCATAATCAAAGCTAGGAGCTGGGGAAGGGGACAGGGACATAAGCATGGAGCCTGACCACAGGACCACGAAGGCCAGGTCTCCAGCCCCCTTGACTTCAATCCCTAAATGGTACAATCATCATTGGGGGCTCTCTATAACTGCCCCCAGGATGCCTCCCTGCTGCCCCTCCTCTGCCCACAGAACCCTAGGATTCTCTGCCACCTCCAAAGGATGGGGTCAGGCCAGGGTGAGGGAGGGCTCACCTGAGATGTTGGTGGTGATCTCAGTGAGTGCTGCCTGGCCAAAGCCTTTGCCCGTGCGTGCCCGCACAGAGAACAGGTAGGTGGTGCCTGGGTGTAGGTTGGAGAAGACGTGGTAGGTCTCATTGCGGAGCTTGGAAATAGTACGTCGCGGGCCCGGGACATTCACAGCAGGGTCTGATGACTCAATGCTCTGGTAGCTGATCTGGGGGCAGGATTGCCAGGTAGGTGGGCACAGGAATGGGGAAGGGCCTTATTGGCCCCACAGTCTCCCACCCATCATGGTTCGGGTGAGCAAGGGATAGGCTGGGCAAAGGGGATAGGCTCAATGGAACTGTGGATGCCTACTAGCCCAGGCCTCTGGGCATCTCTGCTTCTCTCTCCTGCCTTCAGGACTCCATCCCCATAACCCACAGGGCAGATGCTGAGCAGAGCTGAAGGAACTTCAGTGATTCCCTCTGTCCACCCACCATGCGCCTCCCTTTCCAAGCTCTCTGCCCACCTTCCACCAGGGGTCCCCACTGTAATGGGGCCCAAACCCACCTCATACTGAGTGATGAGGCCATTGGGCTCCTGGGGCTCCTCCCACTTGAGGAAAATCATGTCCTCCAGTGGCGTGAAGGTCAGGGACTCGGCTGCAATACCTCCAGGCACTGAGGAGGAGAGGCAGCATGAGGCGAGGGAAAGCGGGCTCTGGAGCCAGGTACCTGGTCCAAACGCCAGCCTTGCCATTTCCTAGCTGGTATGCTTGGACTGCTCAGCCTCTCTGAGCCTCAGTTTCCTCATCTGTGAAATGGATGATAATAACCCTCCTTCACCAGAATTAAATGACGTGAGTACATAAAGCACCAAGGTAAGTAACAGCAATTTCATATGGTTCAACCTATTTCTGAGTACTCAGAAACGATAGCTAGCTTTTTCATTATTGTACAGGTTGCATTCTGCAGAGAAGAGTGTTTGAATGCTCCTGTTTTGTTCCAGTCGAGTGATTTTTAGAAAATACAGACGTTTGCCAGAGAAATAAAAACAATTGCATTAGAGTGGCGAGATTATAGGTGGAGATGTTTTCCTGTCTAAAAATTTCTGATTACCCAAACACGTTGAGTGTAGAAAATCCAAATGAACATAAAGAAAATAAGTGGCACCTACAAATCCCTCACCCAGACATACTGTTAATATTTTAGAATAAACTATTTCAGGCATAGTTCTGTTTTGTTTTGTTTGTATTGTTCTAATGTATCATCTTAGCAGCAGTCAGGAGGAATTTCTTCTAGGAAGAGAATTGTCTTTGTTTAGGAAAACACCTCAATAAACCACTGTGGGGAAGCTGAAATCCTAAGGCAGAGGAAAGCAGAAACCAAGAGAACAATCAGTGAAATCAAAGTGCTCTGTGTGAAAATAAGCCGTTAACAAGGCAACACCACTATCCACCCAGCAAAACAATAAAGTGAAAGAGACAATTCCCAGTGTTAGTGTAAAGTAAAATGCAGAGTAACTGAAATTTTCACACACTGCTAGGGGAAGCGTAAATTGATACAACCACTTGGGGAAACTATCTGAATATATCTACTCATTACAAGCACATATCCTATTCCATTGCAGAACCCAGCGATCCCCCTCCTAGGCATAAATCCATCAGAAATGTACACCTATCTACCCCCAGAAAAAGAATTTACAAGGATTTTTCTTTGCAGCACTATTGAAAATAGCTGAAAACTGGAAACAACCCAAATGGCCAGCAACAGTAAATAGGAAAAATAAATGTGGTACATTCGCATAATGGACTATTCGGCAATGAGAATGAATTCTTTAGAACTATACACACAACATGGCTCAGTCTCTCAAGCATAAAGCTGTGAGAAAGAAGCCATTCATAAAAAGAACACACACTGTATGATTCCACTGATGTGAAGTTCAAAACCAAGCAGAAATTAATCCATGGCAATACAGGTCGGGATGACAGTTACCCGTGGAGGGTGCGTAAAGGGGCCTCCTGAGCTGCTGGTCATGCTTTTTCTTAGTCTGGGTGTGGGTTAGCCTGATGTGTCCAGTCTGAATCCACTAAACTGACCACTTAAAATTAGCATACTTCCTCTAAGTATTATATAATGAAAAGTAAAACACATTAAATTATAAATTATTAGACGGAGTCGGGAGAGAGGTAGAGAAAGAAAGAAGACCAAGCAGCCCAAATGAGGCCTGATCAGAGTCAAGTGAAGCAGCTACAGCAATAATATTTTGGGGATGGGGGCCAGAAGTCAACAGACTTTAAGAATAGAGTGGTCTGATGTTGAACTTGAGGTTGTTTGTGACGGGTAGCAGATCATGTCACCCAAAAATATGCCACTTGGCATAGGACTATTTTGAGCTGAATTGAGAAGCAGATGCAAAAGCTCTCTGCCCTCCCCCTATTTTTCAAAAAGCAGAACATAAACATGTAAAGGTACCCCTCTCCCCTTTCTAGGAAGTTAATCACTGAGACAATGCTAGACCCTTATCAGCCCAAATAATCGACATAAACTTTACTAACCCTTACCTACCATTAGCTTTCCACATATTTGCCTGCACAGAATTCACTGTACCTAGAATCTCAAAGTACTTTTCTTTTGTCTTGTCAATTCTCTAAAAATTGTTAGAGAAGTATTTTGTTAAGATGCTATATAAGCCCAAGTTCTACCCACCCCTCTGAGTTACTCATCACTGAGTACTCCCTTGTATATGTGCAATGCACATGGTAATTATCTCCTGTTTGTTTTTGTCTCATTAGTCTCTTTTCCCAGTCGAATTTATAGGCTTCCAGCCAATGAACCTAAGATGGGTAGAGGGGGAAAAAAAGTGAACTTTTTCTTTATCTACACTTGCAGTATTTCAGTGTAAATCCCTCTAGTCCTCACCCCCAACCCCAACAAATCCTCAGGGCATCAGCTCAGGGCACAGGGCATACACACTGACTTGGGTGAGTAGGGTTTTGTGCAATTCAAGGAAGGAGTTGCATTTTTGTGTCTGGCCCACTGCTGTGCAGACAGAAAATTACACTTAGGCAAGAGGCAAGAAAAACCATCAACCAAGGAGCTTAGGGTACCTGGGGGTTTGCAAGAATCTGGGGCATTTGCAGGATCTGTGCTGGCATTACAGCATAGCTGTTAAGAATGAAAACTCTGAAGCAGATGGCCAGGTTTGAAACTCAGCTCTGCTATCTCTCTACTAGCTATGTGACTTCATCTGTAAAAGGGGGATAGTAATAGTCACCTACTACATAGGGTTGTCATGATGATTATAGGCATTAATTTATTAAAAGCATTCAGAATAGTGCTTGACATGTAGTAAGTGCTAAGTAAGTATTAGCTTGACATAAGTAGAACACTGCAGCCGATGACAGAATGCACATTTTTTTCAAGTACACATGAAACATCTACCAAAATTTAACCATATGCTGGGCCACAAAGCAAGGATCAAATCTAAAAAGACCAAAATGAGAGTATTTCCTCTGACCACAGTTGAATTAAGCTAGAAATTAACCACACAGAGATAATTAGAAAAGTTCCAATTACTTAGAAAAATATTAAGCAATATAATTCTAACCAACTCGTCAATCAAAGAAGAAATCATAACAGAAACTAGAAAATATTTTTACCTCAATGGTAATGAAGATAGGACATTAGGACATATCAAAACTTGTGGGCTACAACTAAAGCAAGGCTTAGAGGGGAATTTATAACTTTAAAATCCATACATTAGAAATGAAAAAAGGCTCAAAATCAATGACCTAATAAACTTCATCTCAAAAAGCTAAAAGAACAGCTGATCAAATCCAAAGAAAGCATAACAAATGAAATAAATAGAAAATAAATATATAATAAAGAATATCAACTGAGCCAAAATTAACTCTTTGAAAAGATTAATAAAATTTACATACCTCTAGCAAGGGTAAACAAGGAAACAGAGAGAAGGCACAAATTCCCAGTATCAGGAATGAAAAAGGAGATATCACTATAGATCCTACAGACATTAAATAAATATAACAATAGAATATTATAACCAAATTTATGTCAAGAAATTTGATGACTTAGGTAAAATGAACAAATTCCTTTAGAACACAGTACACCAAAACTGACAGGAGAGTAGAATATTCTGTATTCTGAATATTCTAATATCTACTTTAAAAAGTAAAAGTGTTCTTAAAAAACAACACCACAAAGAAAACTCCAGGTCCAAATGGCTTCAACAGCTGAACTCTTTAAATACTTAAGGAAGAAATTACACCAACCTAACTCAAAGTCTGCCAGAGAAGAAATGTTAGTTACCATTACTTCGTTGTTACATAGTCGGTTTAATCCTAGGCAAAAAAATCACTATAAAAAATTCAGTCTCAGACATGGGCTGTCTACGGGAGGCACTGAGAATCCTGGGAATCAGGGCTGGCACTCTTACCGTCTTCATCCGTCTGGAAGGTGACCTCCTTGCCCTCCTTGCGACCCTCAGGGTTAGTGAGGACAAGACGCACGTTAACATTCCGGTAAGGCAGCAGATTCTTGATGGTGTGGCGGCTGACACCCCGCTCCATCTTCACACACTCCCGGATGGTCTGGTTGTGGCCGCTGCCCGGGGTGTAGTGATAGCAGAGGGACATAGTGTAGGTGTGGCAACGTGTCACATTGTAGCCCAGCGGTTCCCACTGCAGGGTCAGCTGACGGGCCTGGATCTCAGCGAAAGCCAGGCCTTTGGGGGCCCTCATTGGCTCTGGGAACAGAGAAGCAAAGAGAAGGTGCAGGAAATGGGAAGAGAAGAAGTGGGATAGGAGACAAATGCATCAGTAGCTAGCTGAAGTCATCCCTCCCTTGACCCCAAGAGCTTGAAGGATCCCCTAGAACAGTGAAGCTGTGTGTTTTGGAGTCCAGTGGGGCCAGATCTGAATCCTGGCTCTGCCACTTGGAGCTGGCAACCACTGGCTGAGTGACTTCACCTCTCTGAGACTTAGTTTCATCAACAACAAAATGGGACAATAGGCCCTACCTTACAGGATGGATATGAGGTTTCAGATAATGCATGCAAAGCATGTGTGATGATGGCCCAATATACAAAAGGCCCTCAAAAATATTAGCTGCAATTATTTCTAATAACAGTTCACCTCCTGTTTGAAGATCATCCTGGAGGACATCAGGATAGTCTGAGTCAACCAGTTGCTGGATTTTTCTTAATTTGTTAGTTCCAAACTTGCTCTAAAACAACTTACAATAACATATACGAACAATAATATATAAAAATCAGGATGATGGGGGGAAAGGTTGCCAAATAATTAAATAACATCAGAGAATGTTAGGGAAGCAGAAATGCATGCCATTAGGTCCTTTGTGGACCTAAAGTTAAAGTTCAGATTGGGTGGTGAGTTCCTTGACTGCCATAGGAAAAAAAGAAAATATAATGTTATATAATAGCAGTTACTAGGGACCCGTATGTGCCAAACATTACTCTAGAGGCTTGAAATGCTTTCTCTCATCTAATCCTCTCTATAATCCAACAGATGGGTGGTATTATTAGCCCTGTCACACAGATGTGGAAATACAGGCACAAAGAGATTAAGTAACTTGCCCACAGTCACACAGACAGTAAGTGGTGAAGCTGGGATCCAAACCTGGACAGAGTGGCTCTAGAATCCATACTCTTAACCACCTCTACCCTGCCTCCCCATAAGGAATTAACTGTGTGAAAAAAAAAGAAAAGAAAAAATCACACCAATGCCTCAGGAGAGACAGCTACCCCAACGTGAGTGAAGGGTATGTTACTATGCTTTCCAGCCTCTTGATGATTCCACGGGGCCAGGAAGTTATCCCCATCTTATGAGTAAAGAAACAGGCTTCTGAAGCAAAGCCAGGATGGAGCCCAGGAGCTCAGCCCCCAGTCCTGCATCTGCATGGACCAGCTGTGTGATCTTAAGCAAATATCTGGGCCTCAATTTCCTCATCTATAAAATGATAAAAGCCAAGATTACTAACGATGTTTTTCTCTCTGGCAACCTGACTCTGAAAGGCAGTTTCATTACCCTCGAGTTCTGTGGGCACCTGCAAAGCATTCCCAGTTAGAGGACCTCAGGATATGATACCCCTTGGTGAATAAATGAGAAAGTACTGCTGCTTGGCTTCTTAAGATGATTAAGCATGACCTTATTATCATTTCTATATGATTAATTTGCTCAGGATACTCTTTACAAAGGAGATGCCAAGGGAAACATCAGCCCAGGCTGCTCTTTACTGGAGAGTGCATGGGGAACACAGCTTTAGACACTGGCCCCAAGAACAACACAAAACAAGTTTCCATTTCCACCCAGAAGCTTTTCTTTCTTCCCTGGGCCACAGGCAAGTGGCAGTCTTCCAGTCATGTATCAGGCCACCAAAGAGATATTTCGGCGTCTGCTAGGAGCAAGGCCCACCTCCTGACTTCTTACAGAGAGCCTGGCTCTCTTCTCCCCAGGCAAGGCAGACTCGATCCCTAAGCGCTATTGGCTGCAAGCCCACTTAGCACAGTTATGTTTTCTCTCCCATTCCTGGGCCACAGAGATTTTCCTGTTTTCTACATAGTTTTGTTTTACCCATGGTTCTTGTGTGTTTGGAGTGCAAGAAGCAGATTTTGTGTATGCTAACTCTGCCAACTTGTTTAGAGGTAGCTGCTTTATTCCCTGGCTTTATGGCTCCAGTCCTGGCTGCCCCACATGTACAGGCCCACAGTGTCTGTGCAACCCGAAGTACCACTGGGTTTTTTTTGCACTAGTGAGAGCAAGTCTCGGTTCCCTGCAACTCTGCTCACACCATCCCCACCCCCTGAAACACCTGCCCCAGATCCCCTCCCATCCTTCTAGGCTTGGCCACAGTGCACTGTTTGTCTTGCCCTCCTGCAACATTTTGAAAAGGGCATGAAAAGCTTCATGTAAACCAGTGCATAGGCTGGGTCAAGACTGTGGCACATAGGACAGTAAGTGTCCCATCCAAAAGGGCAGCTTCTATCAGCTCCAAGCCATGTTGCCATGTAGGACTACAAGCCCAGGGTTGCTGGATCCTCCCATTTCTTAAGAGAGACCAGAAATTCAGATTTTTTTTTATGTGAAATCTCCAGATTTTTAAATACTGGCAACCTACTCAGATTTTTCCAACCAGTTTGCAAGGCACAAAATAGCAACCTCCAACTTGGAGGATGAAACTTCCACCCTCATACTTGGGTATCTCCTTCTCTAACAGCTGTGTTGGCCCCCAGCTACATTGCTAGACTGAGGGGCCTTTGAAAAGAAAGCTCACTTTTCTCTTTGCTCCCCATCCCAATCAAATCTGGGCAGATCCAGGGGCTCAAATCGTTTGTTGACTATAGACTGATATGTTGATTGAGGGGTGTGAATTCATGAGTCTCTCTGTTTCCAAAAACCATCTGGCACCCAGACTCACTCTCTTCAGCTGCCAGTGTACACTGGCAAAACAGAGCTTGGGGACCTCAAAGCCCCATCCCTCTAAGTTCACAGGGCTGCAGGCCATTCAGAGATCAAAGGTCATAATACACCTTAAAACAAGGAGGCTAACAGTTAACACCTGTTAAATTAGCCAACATGTGCAGTGCTAATGAGGATGCAATAACCCTGAAACACTCAACTGTTCCCATGGAAGGAGCTTTGGAGAGGGGTCAGGTGCTGCCAAGTTCAAACCCTATCCCCTCCCCGTCATCAGTTCTGTGACTTAGGGCAAGTCATTGAACCCCCTCTGAACCTCAGAATCCTTGACAGAAAATGGTGACAATAACACCTACTTTGAAAAACAAGTGTGAGAGTTACAGGAGGTGATGTGAGTCGAACTTCCCAGCCTATTGTGATTAATAAATATGTGTGCCCCCAAGTGCGATACTGGTAGTGATATAAAGTAGCACAACCTTTTTTCTAAACATCAAAGCCCTTTCTTACACCACTACAGACCACTCCTATTTATGCTAAAGAAATTAGTGGGGGTGGAGGTGGAGGGAGCATAAACACTAAGCTTTTCAATGTAGTATTATTTAGAATACTAGGGATCTGGAAACCAATAGTCCAGCAAATGGAGACATTCAATGGACTTCTATAGTCAACAAACATAATTATAAACAACACATGGAACACCACCAAGCAAAGGCAGCAGAATACAGAATGCTTTCTCCATCCCAATCACAGGGGTGTAAAAATGTGTGCTGTAGGCATATGGGCAGAGATTTGAAGAAGAGAGAGGAGCTACAACAGCTGTTGGGCTAGGATGGAGTGCTCTAGAGTGCTTTTGTGAAAATGCCTTTTACTAACGTTATATTATTTTTAGAGTAAATAATATTGTCAGAGGAGAGTTTTAGGGGGAGACAGGAGATGACAACACAGTTGGCCAACCACAAAGCAATTACTGGCCCAGGGGCCTAAGCATGGAGGGGTGGTGATGTCAAGGAGCATGTAATTAGGAGGGGCAGGATGAGTTGTTTGGGTCCTGTCAGTCTGGTCCCTGCCCCAGCTTCTGTCCTGACCTGCCTATGCAAAGAATTTAGCTGTGCCTGGTACAAAGTGGGCAGTCAGCCCACGAGGTTAGCTGCTGTTGTGGTTATTGTTTCAAACACTGGATTGGAAATCCAGACCTTGAAACTTTGATTCTGACTCTGCTGTGGACTCACTCTCTAGATTTGGACAAGTGAGTAGATCACTAAATCTCAGTTTACTCATCTGTGAAATGGGAATAATCAACAGCTGTCACTAGGAAGCTTGGCTTCTTGACCTGCTGGATGATCCCAGGCTAGCGCCTTCTCCCATCTGCATACTATGGGGAAGAGAACAGAGATTTTCTGAGGCCCACCTGGCTCTGGCTTATTTTATTCCAAATATCCAAACAGAACAGGCTTTGAAGAATTTCAAACAGCAATAATAATGCAAAATAGTCATTTACAGAGTGCTAACTGTATGACAGGCACTATGCTTCACATGCATTGAATGCATTTACATGGAATTATCTGATTTAACCCAAAACACTGGGAGGACCCAAGGTTCAAGCCTCACAACTCCTCTCTTTTCCACCTACGTCTATTCCCTAAAATCTAAGGACTAATCAGGGTTCTCAACTTCGGCACTATTGCCATTGTTGGACTAGATGACTCTCTGCTGTGGAGCTGTCTGGGCATCAAAGGATTCTGAGCAGTTTCCCTGGCTCCCCCTGCCCTTTTAATGCCACCACCACCTCACCCCAGTTGTAACAACCAATGTCTCCAGACACTGCAAATGTCTTCTGGGAGACTGGATAAAATGAAAATTCCTGTGGCCAGGATTCTCACCTGGCCCTGGTTGGCTAGCTCGCTACACATGTGTGGACAAGACGTTGCTTTTGACTCTATACAAAGAGCTCCGCCCAGTGCTCTGGGAGACACGGTGGCATGGCTGCAAGGCTGCAGGAGAGCAGAGCAGAGGCTGGAGTGGTGGCAGCAGTGGGGACAGAGACTGGGACGGCTGTGCCCAGAGGATGGCTGTGCAGGCAGAGAGGCCCAGAGGCAGAGACCGGCTTGCTGCATGCAGACTCCATCCAAGTGAATGAGATTTCAGTGATTGACCTGCCACTGTGGAAATAATGTTGAGTATAACCCTTTCACCCCAAGAATGTTCTACTGTCATTTCTTTGGTCACACTGAATCCATAGTGAACTTGCCCGGGGGTGAAATCCATTGGCAAGACAAAGACAAAATCACTCCCAGTTGAGAACCACTAGCATAAAAGATTTCATCCTGTCTCATGGCTTTAAATACCATCTACACTATGTCTATACCAACGACTTTGAAATTTATATCTGCTGCCTGAACCTCTTCCCTAAACTCCGCATTCATAAATCCATCTGCCTGATGGATATCTTCACGTGAACGTCTAATAGGCGTCTCAAAGTGAACATTTCCAACACAGAACTCCTGATCCACGATACCCCATCACACCTGCTCCTCCCGCAGTCTGCTGCTCTGCCGTAAATGACAACTCCATCCTTCTAGCTGCCCAAGGAAAACACCTTGGAGCCATCCTTGACTTCTATTTCCCTCTCCCTCATTGCATAGCTAATCTATCAGCAAACACAGTCATTTCTACTTTCAAAATAAACCCAACATCTAACTACCTCTACCTCCCGGCTCCCAGCGTCCGCCATCTCTCAGCTGGATTGTTGCTGCGGCCCTCTCACAGGTCTCCTCTCTGGGCCCCTTGCCCCCCTAGACACTATGCTTCACTAAAGGGCCCGAGTCATCCTTTAAACAACGTAGGTGATGTCGCTCCAGCTCTCCAAATCCTGCAATGGCTCCCCAGTTTACTCAGCATAAAATAGCTGAGTCCCACATCCCCAGCGCGATTTGGGCCTCCTCTCCTGCCATCTTTCCCTCAGTCGCCAGGCCACAGTTATACTGGTCTCCTTGCTGTTCCTCACCACTCGCCGAGCACACCCTCCATGCCTTTGAGCTTGCTGTTCAGTCCATCTGGCATGCTCTTTCAGCCAGCAGTTCCTTCAGCTCCCTGCATGGCTCAGTCCCTCACTTCCTTCCAGTCTCTGCTCAGGTATCACCTCCTCAGTTCAATGGTCCCTTGAGCCTTTTTGAAATAACAGTCCTCCTACCCCCATATCCCATCCCCCTCCCTACTTTACACTTCACAGCACTCTTCCTCTGACAAACTTGTATTTCATTTGTTTACTGTCTCCTCCTGCCAGAATGTGAGTCCCATGCAGAGTTCCTGCACAAGGAGGTCACATGATAGTGGCCTTTGTCTTTCTTGGTCACTGTCCTACATCCCGAGCCACTACAAATAATACCTAACCCATAGTAGGCACTCAGTAAATGTTTGTCGAATGAATCTTCACACTTACCCTATATGGTAAAAATTATTATTATTCCTATTAACAAATAAGGGGACTAAAGCTCTAAGAGGTTAAGAAATCGAACCCAGGTCCCTGAGCTACAAAGTAATTCCCACTGAAACACTGACGCACCCACCACCCAAGAATCCCCCCAAATGTGGCATTAAACTGGTTTTCATATGGTTCCAGACCAGCTTTGCTGATTGGCAAAAAACAACTAACCTCGACCTAAACCTTGTACCTTATCCAACAATTAACTCAAAATGGATCATGGACTTAAATGTAAAAAATGTAAAACTATAACAATTTAAGAAAAAGTGAAAATCTTTGGGATCTAGGACTAGGCAAGGAGTTCTTAAACTTGACACCAAAAGCAAAATTTAAAAAAGAAAATTTTGCAAAACTGGCCCTCATCAAAATTAAAAATGGTTGCTCTGTGAAAGCTAAAAGTCAAGAGAAAATATTTACAAACTACACACCCAACAAAAGACTAGTGTTTAGAATGTGTAAATAACTCTCAAGATGCCACACTAAAAAATGAATAATCCAATTAGAAAATGGGCAAAAACATGAACAATTCACCAAAGAGTGTATACATCATTAGGCACTTCAAAAATGCAAATTAAGACCAGGATGGGCTATCAACTACGCACCTCTCAGAATGGCTAAAATAAAAAATAATAACACCAAATGCTGGCAAGGATGCAAAACACTGGATCACTCACACATTGCTGGTAAGAATGTAAAACAATAAAGCCATTCTGGCAGTTTCTGATAAAATTAAGTATGCAATTACCAAACAACACATCAGTTGTACCCTTGGGCTTTTAATCCCAGAGAAAAATTAAAACTTATGTTTATGCAAAAACCTGTACACAAATGTTCACAGCATCTTTACTTGTAATAGCCCAAAATTGGAACCAGTTCAGATACCCTTCAACAGGTGAATGGTTAAACAAACTGTTGTATATACACACCATGAAATACACACCAATAAAACTGAACGAGTTATTGATATACGCCACAACTCAGAGTAAACTCTATGGAATTATGCTGAGCAAAATAGCCAATCTCAGTGCCAAGACAACTCAATGAGAAAAAAACAGTCTTTTAAATAAACTGTCCTAGGACAGCTGAACATCCACATGCAAAAGAATGAAGTTGTACCCCTACCTCCCACCATTTGTAAAAATTAACTCAAAATGGATCAAGCACCTAAACATAAGAGTTAAAACTACAAAACTGTTAGAAAAAAGTAGGGGTAAATCTTCATGGTTTTGGATTAGGCAATGGTTTCTTAGAAATGACATCGAAACCACAAACAAGAGAAAAAATAGATCAGACTTCATCAAAAGTAAAAACTTTCATGCTTCAAAGGACACTATCAAGAAAAGTAAAAGACAATCCAAAGAATGGAAGAAAATATTTGCAAATATATCTGATAAGGGTCTAGTATCCAGAGTATATAAAGAACTCTTACAATTCAATAGTACAAAGACAAATAACCCAACTTAAGGTAAAAGATCTAAATAAACATTTCTACGGAGAAGACATACAAAGAAGACTCATGTGCCCATGAGCACATGAAGAAATACTCAATAGCGTCAACCATCAGTGAAATGTAAATCAAAACCACAATGAGATACCATTTTATATCCATTAGAAGGAGTATAATCAAAGACAGATAGTAGCAAGTGTTGGTAAGAATGCAGAGAAATTGGAACCCTCAGACGCTGCTGGTTGAAATGTAAAAAATGGTACAGCTGCTTTGGAAAATAACCCAGCAGTTCTTCAATGGTTAAATATAGAGTTACCATATGATTGGTATGGTATATAACCAGGAGAAATGGAAACATGCCCACACAAAAACCTGTACCCTGCATTGTTCATAATGGCCAAAAAGTGTAAACAACCCAAATGTCCATCAGTTGATGAATGGATAAGTTAAATGTGGTATGACTATGTAATGGAATATAATTCAGCAACAAAAAGGAATAAATGCTACAACATGCTACAACACAGATAAACCTTGAAAATATTATGCTAAGTGAGAAACCAATCAAAAAAGACTATATATTGTACAACTCCTTTTATGTGAAATGCCTACAAAGAGGCAAATCTATAGAGACAAAGTAGATGAGTGGTTGCCTAGGGCTGGAGGAGGTTTTAAGGATAAGTGGTGGGAGGGGTAGACTGCTTTTTGGTTTCCTTTCAGGATTATGAAAATATTCTAAAATTGATTGTGGAGATGGTTGCACAACTCTGTGAATATACTAAAAACCACTGATTTGTGCACTCTAAAAAGGGAACTGTATGGGATGTCAATAAAGTTGTTACCAAATTTACACACCAATTTCAAAAGGTTATATACTACTATATTTTTATAACACCTTTGAAATGACAAAACTTTAGAAATGAAGGACAGATTAGTGGTTACCAGAGGCTAAGGTTCGAAGAAGAGAAGGAGATTGAGTACAGACCCAAAAGAGCAACACAAAGAATTCTTCAGTTAATTGAACTGCTCAGTATTTTGACCGTGGTGGTAAATACACAATCTACATTTGATAAATTGTATAGAACTAAATACACACATACAAATGAGGACAAATGAAACTAAGTAAGTTTGAATAAGATCTGTGGATTGTGTCAATGTCAATATCATGACTGTGATATTACACTACCATTTTGCAAAAGGTGACCACTGCAGGAACAATGTAAATTGTAAAAGAAATCTCTGCATCTTTTCTTACAACTGCATGTGAATCTAAAATTATCTCAAAAATTCCAATAAAAAATTACTGAAATCTGGTCTGTTCTCAATTTCTCTTGGGATTTAACAAAAAGAGTCTCCTCTGGAGCAGGTGTTCCATTTCCCCTAACAGCTGCCTTACCCTTTTTAACAAGGAAGAACCAACCTCAAGTTCAATGCCCAGCCAAGATAATCCAGCTAGAATTTAGTAACACTTTTATGTTTAGCTGTTTTAGTTAGATGATACAATGTAGAATTAAGAACACAGATTCTGGGAGCAGCCAGTCAAGGGTTCCAAAACTAGCTCTGTCACGTACAAGCTGTGTGACCTTGCGCCAGTCACGTAACATCTCTGTACCTCTAGCACCTCATCTGTAAACTAGGTATGACAGGAGTACCTAGATCATGGTGGCGTTGTGAGTTTTAAATAAGTGTGTCTGTGTGTGCACATATGTATAACTGTGACACAAAGTGAAGTATTAGCTATCATTATCTTTACCATAACGAAGTCCGGGCGGAAATCACGACGTTTTAGGAAGTCGTAGAAGCACAGAGGCAGGCCTTATTACCTCTGAGAATGTGCTCCTCCCTCCTCGGTTGCCCTGAGCCCACCATACCCGGGTGTTCGGACGAGGGAACGGGGCCAGGAGGCACCCACCTGCGCATTTGGTACGGCTGACCAGGGGCGGCCCAGGGCGGCCGGTGCCTCCCTCCCCCGGGCGTGTGAGCAGCACGCTGATCTCATACTCGGTGTCGGGGTCGAGGTGCCACAGCTTGTAGGTCTGCAGGCTGACGGCGTGCACCTCGGCCCATGGGCCGCGCGCCATGCGGTACTCGATCTCCTTGCGTACTATCGGCCCGTCGCCAATGATGGAGTTGGTGTTAAGCTGGATGATGAGGTAGGTGGGACCCGCGCGCAGCAGCTGCGGGGGCGCGATGGGGGTGGGGGGCTCTACCAGGAGATAGAGGAGAGGCGGGCGGACGGATGCAGCTGTGAGACCTCGGCTCCTACCTCTGCGTCCCAGCACACCAAAATCCCAGAGCCCTCCCTGTCCCCCAACACGTCGCTCCCAGGCCCTCGACCAGAATACCTCTCCTGCGACCACTAAATCCCCAGGCCCTAAAAGGCGCCCGCCCTCACTCCTCACCCGCACTCCCTACCTCACTCCCCTTCATCCCCGGGTCTTCGTCTCCAGGGGCTGCCCGCACGCCCGCTCCGGTCACCGCCGCACCCACAGCCAAACCCCCGACACGCGAGGCTCACACCTCGACCAGGTCCCCATGCCGGCCCGCCTCCCAGTCAGGCCCCGCCCCCTCGATCAGGCCTCTCCCCGGTTGAGACGCTGCCCCCACCGCAGGCCCCGCCCCCGGTGCGACCCGGCCCCGCCCCTCGTGGGGTACTGGCCCCGCCCTCCGCGCGCTGACCCTTGACGATGAGCTCTGCGAAGTTGGAGACGCCTGCGCCGCGCGGGGCCTGGGACACGCAGCGGTACAGGTCCTGCTCGGAGCGGCCCACGGCGGGCAGCGGGAAGATGGCCAGAAAGCGCCGGTGGCTGATGTGCCGCACGCCGGCCGCGGGCACCAGCGCCCCGCTCTGCCGCTGTGCGGGTAGAGGGGCGACAGGGTCAGGTGGGCTGCACTGGGAGGATCTTGATTTCGCTTTGGTCCCAGCGAGGGAAGTAGTAAGTGTCCTGGACCCGTTTAGCCGTTTCTACTGCACAGGCGACGAACGGGGTTTCTGGAACCAGCTCCGCCGCAGCAAAGAGCGGGCTAAAAAGCTGATTAAGGGAACGTGATCGCTCTGTCTTTGACGGAGAGTGTTTGTTGGGGGTCCTAGAACCGCGCAATGTACTGGGGAGTATGGGGCACCCAAGAGGGCAGAGGAGAGCCTAGGGGAAAGCCGGGACGCATGAGTATTAGTGCTGGAAGGTGAAGGACCGACTTAGTACCCCTTAAGGGAGCAAGGGCCCAGAAGTCCCCCACCCCTTAGCTAAGGTCCCCACCCCCCTCACCTGCAGAAGGAAGCGCTCCGCTTCGGCCGCTCTGCCCGCCGCCATGCACTGGAACGAGGCATTCTGGCCAGCGTTGACCTCCACGTCGCCCAGGCGGGAGAAGTGCGGGGCTTTTGCTATGGGGATGCAGCCGAGGCGTGAGCTGGGCCTGCGCTCCCTGCAGGCAGGAGCCGCTGCCACCCGCACCCCGCACCCTGTGCCCCAGTAGGCTGGGACTCACCGCAGGGGTAGCTGAGAAGCAGGATGTCATCTAGGCCCATGTAGCCCCTGCGGTCTGGGGAGATGAGGGCCTCAAACAGCACCTGGGGGAGGTGGGAGGGTGCCTGTCATGCTGGTATCTCTGCAGCCCTGCCTGGGGAGGTACCCACAAGAGGTCCCTTTTAGCTCTGCTCCAGGCCCTTCCACCTCAACCAGTAGAGGTCAGCCCAGCTCACAGTGACCCTCCCTACCAAGCCAGCTAGTTGTGGGAAGGGGTATCAGTACCCAGAGCTAACAAGGTCAAGGACAGAGGTTCCATCCCAGTGCTGGACAGGTACTTCAAGCATAAAACTCTTCCCAGCCAGACAGGGTTTCCAGGTCAGCACTGTACCAACTCACCCTTGGCCCCAGCCATAGGCTATTTCTATCAACAAAGACCTCTGATGCTGAATCCAGAACCAACCATCACTGAAAAATCAACTGCTGACCACAGACTGACCTCTGACCTTAACCACTTTGACTCCTGATGCTGAACACAGACTAAATCCAACCCCAGCCACTCATCCCAGGCACAGGCTGACCACCGACTGAACCCAGCCCACCTGATATTCATTGGGCCAGAAGGTGCTGACAGCCAGTTCAGCCTGGTGCCACTGACGGCCATGGGATCCAGTCATATTCCAGACAGCACTGCCCAGGGGACCCCCATTGACGCGCACATAGATGCCCAAGGTGCCCGGGCTGTGCCCATCGCGGCTGTACAGGAAGTAGCTGAACTGCACACAGTGGGTATCATTCTCACTCAGGCTCTGGAAGATGATGTGGGCTCGCTGGCCTGGGGCATGCTGGGAAGCATTGACCATCAAGTAGGAGCCTAGAAAGAAAAGGAGAGACAGGAGCTAAGGAGACCTTGGGGAAGGATTAGAGTCAAGTGGGTACAAAGGAAGGGGCAGAAACAAGAGAGTTTAGGTGCTTGGGCCCCCCAAAGTCAGGAGTTCTCAGTTCTGGTCCCAACTCGGCCTCACTGGGTAAGTCCATTCACTCCCCTGCATCTGTTTCCCAGAGGAGGGAGTTGGAGCAGCAAAAAACACAGGAATCTGACTTGGTCAAAACCTTTGTATGGCCCTACCAGCTATGCTCACAGCCTAAGCTCATGCTGATTCACAGCTATCCCTTCATTCTGAGCTGTCCTTGGAGGCAGGGGCTAGGTCATTCATCTCAGGAGTCAAGAGTCTGACACATAACAGGCCCTCAAAGGCCACCTCTTCTGAAACCCTCCTTCCCTGCCCCTCTCAAGCTTCTCTCCTGGCCCTTGGATCATTAATAACGCATGTCACAGGCTCCCCACCAGGCTGCGATGCCTCTGGGCTCCACGATGTACCCAGCACAGGTCTGAACCCAATCTGAATGAATGTGTAGAGCAGAGACTGACTGAAAGGAATCTAACTTCCCTTACAGCCCCACCTGAGTCTAAATTCCTGGGATACAATTCTCTTGATTTCCAGCCTAGAGAAAGGCAGTCCTGTGCCTTCCCCAGAGATCCAGGCTGTATGTGGTGAGGGGGCAGGGAAAGTGTGGGGGGGAGTGGGCTGGGCCACTCAGGACCTGGCTAGTAGATTCTGGCTTCCCTCCTGTGGGGAGAAGACCCCAGCAGCTGCCAAGATGGTACCCACAGTCACCCAGCGCTGGCTCCTCCTGGGCTTGGCTGCCAGCCAACCAGCTCATTCAGATCCCAACCAGAGGCTCCCAGCTCTGGGAAGGCTCCCAAGGGACTCCAGTGCAGGGGATCTCATTCATTTCTGTGAGCCAAAGGCCTGTGAAGGCAGCTCCTGGATCAGCCCTGGTGGGGTAGTAAACAAAATGCCAGGACCCCATCCCTACCCCAGGAAGGACACACCTAGCCCCCAACAGTCTCCCAACCAATGCCTTTGCCCTCCTCTCTCCTCTCCCTGTGAGCATCTGTGTGTGTCTCTCTCCCTCTTTCCATCTGACACTTTGTGCTTGCCTAACACTTTCTTTTTGTCAGATTTGTAAGAGGTGAATCAAATCAGCTACTTTGTACCTGAGTGCCAACCGTGTACCAGGCTGGGCTCCAGAGATCTGGAGACAGCCCACGCAGGGTCCCTGCCATGGTGGGCACCTTGACAGACCATTGTCACACAGGTCAGACTTTGATACCCGCTAATACTGAGTTCAAACAAGTAGCTGAGAGCCCTGTGAGGGCAGAGAGGAATGCCCCAGAGAGGGCAGAGTGTACACAAATGCAGAGCAGGGGGAGGCAGGGAGGTCTCCAGAGGTAAGGCGAGGGTAGACAAGCCTGCGGAGGCCGTCTGTGCCAAGTTGTGGAAGGCTTCTGTCCTGTTAGCTTCAAGTCCTGACCCCATCACTGAGAACTTTTGTGGGCCCTTGACAGCAGGTGCAAGTGCAGCCATGCTGGGAGCTGAGCAGCAAAGGCCCTGGTCCACTACCCTGGTAGGTCAAAGGGGAGGGGGTCCTTAGGCTGTCCAATTCTGGAGTTCCCTCAGCAAGCCCATTTGTTTCTCACACTGTTATGTCTTCCATCCCAGCCTTTGTCAGTAATGAAGTTGATAGTTTGGCCTCCACCTGTCATATTCTTTTCCTAATTCCCAGCTATTTCTGCCCCAGTGAAGAGGGGTGCTAGTGATGGGACCTCCCATTACCTCCAGTAATAGCAACTAAACCTTCATTGAACCCCTACATGCCACTCCTGATAATAGATAGTATCTAATAACCCTATGAAATGGATTATTGTGTTCCCCATTTTACAGTTAAGAAAATGGAAGCTCAGAGAAGTGACTTGCCCAAAGTCACATGGCTGGTAAAATGATGAAGCCAGGATTTAAAGCCCAATCTTCATGATTCTAGAACGACTACACTAGAGGTCGTTGTTAGAGCAAAAGGCCAGTACTCCATGTAACTACTTTCCTGACTGTGAGTCCAGCGCTCGTGATGCCAATCCTGAAATAAGGGCAGAGCAAGGAAGAAGTTGGAAAGGATCTGGGACTTCCAGGAGGAAGGGGTCAGAGGAGGAAAGGTTTTACACACATCCAGCCCTCAATGTTACCTCTTTGCCAGCACATTCCTGGGATATGGAGACAGTCCACACCGATCCTGGGAGACCAGGATGCAGAGGCTCTCAGGGAGAAGAGAGCTTCCCTGGAAGTTAGGGGACTTAGGAAGGCCTGATGGGAGTAGGGTGGATACTGAGCTAAGCTGAAGGGGGAATAATGGGGAGTGAGTTTTAATTTACAGCTATAAGGGTCTTTGATTACTTAAGTCTGCACCCATTTTACAAGCAAAACTATCTGATATACACAATTGGCCTTTGTCCAGAGAGCTCCACATCCGCAGTATCATGAATGTCCTTACATATGCAAAATCAGATGAGGCCCAGAGGTTAAGTAATGTGCCGGAGGTCACACAGCAGATGGGTAGAAGTGGAAGGAGGGGAAAGGGGAATAGTGATTGAAAGTAGGCTCACCGTGGGGCAGGTCCGCAGGAGCCCGGGTGCCAGGGTGGATGTGCACTTGTTCCCACTGGAAGTCATCATACTGGGCCTGGCTGTACTCACAGGGCACTGCTGGGTCAGTCGCCTCCTCGAAGGTGCAGCCAG
Source organism: Manis javanica (assembly GCF_040802235.1). Lineage (NCBI taxonomy): Eukaryota > Metazoa > Chordata > Mammalia > Pholidota > Manidae > Manis > Manis javanica. The sequence continues at coordinate 21,855,017 of NC_133159.1, read as the reverse complement.
CTGTGAGGGCAGGACATGATTAGCCCAAGCTGGGGCAGAGCCGCTGCTGGGAGGGCTCCTGGGGCTACCCTTCAGGCACCCCCACTGTCCTTTGCTACCCAGCCCCTCCCTGGACTCCTCTCACCTCCACCAGAACTCTCCCTTTTCTACCCTTTCCATCTACCAAGGCCCTCTTTCATTGTCTCCTCAATACCAAGACCTCCCACACCACCCACTCCCCCAGTACTTCCCAGGACCCCCACTGCTCAACCACCCATCAAGACCCTCCTTAATAAAAACTAGTTATGACTACAGCATTAGAGCCTCACAAGCACTCGTGAAATCAGGACCAGAACTATCCCCATTGTACAGATGAGGAAACCGAGGCCCAAAGAGGCTGAGAGACTGCCTTAAGGTCACACAGCTACTTAGTGACAGAGGTGGGGTTTGAACTAAGACCTCCTGGTTGCCAGTCAGTGTCCCAGTACCTGCTCCTCTGTCTTCACATAGAGGACAGACAAGGGGACTGGCCAAGCCATGAGGGCCCCAAGCAAGCCCTGATGGTATCTCCTTAAAAATAACGATAGCCACCAATCCACTCAGGTTATGCCAAGCCCTGTGCGGTGCGGAACCCTCTAGGTGCAGACTCTCATTTGGGCCTCACCCTCTGAGGCAGGCACATTCCTGGCAGATGAACTGAGGGGATTCAGTCATTGCCCAAGGTCACCCACTTTGGGTCTCTGCCTGCAGGAATGTGACACGTAAAAGCACAGTCATGGGCAGATCAAGCACAGGTATGACTGGAGGAAGCAAATCCTCATAATTAAGGACTAATATTTACAGCTGAATGAGAAGAGGAGGGAGACCAATAGAAATAGATGTGAGTCCTTCGGTTGGGAATGAGGCCTATGTATCTTGGGAGCTTGTCAAAGCCCTGAGTTGGGCAGCTAAAAACCCTGAGAACACCGCTGCCTTAGAAAGGAACTGCAAACTGGCCCCTGCACTCTCAACCCTGTCAAGGGTAGTCTAAGACATCTGAGATCTGGGAAAATGCCCTGGCAAGTGGTAAAGAAGCAGGTACACACCATGCCAGGCCCTGCCCTGGGTGCCTGCTAGCCCAGTACTTCTTCCCATCTGGCAGATGAGGTGACTGAGACCCCGAGGGGTACAGGGACTCACCCACAGTATAAGGTGGTAGATAAGCAAGGGGGCGTGGCAGCAGACAGTCTCAGGATTGAATCTTGACCTGCAATTTGCCAACCCTTGCGACCATGTAGCAAGTCACTTTTCCTTTCTGAGCCTCAGTTTCTCCACGTACACATGGGGTTGCTGAGAATTCAATGTGGGGGTCCATTTAACACAATGCCTAACAGCACCTGCAAACACTCAGGAACTAGCAACCTTCCCCATATGCCACTTGAGCTGCATAAGAACAGAAGCAGGATTTGAACCTATGTCCATCAGATGCCAAAGCCCATATTTCCTATCAGAAAAGCTTCACTATGAGAAGAAGCAAACCTGAGCTGCCTCCCAGGCTCACAAAGAAGGACAAGAAACAGACAGTGTTTAGGAGTGAATGCCACATGCCAGGCACAGTGGTAGGCATTTGCACACACAGCCTGCAATATCACATATAAGAGGCTCTTTGCTTCATCTGTTGCAGGGACGTCTCTAGGCTGTGATGCAGACCACAGGAAGGAGCATAAGAAGACACACCCAGCAGAGCCAGGCACAAAGGGGCTCGCCATTGTTGGGGGGGTGGCTCCTGTTCCTCTTCCTGGACCCCACCAAAGTATAAAATGATGAGTGGTGGGCAAGAGGCTGGCACCAAGTGGATGGGATGAAATAACAAGGCTTTCTCCAGAGCTGGGGCAGGGCCTTGACTGAGCTCCTTGCCTCTTTGTGTGTTAAGCCTGCTTCAGCATCATGCCCTGTGGCCTGCGGGAGGTGGGTTTTAACCCCATCTGTGCTGGGAAGGCCTCAGCTCTCCCTCTAGAAAATGCCTCACAGCACAGCATAGAGAGAGGACATGACCAAGGATAGTCAGGGAGAGCTTCTTGGAGGAGGGAACAGCTGACTTCATTCAGCCTGAGCTGGGTCTGCTCCTGAGGATTTTAGCCAAGGCCTCTCAGAGGCAGAGGGATTGTCGGAAAGGGAAACCCAGTATCTGGAGCCCTGGCTGGGGCTCAGGCCCTTCCTGTTCCTTCACAAGTAACAAGGCAGCTGCCCCAAGATGTCTCACCCATGTCCCTGAGGCAAGCCTGGGAATACCAGCTCCTTGGCTTCCTCCCTTCCATCCTAAGCCAGGCCACATGAGCCTTCAATACTCCCAGATAGACTGACCTAGTCAGAGGAACCTATGACCTCAGCCAGGTAAATCCCAGACTGACCAACCCAAGTCAGTGATCCCCAGACAGACTGACCTCAACCAAAGTGGCCTCCTGCTGGTTGTCCCTGGCCATAGTGACCCCAATATCATCCAGAACACCTGACTTTCACCACAATGACCTTCAGACTGACTGATGACCCCAGACCAACTGACCCTGGCCAGAGTGACCCATGACCTCCATCAGCATGACTTCTACTACTGACCTCAGCCAGGGTGACCTTCTCTGTCCAGAGTATAGCCTTAAGCAGAATGACTCCCTCTCCCTGGTCCATTTCCATCCAGCCCTGTGTCTCTGGGCCAGACCCTATTCTAGCCAAGCCCTTAGAGGGTAACATCTCTGGAGCCAGGCTCCTCAGGGAGAGCCCCATCCCCACGTCCTCCCCAGCCACACTGGGATGGGAACAATCAGCCCTGGGAAAAAAACCATCACCTCCAGTCTGGATGACTCAGGAGCCAGGCGCCCCAGAGCCAAGTCCCAGCTCCAGCTAGAGATTCAACTCCTGCTGGAAGCCACCAACCCAGGGTGGGGCGGGAGGAAGAACTACATCAGACTTCAGGTTCAGAACAAGAATGGTAGCAGGGAATCCCACTCGACTCCATCCACACAGACATTGGTACAGACATTCACACACACATCAACACCACAAGGAGAAGGTTGCCACTTACCTCCATGACCCTCATAGTAACTCATAAGTAGGTACTATTACTATCTTACAGATGGGAACTGAGGCACAGAGAGATGAAGTGGCTTGCTTGCCCAAGGGTACATCTTAAGTTCCAGAAGTCAGGATTTAAGCCACCTATCTTTATTCAAGGCAACTAGACACAAACAAAATAAGGCTGTGGTATTCCACTGGCCACATGTGTTAACTCAATTCCATCCTCAGGAAATTTGTGCACAAAGCAGGTTCCAGGGTGGCACCGTTAGAGACACAAGGATGGTTAAGACTCTGCCCTGGCCTCAGGGATCTCCCAGTCAGAGTGGGGGTGAGTAAATGAACAAAGTAGAGAAGGGTCAAGACCACAAGGGCAGTCTAAGGAAGGAAAGTGGGCCAGGGGAAGACTTCCTGGAGGTGGGTGCATCTGAGCAGAGCCTGGAAGGATGGGTGTCATTGTGGCCAGTACAGATGCGTAGAAGGGCATTTAAGGCAAAGGGCCCAACAGAGGCAAAAGAAGGCAGCGGGTAAACACAGTTTGTCCAGGGCACAGAGAGGAGCCCAGCTTGGCCAAAGCAACGGGAGAGAAACCTGGATGGAAGGCTGAGGCCAGATGAGAGAGGGAGGGCCTTACGTGCCAGGGTGAGACGTTCAGCCTCATTTGGAATTGGGAAGCCACAGTAAGTGTTTGAGCAGGGCTGTGGCTGGATTCAGATGAGAACAGTGATTCATCCTAGATGCCACGAGGAGGGCAGGCGGTTCCCCAGAGGGCACTTCAGGAGATGAGGGTGCCTGGTGGGACAAGCCGTCCAGTGGTCCAGAGTTATGTCAGGAACTGCTGAGGAAAGGGGCCTCCAGACCCCATCCCGGACGCAAACAACATATACTCCAATCTCAGCCAGAGAGATGCCACACACACACACACACACACACACACACACACACACACACACACACACACAGCACCACACTCAACTGCCCACACACCCTCTGCCTTCCCCTAGCTTAGTCCAAGCTCTGGGGACAGTCTCAGCTGGGCTGGGGACAGAAGGAAACCAGGCGCTTCCCTGGATACCCCATCTCTGCTGAGGCCTCCCTGAGGGAGTCGACTGAATCAACCCAGGACCCCCACAAATTCCCCCAGCCTCAGCTCGAACTGGCCCAGCCACATTCCTCAGCTAATCTCCCCAATCTGGTAGGCGGTTGCTGAGGCAACCGTCAGCCACAATTTGGGAAGGCAAGAGGATGGCTTATCCACATCCGCTGGGCTCTGGAAGGGGTGAGGGAAGGGGCAGGGCAACCCCCACAGTAGCCAGTGTGTGGGAGGGAGGTCTCCCTGGCATAAGTCTCACCTCCATGTGGGTGCATTCCCACATGTGTGTGTGTGTGTGTGTGTGTGTGTGTGTGTGTGTGTGTGTGTCCATGGCTGTGAGAGTGATACCTTGGTACCAACTTGTGAGGACTCTCTGAGGAAACAGAATCTTGGATCTAATTCCTCTGAACCTCTAACATCCTGTGTGACTCTGGGCAGGTGACATACCCTCTCTGAACCCCTCTTCCTCCCCTACAAAATGAGAATGGGTATCCAGGTGACCTCTAAAGCTGCTTCCACCTCTAGAATTCTGATTCCAATTGTGAGTATGCATGTGAGCAAGAATACGCAGAGAGAGGAGCAAGGTCTGTGAGGGTGAGCGTGGGTCCCCCAGTCAGTGTGGGTGTGTAAGTGTACATGTATGTGCATAGTAATAAGCACGTGCCCACAGGGGAGGGGAGGAGGGGAGTTGTGCATGTGTGAGCATGTACGTGTGAGCACCAGACTTTCCTCCCCACCAGACAGGGAATGGTGCTCTGTGCCAACTGTGGCTGCCAGCCGCCACCAGTGTTTTCTAAGACCCTAGGTAAACAGCGTCTGTTTGCAATGAGATTTTTGTTCCTTTTGCTTTGTCAATAGAACATCCAGTTCCCCAGGGTGGCCTCAGGAGCAACAAAACTTCTCCCAACAGGTTACAAATTTAGGGGCTGAGATCACCCAACCCTGGCCTGGGGAATCCAAATACAATCCCAATGACAACACAGGTCTATTTCATCATCCAAAGCCACAACCCCTAGGTGGCCCACAATTCTAGGTGGCCCAATCCAGCCCTGGAACCAACACTGGCCTCACCTGGACATTCTTGCCCAGCCCAGTCCTATCCTGTGTTTTCCATGCCAACCACAGCTCCATCTCAAGCTTGTCTAACCCCCACTTCTTCCCTTCCTAAGGTCAGAGACTATCTCTTATACCTTTGAACCCCATCCCCAAGCCCTGCATATAGCAGATGGCCAACAGTGGCTGGACTTTGACCCCATGATCCCAGTTAGTCTGACCCAACCAACCCCACCCAGGCTCAAGGACAATGGCTCAAGGACTCCAACCCAGACACCCAGCCCATTTCACTGCTCTCCTTGCCCAGATCAGCACATCCAGGCCTCAGCCAGGGATCCCTGGAGCTGAATAATTAATGATCAATTAATCAAGGGCAGGGCTGGCAGCAATATGCCCACCTCCTAATCACACAGAGTTCAGCATCACTGCAAACAGGAAGATAACCCAGGCTGGACCACAGGGAGAGAAAGCTGAGCGTGGCAATGCCAACATCCTTCCATCTCCAGTGAGCATAGAAGGAAGCCAACTACAGCAGGGGAAACAGGCCAGACCCACTCCCCATCTCCCTGATCAATATGCACAGCAAATCCCAAGGTTAACTGTAGGGCTGCCATATTGGCAGTATAAGGGGAAGGCACAGAGTGAGGCCAGACTCAATACAGAGGCAAAGGGCTGGGCTATGCAGAGGTTCCATGGGCAAAAAGTATACAGACCCCTGCAGTATAGACACCCTGTGCCATATAAAAACACAGTGCAGAGGGCTGTGCACAAACCAGTGCCCTGTGAAAATCTGTACTGTATAAAGTTCCCATGGAGCGAGGCTACGTAGTGCCACACAGGGTAGGCGGCAGCTCTGCACGACACGGGGCAGAGTGCAGTTACACAGCACGGAGGAGTGAGGGGCAGACACATGGTGTGCATGGACCCCAGGCAGAACTGAGCAGTGCCATGATGCAGTACAGGGGTGCCAGTGCAGATGGCATAACCCAGAGCTGCAAAGAGGTGCAGCGCACCAATGTGGTGCACTCAGGGATACACCAGGCTGGTGCTCAGTGCTGTGCAACGGGCATGTGGAGGAATCCCAAGGGGGTAAGTTCAAGCCTTGCTAGTTCTTCTCCCTCTCCAGACACTAGCACAGGGCCAGGTGCATACCTGGTGCTCCAAGAATTCTCACAAAAGGATATATCCAGTTTGGGCATGTACAATGGTACAGAGATACAGGGACGAGAAGGGTGCGATGTGGTGCGGAAAGAACTGCTGGGTGTGGAAACCCAATCCAGAATGCAGGCTCAGTACAATCCCAAGGAGGAGAGTAGGTACAGACTTAAGGGCGATAGAAAGTGACACAAGGTGGAGTGCAATGAAGATGCTGTGTGGAACAGTGAATTCAATGCGAGGGCTCTGGGTCCTGAAATCCAGGAGAATGCACACAACCTAACACTGAGCAGGGACAGTGCAGGGCAGAGGCCCAGGGCAGTAATCCTGCTCAGTGCAAAGATGCAGTGCTGGTACTATGCAAAAAGCCATGCCAGTCCCAACAAAGTGGCCCCAAGCTTCAGTGTAAGCATAGACTGACTCCCTTTGCAATGTGCAATGTGGGGCAGGATGCTCCATGCAAAGCTGTTGCTCAACTGGGGCTGCCAACAGAAACCTGGGAAGGACACCAGCCAACAACACCTCAGTGGAAATGCTGAGAAAGGCAAGATACCATAGGGGACAGTGTTACAGCAATGGTGGTGCAGTGTGGAGGTCTGGGCCAGGAGAAGACATGTATCCAGTGTAATGCAGTGAAGCAGTGGACAGAATGCTATGTGAGGCTAAGGTAAGCTGTGCTGGCAGCACCGCAGTGGAATGCAGAAAGGCTGTGCCCGAAAACTCAGGGAAGTTCACATACCCAGCACAGTGCATATGCCCACTGCAATGATGAATGCAGTGCAGAGGTGCCACGTGGTGCAAAGATGCAGTGTTGTGGCAGCAAGCCATCTGTTGGCACAGTGCAGTGGTGCATTGCTAGGTGCTATGCCCAAATCCCAGGAGACTCCACAGCCCAGTGCATAAACTGCCCCAGGTCCTGCAGTGTGGAACAGAAATGCTCTACCAGGCAAACATGCCCTGTGGCCAGGGAAACACATGTGCTGGTTCCAGGCCGTGGGGCAGTGTGAGCAGCTCAGTCCAGAAACCCAAGAAAGCCCACCTTCCTGATTCAACAGTGATATCTAGGAAAATAATACAGTGGAGAAGAGAGCTATAATGACACAGATGGCAATACAACAGGACAATGCAGAGGAGGAGCAGACAGACTCCCAGGAGGGTCCACATAGCCAACGCAAGGCAGGAAACCACCACAGTTGCACACTGCAGCCAAGATGCAGGGCTGTGGAAGGATGCAGTGCAGTGACCTGTCCTGAGGTATTGGGCCCAGGAAGCCCAGACAACACACCCCCAGAGCCGACCCGAACCGTGATGTGGCACAGTTACAGTGTAAGGCAAGGATGTGGTGCCCTGCAAGAGCACCGAGGGCAGGCAGCACCTGCCTCCCTATGGTGCCCTGGAGCACAGGAGAGCCCAGAGCCCTGGAAAAGCCTGTGCCTCCAGCTCCACCAGGCTAGGCTGGCCACTCCACGGGTTGGGTAACAAGGCCTTATCTGCCCTGTGGGCTTTCCTTTTCCTGTCCCCCACCCCCAACATCTTCCACCCCAGTGACTTCTTCAAGGGCACAGAATGAAGCCACTGCCACCCACGGGACAAGCAGTCAAAGGTGAGCACATTGTCCAGGTATTTATATCTGAGCAGGGCCCCAGCCTGCTGGCAGACAAACAATGAATTCAGATTCTGCTAAAAAGCTTTGGACAATTAAGCACATCTGCTGGCCCCCCCGTCCAGGGCAGGGCAGTGTGGCGCAGGGCAGGGGAGAGGCAGAGAGGGAGTCCTATTGGATTAGGCCTTGGTACGGGGTGGGCGGGGTGTGGGATGAACATCAGGGAGGATGTGAGAGGTGAGCAGATCCAATCAACCTGGCTGGTCACTCCGGCCCTCCCTGCCCCCACACCCCTCCCAGGCCTGGGCTTCATCAGACGCCAAGAACAAACTCTCCTTAGCACATAGGATGCCCCCACACATGCACACACACAGTAATAGTTAGCACTTATATAGAGCTTACTATGTGCCAGGACCCGCTTTAAACTATATACGGATGTACATAAAATATATCTTCATGGCAACCCCATCCGGTATGTTCTATTATTATCTCCAGCCCACAGATGAGAACACTAAAGGCCTAGAGAGGTGAAATAATTTGCCCAAGTGTTACACAAGTAGCAGAGGGAGAGCCAGAATTAGAGCCCAGATGGTTGGGCTCCCAAGCCCATGGTTTTACCCAGCACACTCTAGGTCAAACATGCACACATGTGTGTAAATGCACACGCACACACATGTGTACACACAATCTGAGCACTCTCTCAGCTAAGACCCACCTATCCTGTCCAGGTAGGTTTCGGACACCTCTCAGTTGTCACCTCGTATCCCCCAACTTTCCATGTCCCCCTCCATCCCCCATCTGTCCCCCAACCCTCAGCTGTTCCCTCAACACCACCTGTCCTCTCATTCTCAGCTGTCCCAGGCCCCAAATATATCTTCATGGCTAGTTGGCTAGTTGTCCCCCACCCGCCAGCTGTCACTGCCCCCCACAGCTGTGATCTTGCCCATCAAATATCCCCCACACCCCTTCCCAATTCCCCCATCCCAATCCTGCCCCTAGCTTCTCCCTCAGCTCCAAAATCTCAGTGACCCCTGCAAGCCCCTTGCTCCTCATACCTGCTGACTCTCCACAAGGTCCTGGGAGCTGCACCTGGGAAATCTTCCTGAGACCTCCCGAGTCATCCACTGACCCCTCTTCTGAGGGGTCCTCCCCTAGCCATTCTGCAGGCAATGGCAGCCCCTGCCCAAAGCCCACCAAGGTGCATACCAGCCCCAGCCCATGACTGCCCCAGCACCATCCTCCACCCACTCCGAGCCCTCCCTGCATACCCAGGGGTTCACACGGATGCAAACACTGAGTGGGCACCTACCATGCCCAAGGCCCTGGGGACAGGAGATGTCAAAGACTCAGCCCAGCCCTCAGGGCAAAAGAGACAGCAAATAGCCATCAGGTGTGGATTAGGACAGAAGTCTGACTGACCATGCCAGAGCAGCCTAGGAAGGCTTCACTGGCGAAGCGCCATGGAAGCTGAACTCTAAAGGCTGAGCAATAGGCAGGTCCCATGAGATGAGAAGGGCAGGAGGGATGTTCTTGGCAGATACACAGCAGGTACAAAGGTAAAAAGGGATGAAGGGGCCTGGCAGGTTCTGGGCTCAGCATTGGCCTGGTGACCCAGGTTCACAAGGTGACTAGGGAGGCGTGGGAGAAGGAGAGAAGAGCATAAACGTGAAGTTATTCCAGAAAGCGAGGGCTGCACTGTGCATGTCCTCACCTGCCACCTGGAAGTTTGGGTTTTGTCCCATGGGTGCTGAAGAGCCTTCAGCTTGGAGCAAAGGAGTGGCAGCATCCTATGACTGCCTGAGAGAGGTCCTCCAGGTCACAGGGTGGTGGAAGCATTGGAGAGCTAGTGGCAGAATGGAGACCAAGGCGGGGCTACTGCAGCAGTCCAGGCAAGAAATGATGGGCTGGGAGAAGGGGACATCAATTCTCCAAAACTGTCTTCAATGACTCCTGAGTGATGGTCCACCCGGAACGATTCCACTCCCAGACGCATGCAGGCCTTGCAACTCTAGACCAGCACTGTCCATAGAACTTTCTGGAAATGTTCTCTACCTGCACTGAGCAACCTGATAGCCACTATCAACCTGTGACTCTTGAGGACTTGAAATCTGGCCCAGTGCAACTGAGGGACTGAACTTTCATTTTAATAAATTTTAACTTACTTATATGTAATGGGCACCCGTGACGGGGCGGTCAACATATTGGAGAGAGCAGGCAGAAAACGTTTCCATCATTGCAGAAAGTTCTGTTGAAAGCCATCTCTAGACTGACTGAACATGGAGAAGCAGGACCACTGGGGCCTTCTCCAGAGGCTCCTGGCTTTGGGGTCTGAAGGGAGATCAGGAGGCAAGCTCCAGAAAATAGGGTGTCAGAAACTGAGCTAGCACACCCCCAGTCCCAGCCCCTGGCCCACAGCTGGGCACATCACCAGAACACCCACCACCCAACACAGTACACCTAAACATACAAACAGACACACCGACCACAGGGCACCCCACACCCAGACACGCATTCATGTGGACAGCCCCACATCTGGATACCACACAGAGACACTACTGCACTTGAACACCCATTACCCTGAGGACTCCCAGACCACTGCATACCCCCACCTCCAGATCCAGAGACACTGGAACTCCAGCAGGATAGCCTCATGTTAGCACACCTTGACCCTCCCACCCTGGTACTGGGGCACCCACACCTAGATACTGAGACACTGCCCACCCAAACACCAGCAATTTGACATCTGGATACCCAAACACCATAGCATCAGGCTCCCCAGGGATCCAAGTAGCTGGTCACCTCCCTACCCCAAACTCAGATCCCACCACACAGGGTAACCAGATGGCTAGACACTCTAACAAGTCACACGTATGTCCTGCACCCTGGGCTATAATCACACAGCCACAGTCTCTCATACACACACACCCCTCAGCCAGCCTCCCCACCCCACCCCCAACCTGCAGGGGTCACAGGGAGCAGCTCTCCTCCTTTCCCTCAGGCTCACAAGCAGCCAGGATAGAGTTTATGACCCCACCTACCAACTCCAAGACCTGGGACAGAGGACTCAGAGAGACTCCCCCTCCCAATGCAGGCTGGCCCTCCTCCCCAGAGGCCCAGACTGACAGTTGGGACTTGATGCCTCTCACCACCTGCCAGAGGCCTCCAGCACAAAGGCTGCAGCTGCTGGCAGGGAGGGGGGCAGGAGGCAGGGGGACACAGTGCTGGGAGCTGGGGGGAGGGGCTGGCAGACAGGGACTTGCTCCCTTCGGTCTGCCAGGGATCTGACCTCCCCAACTCACAGCTCCCAGATGACACTCTCTACTTGGCCTTTTCACACACACCATCCCCCAACAGAATTTTCCAGATTTCTGGAGGGAAAACCTGTTTCTTTAATCTCTATTTACAATGGAGTCAGTGCGCCCCCATCTGGCATGTCCAGCTCAAAACGTGACCCATTAGAAGTCACTGATTCTTTCATGACACATGTATTTTACTCAGCACCAGTGGGCCAGGCCTTTTACCTAGCACTAACGATTCAAAAATGAACTGAATACCCAGTCCCTGTCCTCACAGAGTTCATGGTCTGTAAGGGAGAAAAGACTACTAAACTGTAATTATAATAATTACAATGCTATGAAAAAATACAATCAACTCCCACCCTCCCTGCCTGGGCCCAGATCAGGGAGTAACCAATGAAAGCTTCAGGGAGGAGGTGATGTTTAAGCTGAGCCCTGAAGGAGGAGCAGGAGTTCACCAGGTAAAGAGGTGGAGTTAGAGTTCTGGAGAGAAAGGACAGCTTGTGCAAAGCCCCAGAGAAGGGATGGCAGGCAATGGGCATTTAAGGGCTATTGGTAAGTAAGTCAGACTGGCCAGAGCATATGAGGGAAGAGGCAAGGGGCATGAAACAAGATGGAGCTGGACAGGCAGGCAGGGGCTAGAGCAGGAAATGGGGCTGAGGGGGAGGGATTTAACCTAGAAAGCAAAGGGGAGCCTTCAAAAGGTTTTATACCAAGGTTTCAGACACACATTTTTGTTTTGGAAGATTACTTGCACCATGGAAGGAAGAGACAGGAGCCTTCTTGCAGGTGAGAGATGGCTGAGGATAGAGAAAAGGAAATATATGAGAGAGATCTTGATAGGGCATAAGGGTAGGATGCATCAGGGTGCAGGGAGAGTGGCATGAAGGAAGAAGGGGGGCTGAGGAAGGAAGGGGGACACAAGGCACCCCTGAAACTCTAGCTAACCCAGCCCCACAGGAAAAGGCTGCCCTACAAGTCTAGCTTAGCTGATGGAAGCATGGAAGGATGATGGCAGGCCTCCAGCAAGCTGGGTGCTCACCCTGGATTTTTCCTGACACCTGAGCTGGGCAGGGGGCTGCCTGGAAGCTGAGCACCCCTGCTCTGGCCACTCAGTAGTTCCTGCCATGTCCCCTCCCTGAGCCTCACAGAGTAGGGCCAGCTGCCCAGACAAGCCTTTATTGCCCAACCTGAAACTACTGGGCAGCCTCTCCCTCATTCCTGCTGTCCACAATTCCAGCAACCAAAAGGACAAAATGAGCTAGAACACAGAGGAATAAATTACTGCCAGATTTGCATGGCTGAGAGACAGCACACAACACCCTTGCTGGGGCAGGGGACTCAAGAGACATTCAGAGAGCTGGGTTGACTCTACCTGGTTTAGGGGCAAGGGGAGTTTTGCACCTCCTTAGGACTTCTGAATTAAGCCCTAACAGTAATAACTACAAGGGTGCCAGGAACTTTAGAAGTGAAGTGACTTGCCCAAAGTCACAAGGCTAGCCAGTGGCAGAGGCAGAATTTGAGCCCATGTTACCTGGCTTCAAATCACAGCCTCTGGGGCTCTGTAACAGTCCTCCAAACCATCTTTTGTTCCTTGGCACTCACAGATGGAGCCTTGTTTTACAATCTACTAAGTACCATACACCATTATTATAATACCCATGAGGCAGATGAGGAAACTTGAGGCCCCAGGAATGGAAGTAACCTACTCAAGGTGTCACTCCCAAATCTCACTTCTTGATAATACCCCCTGTTAGCAGGAGTTTGAGCAGGTAAGGGTTCTTGAAATCAAGGTAAAGGCAGTAGGGGTGGGGGAGCTTAGCATATTCTTCAGGTTTGATCTCACGGTGGGAGATATTGGCAAAGTTGTTGCAGGACAGGGAGGCACGAGGGGAAGACAGGGAGGCAGGTCGCCTTGGTGTCCTTTCCGGCACCAAGAGGTCAAGCTAAGGCTGTGCCTGACGGCTGGACCCCAGAGCCCGGCCCAGCTCTCCGAGCCAGTGGCAAGAGCGACGGCAGGAGCCTAGGAGCTCTGGCCAGAGGCCCCAGGGTCGGCCAGCAAGTCTCTCCCCATTAGAGGCAGCTCTGGCACGGGTCTCAGCTTGGATCCCTGCTGGGGCGTCTTTGTACTGAGCACCCCGGGTACCGAGGTGGAGTCGCAAACAGTGGGGATGGAGGGGCCAAGGCTGTGGAGAGGGGTTCTTCTGGCCACTCTGCCCCAGGTGAGGGGCTGGGCACAGCTCCACTGGAGGGGGCCACAGTCTGAGATCTCAGGCCTCAGGGTGGGATTCAGGGGTTTGGGGTGTGGGAGGAGTTCAGACACGCACACATAAACACACAGCTAACACACAGTCCACAACACACAGACAAAAGCTCCAGATACACACATTCATATACGCAATCACATGTACAGCTACACACACATACACAACACACACCAAGAGACACCGGTCTCCGAAACACACTGAGAGACAGCGCGATCACGCAGCAGACCGAGGCACGGTGGCACACGTTCACACACTACACACTCACACACGCCCGGCGGTCCTGGTCCGCCGGGAGGCAGCACAAAGTTGCGGAGTGGACTGAGGGAGTGTCCCGGGAGACCCAGCGTCCGCGGCGCCTCCTGAATGCAACGGGAGGGGGCGCCGTCCCGCCGCCGGCAGCCAGGCCCTGCCCGCGCCCAGACGTCGCAGCCCCTCCCGGGCACAGCCTGCGCCCCGCCGCCCCGGGTGCAGCCGCGGCGAGGCCCCGCAGGAGCGCCCCCGGCCCAGCCCTCCCCGTCACCCGCCCGAACGCCCCGCGGCCCCGGCGCCGCCTCGCATCAGCCGCCTGCCAGCGCCGCGCGGAACTTGCGAAACAACAGACAGCCCGACATGTCGACATGTCGGAGTCGGCGGCCGCGGCGCCCCCATTCCTCCCTTCCGAGCCTCAGGCCTGGCCCTACCCGGGATGGGAGGGGGGCGCCGCGGCGACAACTTGTTCCGGGCCCGCGCGCCACACACGCACACAAGCGGGACACACACACATCCTGCCACCGCCCCCTCGGGCGGCCCCGGGCCCCGGGCACACAGCCACCGCCCAGGCGCGCACCACACTCTCAACATTCCTGGACACGCAGCCAGCACGCATGGACACACTCACATCCGCTCCAGACACAGTCCTACACACCCATTCCCGGCACACTTGGCATTCACGCGGACCCACGCAAGCCCCGGCGGCGCACACCAACCCCAGACACTCCCACACGTACACATCGCCACACAGCGCACGGACACACAGATTCCGGAGGTGTTCCCACGCCTTCACACAAATGCACGAATCTCACAAGCACACACACCGCACACGCGTTCCCTGATCACACGAGGACAGAATCCACAGAGCACTCTCGGGCACACGCATAACACAAACACATAACAGATTCTCAGGCACCCAACAGCACTCCTTGCCACAGCATATAAAATGCGAACAGACACAACTCCGACCACACAACCAAACTCATATGCACACATAACAGACACACAACGTACTTGACCGCACAAACACTACGCACCGGCAGGCACATAAGACACTCAGTGCACACCCTATACCTCGATGCACACTACATTCACCCCAGCATACTCGCAGACACACAGCACCTTTCCTTGCACACAAAACTCACGGACATACAACATTCGCAGACACACAACATTTGCGCACACAATCCAACACTCAGACTCATACAGGGAGTAGGCTCCTAACGCCGGATCACCCAACACTCACACTTTCTTCCATGCTACGCCACTAGCCCCAGGGGCTCCGCGGGGCAAGCTTGGTCCCACCGACGCGCGCTTACCTGCCGGAATCTCGGTCTCGGACGCGCAGAGCTGGAAGGTGAGCGCCAGGACAAGAGCCTGGGCGCGGGCCATGGTGCGCCGCCGCCTGCACCGGGGCCCCGCGCTGGGGGCGCCGCCGCCGGAGCCGGAGCCAGAGCCGAGCCAGAGCCGAGCCAGAGCCGGAGCGTAGCGGCGCGGCGCGGAGCGGGACTGGCGCCGAGTCCTGAGCGGGAGCCCAAGCAAGCGGGGCGCTGACGTCAAGCCCGGCCGTGCGTTCCGCGGTCTCATGGCGTCCTCTGCTGGTGGCGGCGCGCGCTGTTGCCCAGTCCTGTCTTCCCCTGCCCCGGCGTGCCCTTCCCCCACTCTCGCACACCGTCCTGGAGATCCCGGCCTGGGTTTCGGCGCCCACCCGCTTCTGCACCCAACTGGCAGCACTGCTCACTGCTCAAACGAGCACGCTCACTGCCAACGCCTAGCTCTGGTACAACTCTCTCAGGATCAGAGACCCAAAAACACATGGCCTCTCCGTCCCCTCTGATGATTGAATCTCCTCCATCTAGGCCCCTTGAAATGCACATTCATACATACCTCTAAGGACAAGATGCTTACTACCTACTAAAAGCAGGTGATTGGGTCTTTGGAAATGCTGGATTTTAGGTTTGTTCATTGTATTCTTTTATTATTCTTTTAATATCCATGGGACCTGTAGTGATGTCCCCTCTTTCATTTCTGATAGTAATTTATGTCCTCTCTGTTCCTTTCTTAGCCTGGCTAGAGGCTTATCGATTTAGTGATCTTTGCAAACACCCGGCTTTTGGTTTAGTTGATTTTTCTCTGTTGCTTTCCTGCTTTGAATTCCACCTATTTCTTCTCTAATTTTTATTATTTCTTTTCTTCTGCTTCCTTTCAATTAATTTGCTCTTCTTTTTCTAGTTACCTTAGGTAGCAGCTTAGATTATTGATTTTAGATCTTTCTTCTTTTGTAATATATGAACTCAGTGCTATAAATTTCCCTCAAATCACAGCTTTCACTGCATCCCACAAACTTTTTAAGTGTTTTAATTTTCATTTACTTGCAAATACATTTAAATTTCTCTCAAGATTTCTCTTTTGACCCATGTGTTATTTAATCTCCAAGAATTGGGGGATTTTCCAGCTATCTTTCTGCTACTGATTTCTAGTTTAATTGCATTTTGGTCTGAGAGCAGACATAATGAGTTCTAGTCTTTTAAATTTGTTAAGGTGTCTTATGGCCCAGAATGTGTTCTATCTTGTTGACTATTCCATGTAGCTTGAGAAGAATGTGTGTTCTGTTACTGTTGGATGAAGTAATCTATAGATGTCCATTACATCCAGTTAATTGATGGTGTTGTTGAGTTTTTACCAATTTTCTGCCTGCTGGATATGTCAATTTCTGAGAGAGGGATATTGAAGCCTCCAACTATAATAGTGGATTCATCTATTTCTCCTTGCAGCATTGGCTTTTAGAAAGTGCTTTCTTTTCATTCTGTGAAGTCTGCCTCCCTCACTAACTCTCATTGGTCTTAGTCTACCCTCTGGCTATACAGGTTGAATATATTTGGGCCTCTACCCAGTTAAAGCCCTTGTATAAAGACCACAGATTAGTTGTCCATTAGTATGTAAAACTGAACACCTTCTATGTACTTTTCTTGCATGAATTTGTTTAATCCTTACCACTGTTATTCCCATTACAGTTGAGGAAACTGAGGTACAGAGAGAAAGGGGGACTTTTCCAAGGTTAAGCATTCATATGCAGCAGCACCAGGATTTGAATAAAGGCTATCTGGGGTTTGCCTTGAAGAGAGGCTGAGACCTGCTTCCCATCTGGAATAAATCAACAAATACCAGATACTGGCTTATTTATTTAACAATTACCCTAAGTCAAAGAAGATATAAAAGAGACAAAATCCCTACCCTCATGGAGCTTATATTCCAGCAGGAAAACAAGAGCAGTAAACAAACAAAACAAGCAAATTCTCTGGTATACAAGACAGTGATATACCAGGGAAATGGGGGAGGAGAGGCAGACCATGAGGGAAAAGGTTTATTGCAGTTTTAAACACAGAACCTACTATATGATATAGTCATTATTTCTCTCTCAACCTCTAGAGCATGAACTCGCTGAGAGCAAGGACTTTGTCTTGTATCCCAGTGCTTGGTGTCTGGTACATAGTTACTGCTCAGTAAATACTGAATGGATAAATGAATGAACATAGAAGTGGCTCTTGCCTTCATGAAGCTCACATTCTAGGGGAAGAGATCAACAGTAAACATGTAAGTAAAGAAATGTGTGATTACAATCTGAGATGTGCACTCTAAAGGAAATGGATGGGTGTTGTGATAAATAACTGGGGAGAGAGGTCTGCTTCAGTTAAACTGATCTGAGAGTGATTCCCTGAGGAAGTGACGTGATCGTTGAGCTGAGAGCGAAAGTAGGAAAATGAGCCAGCAAATCAGTGGTGAGGGACACTGCAGCCAGAGGGGACAGCCTGTGCAAAAGCAGGAGCTGGTGGGTTTGAAGAACAGCAAGATCAGGGTGGCTGGAATCGAGTGAGTGGGGAGAAAGGGGAAACAAGGTGCAGCTGGAGAGGTCAGGAGGGCCTACAGGTCATGCAGACAGCTATGGGCTTTGGGTTAAACCCCAAGAGCAAGGAGAAGCCATTAAGTGGGAGCATTAAGCAAAAGAGTAAAAAGTTCCTATCTCTTTTTTTTTTTTTTAAGTCCCCCAGTCAGCTGAGTGGAAAACGGACTCTGAAAGCAGAGGGACCTATAGGCAGATGGGTGTAACTAGGGGGCAGTGATATTGGACAAAGCCTAGTGGTTCCAAGTATATCAAGGCCCTCCCTGTGCACTGCCTCCACTACCACTGGCTCCTTAATGAGGGTGGCACAACTGAGGTTGCCTGTGGACTAGAGGAGGCAAGGCAGAGGGTTCCCGAGTTCTTAGTCTTCTCTCTTGTGAGCATGGGTGAGCTTTAGGCTGAGCCAGTGAAGTGGCCAAAGAGAACCAGGAGGCAAAAAGCAGAAGCAGAGAATTGAACAGACAAAAAAGCACAGGGGAAGAAATAGAGAGATGTTGGAGCAGGGAAGAGACAAAAAAGGACCACCTAGACAAAGGAAATTCAAGGAGAGAAATCCGGTAAACAAAAGAACAAGCCAAGGGTGATAGTGTTTACAGGGAATTCTTGTGGAAGCTTCATGGCAGGAGTTTACCATTTGTCCCATTTTTTGGATGTGGAAACCGAGACTCAGAGAGCATAAGGCACTTGCCCAAAGTCACACAGATGGTAAATGGTGGTCCCAGGACTCAAACCTAGACCTGACTTATTCCACATCCCTCTGCTCTTCGTGCAGGGGAAGACCACAAGGCAAAGATGGTGATAGAGGGAAAAAGAAAGTGCAAGCAACAGGTGGGCAGATGAAAAGAGAACATTCTGCTTCACTTGAAGAAGACCACAAACTTCATAATCCTCAAGGGAAGAGGGAAGAGAGACGGAAAATCCTGGCCTGGAGTGGCTGTCCCAAATCTATGGAAAAAGGAGACAGCACCACAGACAGGGCCAGGCCATGAGGAATTCAGTTACTTTCAACTCATGGAATATTTATGACACCTTCCTTGTGCCAGGCCTCATATTGGGTAGTGGTGTCATGGAGATGCACCAAACATGGCCCACTCCTGCCTGGAGGGGGAAGTGGGCACATAAATAAATAAGAGGCTGTGTCCTAAAGGCCATAACACCAGTCGAGAGAAAACACTAAGGTAGCAGGGGTCGACTCACTAGGAGTTTAGGAAACAACATCAAAGAAATGATATCTGAACCTAGAGTTTTTCCCAGGTAGGCAAGGCAAGGAAGAGCATTTCAGGCCGAAGGAGCAACCTGAATAAAGGCATGAGATGGAACTGCTACAAAAGGTGGGTGTCAGGTGTGACTGGATCATAGGATGTACACAGTCTAACAGCAAAAGGTAAAGATGGTATGGAGGTCAGAGTACAAAGGGTCATCAATGCAAGGCCAGGACCACTGGACTTGAATCCCTCAATCAGTGGTTCTCAAACTGTGCCCCTGGGGGAACCCAGGAATCCCTCATGCCAAGCTGAGAGGTTCTGACATTGAATTAAAACCATAGCAATCTTTTTCTAATTTGTAAAAAGGCAGATTATTTACAATGAATATAATTTATATAATTTTCTTTGTTTTAATGTGTTCTTTCTTCCATACGTTTTTCTTTAACACATAAGAGCACAGTATCATAGTTGTGTTTTGTTTGGGTTTTTACAATGTTGAGTTTAATATATCAATACTTCATGGTTTCTACAAATAACTGTGGCTTCTGGTTCTCCCTAAATCCTAGAGACTCACCAAAGGACTTTAAGCAAGAGAAAATCAAAATTTGATCTTTCTGTTGAAAAAAAAATCATCCTGGAGTCCTGGGAAAGGAATTGGGGAAGGTGCAAGAGAGAAGACCTCAATTAAGAATAAGGCTGTTGACCAGGCAGAGAAAGACAAATACTATATGATTTCAGCTATTTGTGGAGTATAAAAACAAAGCAAACAGAAGGAACAAAATAGCAGCAGATTCATAGATACAGAGAAGGGACTAGTGGTTACCAAGGGGTAGGAGTTGGGGCAGTGAGTGGGGGGAGGTTGAAGGGGATAAAGGGGCACAATAATTCGCAATCACAACATAACTTGGTCACAGAGACAGTAGGAGTACAAACAGGACAGTACAGCATGGAGAATATAGTCAATGATTCTATAACATCTTACTACGTTGATAGATAGTAACCACACTAGAGGGGGTGAGGATTTAATAACATGGGTAACTGCTGAACCACTGTGTTGTACATTTGAAGCCAACATAAGATTGTATATCAATGATACTTTAATTTTTAAAAAAGAAGAAGAAGACTGTTGACACAGGTCAAATTAGAGCTGATGTTCTGCACTGAAAGTGAGGGCTGTAGGGACAGACAGGGGGACCAAGTCCCACCCCAGGGAGGAAGACCTGGTGGATGATACTCCAGGCTTTCTGGCAGGGGTGCCAGGGGATTCAGAGGAGCCAACTTGGTAGAGAAGATAATGTCAGCAGCTCAGTGTCGCCTAAGGAGTCTTCCAACAGAAGTAGACCTGTGTGTCACTGTGAAATCAGAAGGTAAGCAAGTCTAGGAAGTGTGTGTGTGTGCTTATGCACACTTGCATACAAATGCATACAAGTCTTTCCCCAACATGGGACACCAACTTTCTCTGATCATAAAAACAAGTACAAACAGTTTTTGAGCACAGATTCTAGTCTGGGTGTCTTCTGTGTGATATTCCTCATGTAATCTTCATGATAACCTCCTAGTCACATTTATTACATGCTTTCCTGTATCAAGCATTGTGTTAAGTGCTTCAAGTAATATCTCCCTTAATCCTCACAAGAGCCTTGAAACAGATACTATTATTTCCTTCATTTTAAGAGTAAGGAAATGAGGACACAGACCAAGTGACTTGTCCAAAATCAAATGGCAGCGCCAAGAGTCAAAGGTAGTTTTGCCAGAATCCACCACCTCCACATTTCATCACAGCACTTGGTTTTCTTCTCTTCCTTAGAAGAAAGGCCCTGAGCCAGCAAGCTTTGGGTTAATAAGATCCAGAGAAAGAAACTCTTTCCTACTTTCAAAGCCCTGGCTCAGTGTTTCTCTAAGCCTGCTCCCAGGACCACCACTAAAAATATGATCTAGCATATTTACTGGGCTACATCTTTTAAAAAAAGCACTTTCACTGTTCCACTCAGTATTTTGAGGGGGGTGGGGGCCTCCTCTTTGCAATGGCTCCCTTATATCTTAACAAGGATTTGTTTTACCATACACTTAGCGCTTTACCATCCACGATTAACAGTATTCTGTTGATCCACCCAATCCTCACAATTTTGAAGGGGACATATTCTCCCCCATTGTACCCATGAGAAAACAGATTAGGAGTTTCAATCACTTGCCCAAAATGGCCCAGCTAGGAAGCTGCCGAAGTTAGGGATTGTACCTTAAATCTAACTCCAAGCACTTTTGCCTCCATCTGCTTATGTCTACTCTTCTATTCGGTGGTAGGGAAGTAAACTTTGCTTCCCTATGCAGTTAGAGGGTAGTGTGGATTAAATAAGAGGACACCCGAGAGGGCCTAGACCAGTGAGTGCTCAATAAATGGTGGAGAGAGGAGAAACCGAGGCCAGAAGTGGGTAAATGACTTCTAAATCAAACACCAAATCGCATACTGTAGACACAGGTTTAGGCCAATCTCAGACACTCCTTGTCGAGAGAGAAACTTCAGCCGGTTCGGAATCTCCGTTCCTCGCTCGCGTGCCTCCACCACCTAGCACTCAGCTCCCTGGGCCGACTCCCGAGGAGGCACGGAGCGCGCAGCTGAGCCCGGTCACCACCCGGTAAAATGAGCAGGGGGCGTGGTCACGGGGCGGAGAGGGAGGCGGGGCGCGGGAGTGCGGTCGCAGGAAGATGACGTATTCCGCAGGTCCATGTTTGCGTTGACGGAAAGGAGCATGTGGGCCTGCTGCTCCCTGTGTTGGGCTCGAGCCCCGGCCAAATTGCGGCGGGGACTGCCCGCCGCTTGGGGCAGCGGCTGGCTTCCCGCCGCTCCCTACTCAGCATCTGCCGAGCCCTCCCTGGTACGGGCGCTGGTCTATGGGCACCATGGGGACCCCGCCAAGGTCGTCGAGTAAGAGAGGCGTCGAAACGGGACGGGACTGGGGTTCCTGGAGAGGTTTAAGAAGGGCTGTACAGAAGGGAGACTGGGAAGAGAGGGGCAGGGTCCGGGGAAGAAGGCAGAGAGTAACAGGACTGCATTTGAAGCCACGGCGTTCTGGGTAGCTCAGAAAGTTCGCGTTTTCAGGTAGTTGAAGACCCGAGAGTGCGGGTAACGTTTATTTATTTATTTTTATTGAGGCACAATTGACATACAACATATTAGGTGTCCAACATAATGGTTTAATATTTGTATATATTGCAAAATGATCACCACAGCAAGTCAACATTCGTCACCGTAGTTATCAAATGTTTTTTCTCCTGATAAGGAACTTTTAAGATCTATTCTTTTAGAGACTCAGATAAGTAATAGAGTTATTACAAAATATAGTCGCCATGCTGTCCATTACATCCCATGACTTACTTATTTTATAACTGGAAGTTTGTACCTTTTGACTTCCTTCACCCATTTGCCTCCCCAACAAACACCAATTTGTTCTTTGTATCTGTGAGCTTAGTTGGTTTGTTGGTTGGTTTTAGATTCCACATATAAGAGAGATCATTCAGTATTTGTCTTTCTCTGACTTATTTCATTTAGTATAATGACCTCTGAGTCCATCCATGTTGCAAATGGCAAGATGTCATTCTTTTTTATGGCTGAGTGATACTCCATTGTGTGTATGTATATACCACATTTGCTTTATCCATTCATCCCTGGATGGAATGGCTGATGTTGATTACTGTGTCAGGCAATCCCTTATTTAAATGGATGCTCTCCCTTTAATTGTCACAACCACCTGTTGGGATAGGTACTTGATTTAACTCCGTTTTGCAGATGAAACAATTGAGACATAAGACAGATAAAGCCATTTGCCCAGGTCATGCAGCAAGTAAGTGACAGTTCGAATTTAAACGAAGTCTGACTGACAAGTGTCCCAAAAAACACTATTGTTTTTTGGAGGGTATTTTCTGAATATTTTGATGTCCATTTGAATCTTCACTTTGCAAAAAGTAGGTCAGAGATTATTGTTTACATTTTCTAGAGGGCAGAGGACTTGTTCAAAGTGATATAGCTAATAGGTATTGGAACAGGGATGGGAATCCATGGCTTCTGACTCCTGTCTCATGTGATTTCCTCTCCACTGTACTATATATGTACCTTTAACTAATTAACAAGAGCTCCTGTTTTGGAGCCATGCAGACCTAAGGTCAAATTCAGGCTCAGCCTCTTAGTAGCTGTTTGATCTTGGACAAGTCACTCAGCCCCTCTGGGCCCTCACTACTTTTATGATTATGTACTTGTAAGAGTCTGTTGGATCTGAATCCATGATTTTTGCATGTGGCTGATATAATAGTATGAATTGTCAACTATTATAAATCTGCACAAAAGTCATTATAGCCAATCAAAAGGGTTTGGTAGGGTCACTGTAGTGGAGCTAAGGTGAAAGCACTGGTCTGGGAATCAGACCTGGGTTAATTCCATGCCCTCCCCTGTCCTAGCATGTGTGTGTTTAGCAAGTTACTGAGGTTCTCCAAGCCTCAGTTTCATCATCTTTAAAAATGGAGACAATACAGGTATAGTTCATAGTGCTAGTCCGCTGAGATCAATCTAGTGTTTTCACCAAAAAGCACCTGCATACTCTCCTGCAGTCCTTGTTTATAGCTGTTTGACTTCAGCAAATGATTTGATTGTTTGCCAAAGAATAGGCAAACATGGAATTATTTTCATGGTCAAAAGACTATAGAGTTCTTGCTTCAACAGCAGATATACTAAAATTGGAATGATACAGAGATTAGCAGAGTCCCTGCACAAGGATGACATGCAAATTCATGAAGCATTCCATATTTTTACTTAGAAATAGAACAAGCTAGATGTTTTGACAGCCAGAAGGGATAAACCTCGGATAAATTCAAGGTTATGCATTCAGCCTAGTTACATACACCGTAGAGAAGACACATCAGTCAGTAAATCCCACATGTATGTTGATCATAGGTAATAAATCCCCACGTCAGGAAGACATGTCCCTGAGGACTGTGCTGTAATGAGTTGGTAAAGCTCTGTGGAACATTCCTCCTTTTCCAGGAATGCACCACACACAGGAATGATGTAGTACCTCTCTCATAGGCTTGTAATTTCTGGGTCTGCCACAAAACCGGTGCTCCAATAATGTTAGTTAAATCTGAATATAATTTCTGTAAGAAATATGCCTTCTGTTGAGTTCTTTGGTGATGAGGAAGGTGTCTCCACTGTTGAAGGATCCTAAGGAAAAGTCTGTGAAGGTTAGACAGCTGAGTATACTTGGCTCCTGATTGATTCCCCCCTGCTGGAGAGCCAGGAGAGCTGGAACAGACCAGTCTGGTTGCAGATGCCACTTAGAGGGAAAAGACAGTTCTCTTGCCTCCTTGGGTGGAACCCTCAATATTTCCCAGAAGTTCAAAACGGGATACTTTCATGAAGCATTGTATTCATCCTTGGCTGCACATCTCAGTCACCTGAGGCATTTTTAACTACATATTCCTAGGTGCCTCCTATTAGGTATTTAGTAGGTCTAGAATGGTGCTCAACTTGTGTGTTCTTTAAAGCTCTTCAAGTGTCTCTGATGCCCCAGCCAGGGTTGAGAACCACTGCCCTGTGGATATGGACTGTCAGGTAGGCAATTCTCCCTCTGCCCCAGAATTTCCCTTCTGACCCAGATTCAGGTGACTTGTTCATGTATTGACTAAGGCCAGAGGCTGGGAGTCTCTTCTTTGTACTCATGCCTTAGGAGGTTTAGGGTAACCACACGGTCACAGAAAGAATCAAGTGTCCTTTAAACATCCTGGCGACTGGGTGTGTGAGTTAGGTTACCCCAGGTAGGGTCATAGAACCATCCAGGTCTGAGCAGAGTGTTCCCCAAACTAGTGTGGTTTGTGGTGCTTGCACTGTGGGCTAGAGCTCTGCAGCAGTAGAGAGGGAACAAGGAATGGTCTGCTCAGGTCTGAAGGGTTGTGGAACTCCTCATAATGAGGCCTCCAGGGAACTCCTGTTCTCATGGCAACATTCTAAATGTCCCTCTCTTCATTCCTGTTGGCCCCCAGACATTCCAGCTGTTTCCTCCTCCATTAAGCCTTTTCCCTGGTCTCTTAGAGTCTCCCTTGCCCCCCCACCAAAACGGCCCCTAATAAGCACTTGGGCCTTCTTCTTTTGAAGGACTGAACTGCTGATCTAAATAAAGTAAGACTGTGCAAAAGAAAATGACAAACGTGGGAGAAATACAAACATTCTAGAAATGTCAGAGGTTCCCATGCCCATTGTGTTTTGTGCAGAGTTCTAGATTCTCTATCAGCTAGTTCCCACAAACTCCACTGTAGTCCTGCCTTTTGTTCATGGAAGTCCCATTTCAGAACTTTGCCATTCTCTAGGTCTTATGGTAAAACGTTTCTCCTTTATTGTATACTTAGTGTGTGGCAGGTTGATTCTCATACATTATGGAATTTAAAAATCACAATAACCCAGTTTGGCAGCTACTGTTATCCCCATTTTACAGATAAGGGAACTGAGGTTCGAGAAGCCTGGAAGTCACTTTCCCAAAATCATACAAGTAGGATGTCCCTTCTTTATTAAAAGTCCTTGATAGAGACATAATCCTGGAAAAGCAATGATAGTCATCTCAAATGCTTTTTGAGAATGAGATAGACTATAAAATTGGGAATAAGATATGTCAGAAGAGAAGGTAAACTTATAAGCCATTCAGACCCAAGGCTCTACTCATCATAGGAAGGGCAGCTCTACCCTTGGGAAGATAATAGGAATGTAATCCTCTGCCTCCTTCCCTTTTCAGGATCCTAAAGCTTTCATAAAATAGCATTCTGGCCATGACAGCTTTCTCACCTGCCTGCCGCTAGCACAAAATGAAATGAAGCTGTGAATCCCTTAGACAAATACCCCTTCCATCTTAGCCAGATGGGATTTGGGGAAGCAGGTGGTGGGGACCCAGGCTGTTTGGGTAGTGAGTTCTCACTGTAGGGTACTGTTTACTCTCTGGGGACTTCTTTTTACTGTTGATGTCAGTGTTTAAAACCAAAACTCTACGCGGTGACTTAAAGCAGAATTACAGTGCTTTGAAAAAAACTTAGCATTCTGGTTTGGTACTCTGTTGAAAACTGGGAATTTGTTTGTCTGCTGGAGCTCTTTGTTGTGGTCCTGAAGGAAGGCCACAGGATTCAGACTCGAGCCAAATTCCTGTTACATCCTGGAACACTTGCACATTACCTTCCCTCTGGGCTTCACACTAGGCTGTGGGGCTTAGGACCAAGCCCTTGTACCCTCAGTTCCTCATTCCTGCCTCTGAGGGTGAAACTTGGCAGGTGCTGCACCATAGACAGGGGTTTTCGCCTTATGTCTAGAGGGTCTGGAAGGAATGCTGCCACTCAGTGCAACACCAGGTTACTATGATTGACCCTCCTAGCAGCTCCTGTAGCTCTCAGGTGTGGGTCTAGGCCTTTCCCACCCTAAAAATGGGGTAGGAAAGGTCCTCATTTTAGAGAAGGAAGAGCAAAGGTGACATGGGGTTAATCTGTGCCTAAGGGTGTTGTCACTGGGGACCATCCCCAAGAGCAGTGGCCTGAGTTCTAGTCCCAACTTTGCTACTCGGTTGTTAGTGAGGAAATTACTCAGGTCTCCATTCTTTCCAGTTCTTCTTTGATAACACAAAGGGGTTAACTAAGGTCAGCAGTGGAGAATACCAGCAAGCATGCCATGTCTCCTCCCCCCTCACCCCCATCCTCTATGCCAGTACAAACCTTCACAGCTCCCTTTTCTGTATACCTCAAAACCTACACATCTCTTTACCCCGTTCTCTCCAAACAACACTTTCCTGCCAAGACAAGGCCTCAGCATTGCTCTCAGCATGAACTGCAGCACCAGAAATGGGTGTGAGTGCGAATCCTCTTTGACCCAACAATTGTCCAGCTCT
This sequence comes from Manis javanica, assembly GCF_040802235.1. NCBI lineage: Eukaryota > Metazoa > Chordata > Mammalia > Pholidota > Manidae > Manis > Manis javanica. Next base: position 21,828,267 of record NC_133159.1, on the reverse strand, counting down.
GACAAGTCTATGAAACTGAGGCAGACAGTGGACTGCCTGCTTGTCAGTGGTTGCTCTAGAAACCTCCAGGGAGCAACAGTGTAGCTAGAATCTGGGGTCCTGGGCACAAGATTTCACTAAGGACCCCCTTTGCCCTTGGTTGGTTACATAATCAGCAGCCTGACAGGTAGGGACCTCATGGCCATCTTGGTACCTGACAAAGAAACAAAAGCAGCTGCAGACAGGGAGTGTGTCCCCTGCTGTGGCCCAGACTTACTCTCTAGAGCGACAAGGTCAGGCCTCAGCAAACTATCCAGCAGAGACTCTGCAGCTCTCTCAGCAAGTTACTTGATGTCAGCAGATGTAGAATATTAAGAGGCTTGCAGACTTCCTCACAATCTTAATTGAGGGAAGGTAGAGGATTGAGAAGGTAGGGAGAGGATTTGCCAGCCCCGTGTAAAAACTTCGGGAAGTTGACTTAAGTCTCTGCTTCCCTTCTGTTCAAAATGACTGTGCTAAAGAGCAAAAAGACCTGAATGGTGGAAGGACAAGATTACTTTGAGGCAGGGAAGCCAGAAGAGGTGCAGGGAGGCAAGTGGGTGGGCCTAGTACACCAAGAGACATGGAGCATGTGAGCCCTGCGCGGGGAAAGGAGCTTCCCCCAAGAGCCAGGGCTCCTTTAGAACCCCAGCAACTGAGGCCGCCAACAACCCTGCTCGGGAGGGACCTGTTACAAGCTGTGAGCTGAAGAACTTCATTCCTCCGCAATTTCCCAGCTGTGGCCTGCTTCTTATTAATCATATCTTAGAACAGTGTACCCAGCGTGCCAGGCATTTCACTAAATCACAGACAGCGGCTTGTTTGTGACCATGGAGAATTGCAGACAGACCTAGGGAGCCACATGAAATGCCAGTTATCTTCACCCAGTGCCCTGTGATGGAACACACACTCTTGGCTCTCTATAACAGATGAGAAACTCTGTGGCCGTGACAGTCTCTCCCTGCCTGTTCTTCCTGCTCAAGACGATATTAACTGGTTTGAGGTGATTGAGTGGAAGATGCAAGATAAGTACAAATGGTTGCTAATTAAATTCAAAAGGCAGGAAAGATATCTTAGCAGAGCTGGCTAGTACCCACCTTAATAGCAAATATAATTGAGCCAGTCCCCAGAGCACTGGCCTCTTTTCCCCCCTTTCAAAAGGCTCTTTCTTCGGCCTGCTTTTGTCTCCCTTGTAGTTCATATGGTATCACAGGTGTACAGCCTCAGCCTCAAAGGAGCCATTGTGACCTTATCCAGCGTGGGATCTGCTGAGTGAAGACGGTGGCACCCCTCCGAGTTGCTTGGCGCCGTTAGTCATAAGGGGAAGGCCCTCCACCATCCTGGGGAGGTGACTTGAGATCTAGCCAGGCTGTTTGGGTGCCTCATTTGCACCCCACAGCATAGCCATGGTTCCTTTGGTGAGCTTAAAAACAAAAAGCACACACACCAAGGAAGAAATTGGTATCATTACACCAGAAGTCCAACTCCTGGAATTCAGGCTCTGGCCCCGTTTTCCTTCCTGTCTCGGCAGAATCGAATCCTTGACGATGTTGTTAGCACTGTCTGCAGGAGCAGCAGTGTCTGGTATTGATGGCCTTCTGTGGGGCAGGCTGGGGCTGGTCTCCCTAGTGAGATGCAGCTGGACCAACACACCTCACCCCCGGGGCAAGCAGTGTGTCAGGCTTGGCCCTACCCTCACCCACCTGTGTTAGCAGCTTCAGCTTTCCGTCGTCTAGACCACCATCCCTGCCCTTCTCTCCCGTCCTCCCACTTCTGTGACTTTGATCTGGCACAGAGCAGCTAGGCTCCTCAGAGGACAGAGACGAAAACTGAGAGCAGGTTGGAGCCCGATGAAGCACTTCGCGAACTGCTGTCTGGAGGCAGGTACTTGCAGGGGATGCTGTGGAAGCGGTGTCCCAGCTGAGTTAATTCTGGAAGCTCTGGATTCCACAAAGCCATATGGGTTTTTTACTGGAGGATTTGTCACGGCCTTTATGACTTTAATGTACAGTCTGACTCTCATAAAGGGGGCTTAGTAGGCAGTGTTTCCCAAACGTATTGGCCCCTAGAGAATACCTAAAATTACCTCTCAGGACAAGAATTCCACTAACAGTGTCAGAGACACTGGCTTAGTGTTCAACACTCTGAGTTTGGATCAAGCTTAAGATCAAGTCTTGCCACTTACTGACAGTTTAACTTTGGGCATGTTGTTTAACTTCTCTGAGCTCCAGTTTCCCCTCTCTAAATTGGGGTGATAACACCCACCAAATAGGTATTTTGAGGACTAAATAACATCGTGTATATAAAATGTTAAGCACAATGCCTGGAGCTTGGTGAACTGTCAACACTGTCGTTTAATTGTCCAGCCAGATCGCCCAGAATAAATTTGCCACCCTAGACACAGCTGATTCACCACTCCGTACATACACCAGCAGAGTGCCCTCTGCTCTTTACCATAATGCAGGCCGCCTGCCTGAAGCTGTGACTAGAATACCTTCCTCCCCACTCCAAGGCACACTTCCTCTCTCAGTCCCAGTTGCCCATGCCAGAAGCTCAGGAGCCATCAAAGACTTCCCACTGCCCCCACATGGAGTTGGTCACCAAGTGACATCAATGCCCCTTCTTATTTAAGAGATTCCAGGTTATCAAATCCTTTTGTCCATTCCCACAGCTGGAATCCAGACTGCACCTGTTGCCTGGCCTGTGGGCTCACATTCTTTTGCCATTCCCTTTGGCAGGGAAGCTTTCCTTCCTCTCGGTCCACCCAGTAAACTCATTTTATCCTTCCAGCCCCGGCTAAGGTATCACTACTTCCAAAGCCCCTTGGCTAAGCCTTTGTTTTCTTCCTCCAGCTGTTCAACTCAGTCAGCTTTAGTTTCACAAGCCTGCCTCTCAGTGTTTCTTCATGAGTCCCCTCACCATCAAGCTCCCAAGCAGGAGGTTTTATTTTTTTCATCTTTAAACCCTTTGGCACACTACCTGACACTTAGGAGGACTGTCCATAAATATTTCTTGAATGAGATTTACTTGAAGTTTCCAAAAAGTTGCTGTCTTCCTTTCAGTGATTAGTGGTCCTTTTCAGGGGTCTAGCCAGCTAATTGTCTCAAACCCTTGGCTGTTCCTACACCTGATAATAGCAGACTTCTTCAGCATCTACTTTGTATCAGGTACTCTAGTAAATTCTTTGTGTATATTAATTCAGTTAATCCAGCGAGCTGGGTGCTGGTGTTCTCCCCATTTCACAGATGAGTATTTTGAGGGTTAGCTGGTAAATGAGCAGAGCAGGATTCAGACCCAGTGTTGCCTATTTCACTCCAAATCCATGCTGTACCTTTCATTTATAAACTGAGATCCACCTGTATTCTCATCTTGACCCTGGACATCTAGACTTTTGAGAAGTAGAATTTTATTTCAGATCTGATCAGCACTTCCCTGTGAGGAATGAGTTTTTGCTTAGACCAAACTCTTATGAATAGCCTCCATGTTTATTTACATCCATCCTTCAGGGTATTTCCCCAAACAGCCAGAACCAAGGAAAGCAAGTATAACCCTAAATAGGGTTACCACTCCCTGTGGTTTGAGCCTCTCCTCTGACTCCCTAAGTGACTAGCACTTGTATGCTACATTTCCTCGCTAGAGAGGAAAGTTGGGTGATTTCTTGAGGAAGCATTCTTGAGCACTGTTTTGGTCCCAGGCACCATGCTAAACATTGAGTTAAGACTAAAAGTCCTCTGCCTTCGTGAGCTCACAGTCTAATGGGGAGACAACACACACTCACACACACACACACACACACACACATTCTGACTGTAAAACTAGGAGATAAGTAAAAAGTACACTGAACTGAGTCTGAAAGACCTGGATCCAAATCCAAATTCATATCTGCAACTCCAAAATCCAGAAAACTCTGAAAACTGACAGCTATGTTTTTTGTTTTCACAACTTATTAACATGGCATTTTTGTATGGTCTTTATTCATCCAATTTAGTGTGAAAATGAATATTCATATGTTTTGCTGCAGAAACAATGGGTGTGATCACAGAGTGCTGCCCTCGCTCCCCCTGGTGGGAGATGAGGAAGGTGGTATGATAATGAGTGGTTCTGACCTCCAGAGCACACCTTGTCCTGAGAGTTGTTAGAAAAGGAATGTGAATGGTGTGAGGGGTCACGGGGAAGACGGTGTAGCCCAGAGAAGGCACATAGTGGATCTGTGGCATCTTACTACACTGATGGACAGTGACTGCATTGGGGTATGGGTGGGGACTTGGTTATATGGGTGAATGTAGTAACCACCTTGTTTTTTCATGTGAAACCTTCATAAGAGTGTATATCAATAATACCTTAATAAAAAAAAGGAATGTGAACTTATGGCTCATTGTGGCATATAATTGAAAAAAATGTATAAAAAACTTTATAAACTGAAAAGTAATTAAATCATGCTAGTAATTAAATCTTAAATGGTATAGTCACCCTTTCTATGTAATAGGACCACTGAGAATGGAACAAGTGATTTTTTTTTTAGGACCAAGACGAGTGTTAAAAGATGTTTTGGGAAAGTAAAATTTGAGCTGGGTCTTAAAGGGTGAGTTGAAATTCTCACTTAATGGAGAAGCTGCAGAAAAGAGACTCCACACTGAGGGAAGAGCATGTGGACGATGTGCAAAAAAGATGTCTTGAGTAGCTGGAGCTCATGGACTTTGTCAGCTTACTGAAAATCTGATTATCTGTCAGAATGCAAGCAAGAAGAAGTACAGATAATATAAAGGGGCAGGATTTTTCTTTGGAATGCAGCATTATACACACGTTCACAAGAAATATCACTGTCCAGCTAAAGCTTCTGGGCATAGCCAGCCAAGGAGGCAGTGAAGCTGCTGGTCCCCCTTAGCCTCACCAGGCAGGTCCAGTGAGGATCAGATGCACACACACTGCCCCCCCCCAGCTGGCGCTCCTCCTGCTGCCCTTGGCTTGGTCAGGGGGTAGCCCATACTGGCAGGCTTCTCTAGAATCAGCCTGCCAGGATCAAATCAGATTAGCCACTTAACTACTGTTGGTGGCCTTGAGCAAGTTATTTACCTCTTTTGTACCTTTTTTTCCTCAGCTGTAAAACCAGAATAATAGTAGAAAGCTGACATAAAGAGCACTTAGCCGAGTGCTGCACTGGTAAGCACTCAAACTGGAGTTGTTATTACTGTTACTATAAGACTCCCTCCTCCAGCTGTGCATAAATATAGACATTTCTTAATACTTACCTTTAAAAAAAGTCCTTTATTCTCTCTGCCCTGGTCATTAACTCCTTCCAACTTACCCATTTTCTGTTAGAGAGTGTTTCCACTTCAGCTTTTTGCTGCTGTTTCTCAGTCATGCTGAAGTATGGCCTCCCTTACTTTGGTCATGATCCACTGCAGACCTGCTCAGATCTCAGGGGTCCTTGTAGGCAGCTAGGGGGATTCTCAGACTAATTTGGGGATGCATATCCAGAGCAAGGTAAGTAAGAGTGCTGATTTTGAAAGTAGATAAGCCTTGCCACTGACCAGTTATCTTAACCCTGTACAAGTTTCATAAGCTCAACGGGCCTCCATTTCCTACTTGATAGAATGGGAATATTCATACTGTCTTAAATCAGATTATATATTTAAAGCCCTTAGCACAGGACTTGGTATATAATAAACACCTCATAAATACCTGCCACCATTATTACTATTAGTACAAGACATTTCTTGAAAATCACACTTTTACCCCAGGTATAATTAAAAGACCAGATTTCTGCAGGAAGTGGGTAGAATTACATCAGCTTAGTGCAGCCACATTGCATAATGCTAAGAACCTCTGGTTGGCAGTTATTTGTGCCTCTGGTAAGTAAAAATGAGAATTACTGCTTAACAGGTACATTTGGGCAGAGAAAAACATTGCAAACATGAAATCTTAAGGGTGTGGAGAAAGACAGAAAAGGAGTCTCTGATAATTAAAAAACACAAAGACCCACTGATCTAGTATACCAATCAGCACTTTCTGGTTGGAAAGTCTGTTTTTATAAAAAACAAAAGTAACACTTGGGAATTGTCAGGGCCCCCCTCAAAAGCCCTTTGGCATGTTTTACCCATTATCTGAAGTTCCACTGGATAAAGACTTTAGTCCCATGGTGTCTAGGGCTCACCATGAGTGAAGAGAGTTAGCACATTGACTTGAAATGGGAGAAGATCTAGGAAGTGATCAAGTCTCAACAATCACCACCGCCCCCACTTTACAAATGGAGAAACAGGCCTAGAGCAGGGAAGAAACTTGCCCACGATGACATAGCCATTGTGCAGTGGGGCTTCACACTTACGACCGTCAGCTCTCTGTGCCACGTTCTTTCTGACAGACCATGATCCTCACCTGGAAGGGAGTTCTTTCTGGACTACATAGGCCATCTCTCTGTTTCCCTTACCCCCTCTGCAATGAACCAAAATGTCTCCTCTCCCCTATGTGTACTGGGGCCGAAAAGAAAAAACAAATGAGCTAGCCCAGGGTTTCCCAATTATGTCTGTTCTTAAGAACTACTCAGGGTGCCCCTTATCTTGAGATTCTGGTTCAGTAGGTCAGAGCTGGGGCCTGAGAATCTGTATTGTTAAGTACACAGGTGATTCAGATAAGCAAGCTTTGGGAGGCACAAGGCTGATCGGAGACAGCACACTTTCTGTCCTAGAATGGGCGGTGGGGTTGACAGGCCACTAGGGATTTTCCACTTGCGGTGAACAAGAGAATTAACCTGTATCCCATGTTAATTCCTTACAACACCTTGCTCTTTTCTGACAGAACCCTAATTCCTGGGCACACAGGGGCAGCTCAAAAATGTTGCTGCCTGACCTACTTTGGGGACTGATTTCAGGAAAAGACACCCTGTCTAGCTGGGTGACATTAACATCTCTCTGGCTTGTGCTTAGACTGAAGAACCTGGAGTTAGCTGCTGTGGGTGGATCAGGCGTCCATGTGAAGATGCTGGCAGCCCCTATCAATCCATCTGACATAAATATGATCCAAGGTAACCTTGGTTTCTGTGGCTTATGTTAATTGGCTTTTTTGCTTAGCCACCACCTCATTTTCATTCCTCCTCAGGTGTGGGTGTGAAATTCTTGTGATTAGCAGCAGCTGTTCTCCAGATGGGCTGGCCTCCCCTCTGGAATGTGAAGCTTTTCGAGAATTAGAAAGATCGCAGTGGGAAATAAACCAACCACTGTGAAGGGCCTGCAATACGCTAGGCTCATTTTATATGTTATCTATTCCTTGTAATAACTGTGAACCTAAAGAGTATTGTCCACATTTACAGATGAAGAAGCTAAGGCTGAGAGAGGTCTGGTTAATACACAGCTGGTCAGAGGCAGAGGCCAGATGGGGCTTAGGTCTGACTCCAAAATTCATGCTCTTAATCTACCGAAACTTCACTGATGACCTTCTGTGCTCATCTCCCTTAGGAAATTACGGCCTCCTTCCCAAGCTACCTGCTGTTGGAGGGAATGAAGGTGTTGGACAGGTGGTAGCAGTGGGCAGCAGTGTGACTGGGGTGAAGCCCGGAGACTGGGTGATTCCAGCAAATGCCGGTTTGGGTAAGTTTCTCCAGGTGTCTGCAGCCTTTCATTGTTCCAGATCCTATTTCACCAACACTGTAGATGTTTGCTCATTGGCTCATGTAATTACAAATGCAGGGCTTATTATTGAGTCTATACACCTACCTGCAGTAGGGATGGGAGCTGAACAGGGAGAGCAGAAATTCTGTTCCTTTTGCTCTGGAGGTGATGCACCTGCTCTCTCATCTCTTGGGCCCATGTTGATCAGAACTGTGATTCTCTGAATCCCTACATCCCTGATACCTTCTGTAAGATACAATGGGGAATCAAAATAGGACAGCCCCTTCCCTCCAGGAGATTAAAATCTAATTGAGGAAATCTCCAAACCAATAGTCTCAATAAAGGGAGTGCAGCAGTTCACGGGAAGCAGAGGGCACTTCCCGCTACTCTGTGTGCCCATGTGAATGTGTGAGACTGTCTCAGTCAGTCTTAGGGAAGGATCAGGGCTTCAAGGAGGAGGCTTCATAGAATGGACCTTTGCTGGATAAACTTTGTTAGGTGGAGTTGAACCAAAAATCATTGTATTTGGAGGAAACAAAGTGAGCAGAGACACAAAGGTAAGTTTGGAAAATGGTGAGAAATCCAGTGTAACCTCAGCAGAAGATTATACGTGGGAGAGGAAGGACTACATTAGTAAAGAAAGAAAGAAAGTCACCAAGGTCATGGGGCCACATGGGGGAAGCTCTGCAAAAGCCAAGCTCAGGAGTTAGGATTTACTTTGACTTGTAGTAAATAGTCATTGGTGAGTTTGTTTTTTAGCACTTGATGTTTCCTGAAACACAAACATTATACAACTGGATCCTGACAGCAACCTTAAGAGGGAGACAGGGAAGATATTATCCACCCCAATGGACATATGAGGAACTGAAGCTTGAGAAGAAGCCCTTGTCCAAACTTAAACAGCAGAATGAGAAAGAGCCTACCAAACTCTGTCTCCTGGTTTTCCCGCTACCCTCCAGTGTTAGGGCCCCTTGGGTTGTAACTTACAGAGAGTCAACTCAAATTTGCTTTACAAAAGAAGAAGTTAATTGGTTTGTGGAACTGGGAAGTGCAAGAGATAGAAAACTTCAGGCATGGCTGAATCTAGGAGGCCCAATGCTATCAGAGCTCTTTCTCTTTTTCTCACTAGTTCTCAGATGGAATCTCCCCACATAGTGATAATAATAATAGCAACAAGTATTTTTTGTCCGCTCCCTTTGCACTAGGTATTGCTCTGAGCACTTTATATATATTAACTCAAGTATTTCTATAACAATAAAGGCAGATACCATTATTCCCATTTTGCTGATGAGACAAATGTAAAGGATTAAGCAGCCTGCCCAGGATCGCCCAGCCAGTAAGTGGTGGAGCTAAAATTCAAACCCACTCTGATATATACCTTTCATAAATAGCTACCAGCAGCCTAAGGTTTACATGATCCTGAGAACAAACAAATGAATGTGACCTCCACAGTCCATCTAACAACCGTGTCCATCACCCAGAAGTGCTTTGACCAGCCCAGCCTGGGCCCTGCCCATCCATGAGCCCATCGCCAGGGGAGTTTCACAGTGAGCATCGCTGCTGCAAGCATTTCCACCATAAACATTTCACTGCATGACAATTGGCCATAAGGCAGTTTTGCTGTAAAAGATCAATAAGAGAGAAATAAAAGAGGGACATTCATTAAAAAGGACATAATGAGACGTTAGTAATGAATAACAAACTATTGCAAAATACAAAATATATGAATGCATTCAAAGTGTATAGTATAGATTCATGGCAGTATAACTCAAATAACTGATTTTATTTTGTATACCTAAGCACTTGACTTCAAAGTCTTTCATTCATAGTATTATTGTTATTTGTTTATTGATATGTCTTCTCCTTTGGCATCACGCTTTTTCTTTTTTGCTGAAATTTCTTCCTCCATTAAGAGAAGTATCAGTTTTCAAATGCTAGGATGCATATTTGTAACTGAGGTTTGTCTTGCATTGTGAAAACCTCCTACACTTTTGTTCTTAGCATATGGTCACATGTATGTTTAAATATGTTCCAAAGTTCTTTGGAATATGTGGGTTCAAAATTCTACACCACTGCGTAGATCATTATGAGGACCAAGATTTATATAAAAGTGGGAATATTGACTGCATCAATGTAGAAATACCAACTATCAACCAATTGATGAAACCAACAGACTATCAAACCAAACTACCAGCTGTTTTTTGCTCTTTTACAGCAGAATTGCTCTTCAACCAATTAGTTATGCAATGACAATGCTTGCAACAGAGATGCTTAAGGTGGAACTCCCAAGAACCACCAGGGGGATGGTGTTGGGCCACTCCTGTTGCCTGATTGAATCTCTTGCCCTCCTCTATGATATAGAGGGTGGGGCCTTGTGGTTGACAGCCCCAGAGATTAGGAAGAAGTAGTTGTAAAAAGAAAAAGGTACTAGGTGGGAAAAAACCAGTAACAGAAGTCTAACAGAGGCTCTTTGCTTCTCTGAGATCAGAGAAGTTGCCAAAGGCTTCCCTCTCCTAGAGCCACTGGGCACTGAAATAGCCTAGTGTGTGAGCAGACTGAGAGCTTCAAGGATTCGCTGGATATTGACTGCTTTGGGCCAGCCCCTGTGCTGAGTGAAGGGTACCCAAGATGGGTCAGACATAGTCTCTGCCCTCAAATGCTCTTGGCCAGGGATGGGGAGCCCGGGAATGAAAAAACAATACTTAATACAATACAGTATAGTAAGTGCTGTAATTGCAGGATTGACACATGGCCAAGTGTCCCCTCACTTGCAAAGCATGAGGAGAGGCTTCCCAGAGAAGTGATGCTTAACCTTGGTCTGGAAGACTGATTAGGAGCACAGTGGGCTAGGTGAGCAAGGGCTTCCCAGATAGGAAGTGCTGCAAATGCAAAGGTAGGTGGTAAGAGAGGCACAGTGCCACCGGAACTACAGGTAACTCAGTGTGGCTGGGCCATGGTAGGATGGGGAAGGAACAACATGTGGCTGGAGAGGTACAGTGGGTACCAGTCATGGGGGGCTCATATCCATCGTCAGAGCACCAGATGAAGAGAGAATGATTTGATCAGACTTGTGCAGTGCAGAGAATGCTCTGGAAAGGCAGAGGGTAGAGTCAGGAAGCCAGTAAGGAGGTGGCTGAACAGTTCAGGCTTCAGATGATGAGGATATGAATAAGATAGTACTGTAGGGATGGAGAAGATGGTATGGATTGAAGAGCTAAAGTAACAGGACTTGGTAATTAGATTTGGTGACAAGAATAAAGGACATCTGCCAGGCATATGGGTGATTTTACTATGTGGTGACAGTGGCCGTGGTGGCCAGAACAGGGATTTATCTCTAGACAAAAGGTGACTCTTTTAAACCAGTACCAGTCAGAGAGGATGAGGATTTTATAATTGTCAGGACTATAATTAACTTGGCTTATTCAGTAAATATTTTGTGAGCATCTGCAATGTGCTACACTCTAGCATATAGAAATGAACAGACATGATCTTTCTTTTAGTGAAGACTACAGTTGAGTAAGCCTGGCAATCATTAAACAGGTAAATCCTCAACTGGCCAGATCTAGTCATTTTTCATGATACTGAGCTGCCCAGCTATTATTGTGCCCACAGCCAGTTTTTTCCCACATGCAACCAGTCCCAGGGGAGACTGTGCCAGAGAAAGTGAACAGACTTTCTCATTGGAAACCCTGAAAGCCTCCTGAGACAGCACAAGGCAGTAGAAAGAGTACTTGCAGGAAAGGGAATCAGCAGGTTCCCCTTCCGCCCCCTGTGTGACCTTGTTTAAGTCACAACTACTTTGAGTCTCACTTTCCCCATCTCTAAAACAGAGCTAACAGTCATTGCCTTGCATATCTCAACAAACTCTTATGCAGCTCAAGTGAGGGAACACATACAGCCAGCTCTGCAGGCTAACTTTCTGTATGCGTTAGGTCAGGGCCAGCAGGCTTTCTTCCTTAATGGTTTAGGCTCTGCAGGCCATACGGCCTCTACTCAACCCTACCATTATAAATAGCCATAGACAATACATAAAAAGTGAGCATGACTATGTTCTAATAAAATTTTATCTACAAAAGTGGGTGGTGAGCCAGATTTGGCCCATGGGCCATAGTTTGCTGACCTCTGCATTAGATGATGAAGATGGCTAAGGGTCCATGGCACATACATGAGGAGTGGAAGTCCTCTGACCTAGGACATGGGACTTAGGATCAGTAAAGGAAACAGGGATATTACACACCTACTGTGTACTAGGCACAGTGATAGTCTGTACAAATGTCATAGCATTTAATCTTCATGCTATGACATGAGTGTTATTCTCTGCATTTCATAGATCAGGAAAACTGAGGCTCAAAAAGGTGAACTGGTAATTCTGAGTCACACAACTAGTGAGTGGCAGAGCCAGAGTTGTTACACAGGTCTCTCCAACTCCGAAGTCAAGGGTTTCTACTTTAAAACCCTGAAATCCCTGGGGGCTAACCATGGACACTGCCCCCTTCCAACCCAGATTCTCTGGAGAAAGGATTAGGGACTGCCTAATCTGTGTCAAGGGCTGGATTTCCACTGCCATGCCATTAAAGGGCGTTAGAAAGTACCCTTGATTTCATGCATGGAAAGTCCTGCGCTAAGGATTTGGTGCAGAGTTGAGTACAGTATATGTTGGCCAAGATGAATGAGGCAGTGGTTTTAAAGATGACAATGAAGATTTGAAAACCAGGCTGGGTGAAGGCCAGAGAATGCCAGAGTACCTCCTAGATTCCAAAGGAATCCTTCAATTTTTCAGTCTCTTATTTTCTCAGCCACAGATCTACTCAGGGATTACACACCCTTAAATAAAGAATGTTCCTGCCTCCTGTCTCCAATAACTGGTCTCTAGAACCTACTTTGTTTCTGCCCTCCTACAGCACAATTAGGAATTGCCTAGGATTCCTTGCCTAGGAATCCCCACACCTCACCATGTGTACTGTTAGAACCCCAGCAACTGAATAGTGGGCAAGCACACTAGAGAGCTTTGGAGGTGTAGGCCAAGGGCCCCTAAGATCCCACACCACCAGACACCAAACCAATAAGGCTCCAGATAGTTTCTCTAAGGTGACCTAGCAAATATGTGGGGAAGCCAGGGCTTGAATCTGTGTCTGTCTGACTCCAGAGCCCTCTTCACCTCTGCCTGATACAGGATCCTCCCTCCATGCATGGGTGGTCACCCAGTCATCAAATGCTGTTGATTCTGTCTTCAAGATATAACTCAAATCCATCTTCTTTTCTTTATCTCCACTGCCAGAATCTTGGTCTAAGCAGCCGTCATCTAGTATTACACTCCCTCCAAAAGCCTCCTGATTGACCTCCTCATTTCCGCTCTGCCCCTGCCCACCCAACAGTCTTCCATACAGCCATAGAGTAATCTTTAGCATAAATCTGATCACCTGAGACTTCTCTTAAAGCTCATTAGAAGCTTCCCATTCACTAAAATAGAATCTGCTCTCCATGCCAGGACCCTAGGTCCTGCATTTTTCAGACTGCAGATTGTGACCCATTAGCAAAGTCAATCTAGTGGGCTGCAAACAGCGGCTTTTTTTTTTTTTAGTAAAATCATTTGCAACAGAATAGAAAATAACAGAGTACCTCACACATAGTAGAGTAAATATTGTTTCATGAAACTTTGGCTTCAGTATGTATGTCTGTGTGCATATTTATATATGTATATGTACTGAGTTACAACATTTAAGTCATAGTTACTGTGGGTCACTGTCATGACCATCTGTGTAACAGTAGCCCATGCCACATCCAAGCCACCCTTCCCATCGCTCTCTGCCCTCCTGTGTGTATTCTTCCAGTCCTGTTCTTATATCAGTCCTGCCTCAGAATCTCTGCATATGCTTTTTCCTTTGCCTCAAATGTTCTAGCATACTCTTTGAGTGGCTAGCATCTCTATCCTTTAACTCTTAGCTTGTCACCTCTCTCAGAGAAGCTGTCCCTGATTCCCATTGAAAGTAATTCTCTCCACTATCTCTTTATCTATGTCTCTGTCATTTATAATTATTCTATTTGCTTATATACTTCTCACCTGTTCTACTGCACTGGAATGAAAGCTCCATGAAAGTAAGAAACGTGTCTGTTGTTCAAGTACCTGGCTCCCCGTAAGTGCAGGATAAGTGTCTGTAGATGGAAGGGGGACAGCCCAGACTAGACAGGTGACATTGGGCAAGTCACTTCCTCAGTTTCCTGCCCTGTTGAATGAGGAGTTTAAACTCGATACTCTCAGGGCCTTCTCAGTACTGATATTTTACAATTCTTCTGTCTGGAACTTGAATGTGGGCTGGGAGTTTGTGATCATTTCTTTGCAGGTTAGAGGATTTTGTCATTTCCCTTACCTCATTTGATATGTGCAACAGCCCTTAAAGGAGGCCAGTCGGGCTCTTCTTGCTAGTGTCATTTACATGTTAGAGTAACAAAAACTTAGTGATTCAGAAATTTGCTTAAATTAGCTGACTAGCAAAACCATGTCCCAAATCTAGGCGTTTGACTTCAGCTTTCCTGCTTTTTTCCATGATACCACCCCAAGCCAACCTGCCCTGGGTGAGAAGGAAGAAGCCCAGGTAGGAAAATGAAGGCCTTCTCAGCTCCTCTTGTCCTGGTCATGATGTGACTGCCCTACTCCAAGTCCAGTGGTTTGAGATCCTTAGCCACCTGCTGTGTTACATTAGCTAAATCTAATGGCAACTAATGTAGGAACAACTGCCCACAAAATCTACTTTATGTAATTGTCATGAGGACTCATTCAAAGGACATCAAGACTTCTTTTTTCTCAGAGCATTGCTTAAAATCTGGTGTCCTAGATGTCCATTCACTGAGGAGGGTGAACTGGGCTTGTGGGTGGAAAGGGTCCTTTCTCACCACCCTGGACTCATCCCATAACTCAGGAACCTGGCGGACTGAGGCCGTGTTCAGCGAGGAAGAATTGATTGGAGTTCCAAGTGACATCCCTCTTCAGAGTGCTTCCACCCTGGGTGTCAATCCCTGCACAGCCTACAGGATGCTGATGGACTTTGAGCAGCTGCAACCAGGTAGGACCCTGCAGGTGGAGGGAGCAGCGCAATTTGGCCTGACTGGGGTGTGACCCAGACCGTGACCCTGAGGCCCCGGGAACTTGCTGGTGAGGGGCCTCTAACCTAGGTAAGAGTTGCTGTCACTTTAGCTGAGAAAGATGTTAGCTGGGTCCCTAGAAAGCATGCTGAAACCCCATGAGGCATATACTCTGGGAAACCACTGAAGGATCACATTCCCTAGGGCTTGGAATGGAATTCTGCCATTCAGCAAAAATATTGGTGCTGCACTGAGCCCTCGGGGTACAAAGCCAGACAAAATAGACACAGTCCCTGCGTTTCAGGGAAATGCTGAACTTAGTAATTCCACTAAGCATTTATATCACACTTTCCAGTTCGCACACAGGCCTTTACACACATTCCCTTTTGAATGCACTAAATCATCAAAGCAGTGCAGTGAAGTTGATATCATTGGTTAAGAGCTCGAACCCAGGGGAAAATATCCCAGGTCTGAACTCCAGCTTCATCTTTTACTAACTGTGAGAATTGACCTCTCAAATCATTAGATTTATCATCCATAAAATGGAGAACAAGGGTCCTAGGGGTTTAGTGAAACACTGCAGGCTGCAGTGCATTTAGCACAGGGCCTGGTATACAGGGCAATAACTGTGCTGCTTTTATTATTCTTCCTTGTTATAAATGAGGAAACTGAGGTCCAGAGAGGTAAATTATTTCTGTGAGATCATTCATCAAGGAAAAGACAAAGACAGGTGTTTTATCTGGGTTTCCTCTGAAAGCAGAGCCTGAGACACGGACTTGGGGCAGACAGTTCACTGAGGAGGTGATCCCAGGAAGCAGGAGTAAGGGAGGTGGGAGAGCAAGATAGGGCAGGAGGGAAAGCCAGTGAAGACTGGTTACAGCTGTGGGCGATCAGAGCTCCGTCCTGCTGGGAGAGGGACTCTAAAGACCCTCATAGACCCCACCTTCGAATTAACCTGCAATTGACAGGAGGCTGAGCCAGTTACCACCAACTCTCATCCCCCATTGTTGGAAGGTCACCCTGCGTGGTGTGTGTATCTTTGAGCTGGTAGAGGTGGTGAAATCACCCAGACTAGCTCTGTCATGCCGATGAGGAAACTGAGGCCAAGAGACATTAGAGTATGACAAGCTTAGGAGCCACTTATTGAGTCCTAGGGCAGAAGATACTTTGGTCACCTGTGTCTCACCCCTCAGGCTACCAATGATTTGCGCCGCAGCTGCGGTAGACATCAGGGCATTCTGACACCACCCCATCTCGGACCCATGGTGCATCTCTCCACGTTCCTGCCTCAGGGCTGGTGTGACTTGGGCTCAATCAGTGTTGAACAAACTTATGATCTTGGCCCATAGTAAGAATTAAGTTCACACTAATCCAATACATAGATATACATGAATATGTATATAATGGAAACCAAAATTTCAAGGAATTTAATATGTGTGATTCAAAGGGTATATACAAAATGATCTACTATCTTTAATGCTGTTTTCCTCAATTTTAACTAAGAAAAAAAATGCTGCTTACCACCCATTAGGTTTGATTTCATAATCCACTAATGGGTGACAAACCTGTGTGTTGACCCCTGGCTAAGGAAAATGGGCATTCTTCCAGGAAATCCTCTCTCCTAGCACTCATCCTTGCTGCCTTCCAAAGCCAGGTAGCATTTCAGGGGTGCTGGACACAATGGCCTCTGGCTACTCTGCAGCACCTGTATTGGTACTCCCGGAACTCCTGTTTTATTTATTTCCAGGGAAGAATTTGAGGTTCAAAAAGGTCATGAGCTACCCCATCTCATTCAGTTACAGTCAGTGCTGAAACTGGAGCTCATACCCAGGACCGTCTCATTTCAGAGCCCACATTTTCCACAGCATGCCAGGCTGCCTGCCCCATTGACTAAGTAATTCCAAAGCCAGCCTGGACTTTGACCACAAACTGTTTTGGGGCTGCCAGTTTCTCCAGTGGGTCTCTAATCCCATTCCAGAACAGTATGCCCTTATGAGGCAATAAGGCATGGTCTTCCACTCAAGAAACTGTATGCTATTGATAGAAATGGGCCTATGTACAAACCTACATAGGATGGGGCACACCATGTGCCTTAATGGAGATGTCTGCAGAGTGCTGTGGGGGCACAAAGAGGGGGGGGGGGAGAATATGGGAAGGCTGCATGAAGGAAGCCGCAGTTGAGTTGTGCATCAAAGGATGTATATGATTTCAAAACAAAGGGAGAGGGAAAGAGGGGAACATGGCAAACCAAGGAAATAACCTAAGCAGAGACTTGAGGACATAATGATTGGTAGGATGATGAACAATACAAAATCATTTACACAACAGGGTCTAAATTACACCTGAGTCGCCAAGTCCTGGGAGCCTCCATGGGTGTTGTGGAAGTTTGGGGGCATTGGGAGAAGACTGAGCAATGCTCCAAGGTCTGATAATGGCTCAGCAGCTATGGCCCCAGGTCCCTTTTGAGTCTGAGGACTCCATCTCTTGCCCTGTAACAGAATCCTAAGCTGGAAGCTCTTGACCGATTACAGGTCTCCAGGGCTTGACTTGGGTCTCTTCCTGGCCCCACAGGAGATTCTGTCATCCAGAATGCGTCCAACAGTGGAGTGGGGCAAGCAGTCATCCAGATCGCCGCAGCCCTGGGCCTGAGGACCATCAATGTGGTCCGAGACAGGTGTGTGGGGAGGTCTCCTCCCAGACCACTACTTGGGCCTTTCCACCTTGCATCCCTGCAGGTGCCTACGTCTCCACCAGATGGTGCCCAAGCAGAAGTGGTCCTCCTTACCCGCGGCTGCAGCTCGCTAACAGCCGAGTCAGCTGCAAGAAATGAAGCACAGGTGGCTTCTGGCTGTAGGATAAGTGGATATTTGAAATGTAAAAAGAGGGCAGAAACAAGGTCGAGACAGCCCATACTGAACAGCAAAGAATTTTTGAGACTTGACTTGTGATAACCCCATGTTTTCAAAACTACAGTGCATATCTGGGAATGTTGCAAGCTGTGTTACTCTTTCTGTGAAGTGTCTAACCCTGGGCCCTTTTTTCCCTTGCATGTGTGTGGTACAGTGAAGTGCATTAAATACAGATATGAAGGAGATGGGGCAAGTTTACAGATGAAAAAACTGGGGTTTCAAAGAAAGGAAGCAGCTTGCCCAGGACACAGCAAGTCAGTAACAGACTTAGTTTCCTGACTTGTTCTCATTCCACCATAATCCAGTTTTTTTGAGCCTCACTGTCCATGAATGTGGCTGTGTTTGTCAGAGAGGTCCAGCCTTAGCAGGGGAATTGATACTCACTTCAGTTCCTTATTTCCTCAGTTGTGCTAACAAAAATTATTCTGTTTACCTTGGCCAAGGAGGCCCAGAGCCACTCCTGGGCTGATGTGCGTTTGCACAGCACTCTGAAGAGCTCCTTGAAAAAAGAGGGGGAAGCAAGGAAGTGGAATTTGTCATTTCAAAAGAAGCCAGGAAGCAGAACAACTCCCTGAGCCCAGAGGTCTCTAGCAACCTTGAGCTGGCAGGGACTGTAGAAATCACCCAGTCTAGCTCTCTCGTACCAGTGAGGAAACTGAGGCCAAGAGATGTTGGAGTATGAGATGAAACTGGGTGGCTAGCCATTGCTCAAGGCCTGGCATAAACCCAGTCCCAGCTTCCCACAGGGAGAAACACATGTTCTCACAGCTGTGGCACAGGGCGTCTAGGAGCCTTCGGTGGAGAAAGCCAACAGGTATGACCAAGGACCTTGGATTGTGTTTGGTTTCCAGACCTGACATCCAGAAGTTGACTGACAGACTGAAGAATCTGGGGGCTGAGCATGTTATCACAGAAGAGGAACTAAGAAAACATGAGATGAAAAACCTCTTTAAGGTACCTAGGTTAAGCACCTTCATTCCATGCTCATCTCCCTGGAGAAAGCTGACCTGAATTAGAAAAGCTGGGACTGACTCATTGTTCCTCCAAATCCTCTAAGTACTGGGATGCTGTGAGGAAGGCAGAGAGACAAAATTTAGGAAATCCTGCATGATACATAGTTTTGAATATCTGTGGTGGGCCACATCAGCCCACACAGCTGATGTGAATCTCAGAGCTGGGACAGGACCTGAGGAAACTGAGGCACAGGGAGGGAAGAAAAAGAAAAGTAGTAACATTTTCTTATATCTGATGATTCCCACAAAGCTCCACAAAGTAGGTGTTATCTATTTTATAGATGAGAAAACCAAGACTTAGAAGTAAAAGATCTGACCACGATCACATAGTTATAAGTGGTAGAGTCAGGGCCTGCCGTATGGCTCTCCAAACTCAGACTCTTAAGCTTCCACTACCCGACTCCACCCTAGCACACCTAAAAAAGTGACCAAACCACACCTCAGCCTCTTCTCAGTGAACTCTGTAGGAACCAAACACACACTCACTCAAGAACCCATGCCTCTCAAGAACATTTCTCAACTGGTAGATCAGCACATCTAACATAAACTGAGTTGTTAAGTGTTGAGAAGAGGTGCACTTGGGGGAAGTGAAGTCCACCAGAATGCAATGTAGATGCCCTTGCCCTTTGTCTTTTTTTTTCCCAGAGGAGGTGAGTTTTGAACAAAATCCCAAAACAGATTACAGGATTAAATTGGTTTAAAAAAAAGGCCCTTCCTGGGCAGAGAGTTCAAAGCATGAACACCCCATTTACTCCACTCCCTCCTCTGAAAGCACTTGGGCCAAGGAAGGGCTGTTTGTAGCAGGGCTCAATCCCACAAGTAGATTGGTGGCTTCCTCACTGCAGGCTCCTCCTTTTCCAGGACATGCCCTGGCCACGGCTTGCTCTCAACTGTGTTGGCGGGAAGAGCTCCACAGAGCTACTGCGGCACTTAGCGTAAGTCCTTGGGCCGTGAACCTCCAGTTCCCAGCACCCTCCAGACCTTTAGGTGTGAGAACCATCAAGTGACCAAGTCCCAATGACCAGTGCCAGCCAAGGCCAGGTCAGCATGACTCTGAGTAGGAAACTGGGACTAGAGTCAGGTCCTAGTTAGCTTCCTTTCCCTGCCTTCTCCTTCACAGGTGACCGAGGGACCCATCCGGCTTTGTTTTTCCAAGGAACCCCAGAAGTAGATGGCAAAGCTGTCTGATAGGAAGAGGTTAAGAATTCATAACCTAAAGGCATCTTAAAAAGTCACTTAATCCTAGCTTATTAGCTTTAAATTTTTTTATTAGCCTTTAAAATAGATTCCAGTTTTAGAGGTAACATTGTGCTATTATAAAACATTTTGAAAGCATGTAAAAGTACAGAGGAAGAATTCAGCGCAAAGTTATCTGTCATCCCACCCAGGGGAAGAAGCACTGTTGACAATGTTCCATTCTCTTTCCCTTTAGTATAAACTTCAGAGCTGAAGGATGTCTGAAAGGGCACTTCCCAACTACAGCAGGAAGCCTCTCAACAGTAGTTAACATAGAGTTGCTAGTGCTCATTAGCTACGGAGTACAGAGATAGTTGAGATTTGGAGGGAACCCTCTAGAACTGCAGGCTAGAAGGGAAGATGAGTTGTGGTCAAAGAGCTATGAAAACAATCACTGAGCACTTACCAGACTGTGCAGAGTGCTCAGCATACCCCTCCCACAGCGTACCACCTCCTAGGTGAGGGGCACCATTCCCATCCCTGGTTATGTGAGGTCCAAGGAGAGTAATTCCTTTGCCCAAAGCCCAGGAGGTGGGAGAGCCAGGCTTGACCCCAAGTTACTGTGACTCCTGAGCACACCTCTTCAGTCTTACTCTGAGCAGCCTCAGAGGCAGATTGCAATCCTCACGTCACTCACCATAGGAGGAAGCTTTGTGCAGTGGTTACAAGCATTGGCATTAGAGTCAGAAAGGTTGGGTTCAAGTCCTAGCTCTGCTGCTTACTAGCTGTATAACTATGAAAAGTTAGGCAGTACATGAAAAACGAGGCCTTAGGCTCTTCGTCTGTAAAATGGGGGCAATATAAACCCTTTCTGCCTTAGAAAGTTAGTCTAAGGAACACTGAGGTGATGCACAAATTGCTGTGGAAACGAGAGGAGAGCTTCAGTGTTGCCATCTGCAAAATCAGAGTAATAAAAGTGCTCCATGAGGTTACTGTGAGGATGCCCTGAGCCAATATATGCAAAAAATGCTCAGACCTGTGCATGGCACATAGTCAACACTCAGGAATTATTAGCTATTCTGATTAGACCAAGCACAGAGGCAGGTACAGGGTGGGAGGACTTGATCCTCCCAGAATTACTTTCTGGAGCAAGTGGAAGTAGAAGGGAACTTCAAACCAATCTACCCACCAGCCTCGGGGACAAAGGGTTCCCTGCCTTGCACAGCAGCTCATTGCATTTCATAGTTTACAGTCCCTTGTCTGAAAATGTATCTCAGGTCATCCTTGATCAGCAAACTCCTACAAGAGCCAGGGAGTGGCAAGGGGGACACAAGTTAAATCAACATGTGAAGTCTTAGCTTATTAGTTTTCCAAAGTTATACAAGCCTCTCTCCTGTTTGACTGCCAGGGTGGGGGCTTGGGTGTCAAAAGGCAGGTCCTGAAGAGGCCCACCCCACCAAAAGAAGACAACTACCATTGTCCTCTACACCATCTATACAATCCCTTATCTATATAGCTACTGGCCCTTCGAATGAACATTATAGATGAAGAGAGGAGGTGGACTGTGTCAGTGCACACCCCAGGTCACATGCTGTACCTGTAAGTGGCAGAGAGCAGGACTGAAGTTGGGTCTTGAGCTTTCCTCAGTAAGGCATGTGTCTTTGCAGCACTTCATCAAAGTCTGACTAGTTGGTTAAAGCAGTGGGTTCCCAGTCCTGGCTAAATATCCAGGTCATCTGGAGAATGTTTTTGTCTGTTTATTGTTTTTGATATGGATCCTTGCCTCCTGATGCATTAGGTTGGGCCTAGGAATCTGTATTTTTGAACCCTTCCCAGGGATTCTGAGAGCAAGGTTTAGGAACGAGGGTTGGAAGCACTGCTGTGGCAGCTTCAGGACAGGCTTTGTCTCTGCCTGCGCCCACCGTGTTCTCTCTGGACTCTTTAGGCCTGGTGGAACCATGGTAACCTACGGAGGGATGGCCAAGCAGCCCGTCATAGCCTCTGTGGTAAGCTGGTGGGGGAGACAGACCTGGAGACAGGGACCTGGACACCACAGCTACCTAAACCCAGGCAGTGCCCCTCTCTCTGGGAGGAATGTGTACCATAAGCAGTACCTGAGGTTCTTGCCCTTGGAACGCCAATATGCCCTTCCTGTGTCCACAGAGCCTGCTCATTTTTAAGGATCTCAAACTTCGAGGCTTTTGGTTATCTCAGTGGAAGAAGGACCACAGTCCAGGTGAGTGGATGATGGCCTCACTGCCAACAGTCACACAAGAGTGTCTACTGCAGAGGTGACCAGCCACCCTGAGCCCTGGAGAGGTGTCTGGACTCCCAGCCCTACACTAGGTTGAAGGAAAACAGGCTCTAGCCACAGCTGCAGTCAGCAAATAGATATTGGAATAAAGTGGGCTAGTCCCTGGGGGCACAGCCTTGAACAAGGCAGACACTGCCCCCATCCTGGGGGCTGCAGTCGAGAAGATTGCCATGGAAGACATCCAAGGAAAGGGAACTCTGTAAGCAGTTTGCTTGGATTCACATTTGCTTCCACCATTCCTGGTTATATATTCATCTAGCCTAGGTGTGAGACCTGGACAAGGTACTTCTGCCTCAGTTTAAATGGCATAATAGTTTTAAAATATTGTTAGCCTTGTAGAGAAGGAAACTAAAGTTCAGAGTGGTTAAGTAGCTTGCTCAGAGTCACCCCACCTAGGGAATGCTGCAACCAGGATGTGAAGAGCTTGTTTTCCTGACTCTAGAACCTGAGCCAGTACACTGTTCTTCCTCTCCTGGGAAGACTGCGACCCCCAGCTGAGACTGAAGAATGACAGGGAGTCATCCAAGTGAGGGGAAGGAAAGTGGAGGCATGAATGGGGTGATTCGGGCAGAAAAAAGAGCACCTGCAAAAGCCCATTTGAGAATGGAAGCTAGACAAACCGGTTGTGACCAGATTACAAAAGGCCTTATAAACTTTTTTAAGGAGTTCAGACTCTATCTTAAAGGCAAATGGGGAGTCACTGAAGTGCAGGGAATATGCTTAGATTTGAATGTTGGGAGAACTGATGTCTGTGAAAAAATACTTTTCAGCCAAGGCCTTCACTTATCTTCCGGGACCATATTGGGCCATAGTGGGAGGCAGACCTTGGGAGGGGAGGTCTGTGACTTCAATTTCAAAGCTCCTTTCCCAGAGCAGAGCTTCTCTGTTCCACACCAGTTGACTGCTAGGCACTCCCAACCCTCCCTGTGCTCTTCCAGCTTCTTTGCCTCAAAGTAATCCCGCCCCTCCCACCATTCAGGACTCCCTGTGACAATCCAGGCAGATTCTGTGGGTCTAAGCCATCATAGCCACCACTCTGCCTGCCTGTCAGCTCCAGGGGCTGCTCCTCTGTCCCCATCCTGGCCCTCAGTCTGTCCCCACACCTGGCCCACACACAGCCAGGAGCCAGGCTGCCTCCACAGTGGCCCTATCTATGGCCAAGCCAGGGCTCTCAAGACTGTCAGCTCCTGCCAGCAGGGGTGACCTGTGTGCCATCTCACCAAGCCCCTGCTGCTCCTCCCCTGTCTGACTTCCTCCAACCTCCCACAGGCCAGTTCAAGGAGCTGATTCTCACACTGTGTGAGCTCATCCACCAAGGCCAGCTCACGGCACCTGCCTGCTCCGAAGTCCCACTGCAGGACTACCAGCATGCCTTTGAAGCCTCCATGCAGCCCTTCTCGTCTTCAAAACAGATCCTCACCATGTGATAATCACAGAGGAGCCAGAGAGATGTGGGAGGGGAGCTGGCTCAGCAGGACTGGTTTTGTCCCCTCCATCAGGGCCCTCATGCTGTCCCAGGCTGCTCCTCTCCTCAGCCATCCAAGGCTTTCCCCAGGGCTAGCCCTGCGGTATCTAATAAAGTCTGAACTTCCTAAAAACAGACAAAACCAATAGAAGTCATCCCTGTCAAGAAAGACCATCTCTGTGTACCTGCCATCTCCCAGCACTAAGAAGCCCCCTTTCCTGTCCTCCATTTGTCCCCCAGGAATGACTGCCTGACCACCCTGAAAGCAAAGTCAGAGTGGGCACTGGCAGGTTCAAAAGCCAATAAGGCAAAATCACTGCCTTCAAGCCAGCCAAGCCCATAGAGGAGTAAAAAGGGAGGTTTGACTTATTCTCAGGTGGTGCACAGCTCAGTCTGGGTTAGGGTGAGGGTCAGCTGCACAGAAGAATGAATGCCAGGCTCAGGAACTGAGCAAATGGGATCTCATGTGGCTGGACCACCCTTGTGGAATGTCCATTCTGAGTAGATAGCTGTTACATCAGGGGTTCTCAACCTGACATCATTTTACCCCCAAAGGACATTTGACATCTGGAGGTGGTTTTTGGTTGTCATAATTGAGAGAATTCTTTCGGCATCTAATGGGGCTGAGGGAGGTCTGCAGGTATCCTCTGGATAAGATTTGCCACCTTATACACCTGGGCTCCAGATCAGCCCCAGTTCACCCAAGTCCCTGCCACCCCCCACCCCACCCCGCCCCCTGTCATCTGTCCTTGAAGTGAATGAGACAGATGATTTGTACAGATTGTCAATGTAGGCAAGTGACAAAAGCCCAAAGGCTACAGGAGTGAAAGTTAAGATGTGGTTCTTCAGGGGAGTCTACAGTGTGGGGCCTAGGAGAAGTGAGGAGCCTGTGGCCATGGAGAGGGAACAGGGCCCAGGGACAGACTTAGAGGCAGCAGATGGGAGGAAGGTTTTAGCACCTTAGCATGGTTAGAAACCTCAGTGAGGGGTGTACACTATGTCCTAGGAACTGTACCTCTAGGGATATGGAGGTGGCAACTGGGCTGGGCTCTGAAGGATGGTTAATAGTTTTCTCAGGCAGGGAAGGGAGACAAGCAGAGACTAAGGGACCAAATTAAGCAAAGTTATAGAGGCAGAACATTTATGTTAAAATCTCCTTTTCCCCAAATATCCCTTCTCTTCCTAAAAATTAAAAATGACAACTTTTAGGTGGGCATATGGTAGACTGGAATGAACACTCCCTATCTCCCTAACAGCAGACCAGGTCTGTTTTTTGTGATGGAAGCAGAGATGGTAGGCATCACTTTCCATGGAACCTCTTTAAAATATACCTTGGCACTGATCCTATACCTTTTTTCCCCTTCCATCTTCCTCCTGGCTGGGATACAGACAGACATGGTTCCTGGAACTTGCATAGCTATCTTTGACCATGCTAAGAATGGGACAGCAACAAGATCAAAGGAGCCTGGGTCCTTGATGCCCAGAATCCCCCTACAGCCCACCTCAGGACTTGTTTTACATGAGAAATAAGTCTCTATGTTATTTAAGTCCCTAGTATTTGGGCTTTTCTGGACCTAATCATAACCGATACACATTTTATGATTTAGTTTATATTGAAATCAAGTCAATCAATCTGATGCTGAAAAAGTGAATTGTGGTAGTTTGTGATTCCCAGCTAAGGAATTTGGACTTTATCCTGTTGGCAGTAGGGAACAAAAGACTTCTAAGCCAGATCAGAACTGTGCTTTGAAAAACTCCTCTGGCAGTAGTTTGGGGGAATAGTTTGGAGAAGGGAGGCACTAAAGGAAGAGATAAAATCAAAAGTTCCCAGGCTCCTGAATTTCAAATAAGTACAAACCCCCTATGCTTCAAAGACCAATGTAGAGATAACCAACACTTAAGAGGCCAGCAGAGGGAAGGGGACTGAGACAAAACAATGTCAGAAGAGATTCTTAGAATGGATTGTCTCTTCCATACTTTACAAGTAGAGATGTTTTTAATTTTCAGGCTGAATATCTCTCTGTGGAGTTGGGACAGCTCTTCTCACCCACTAAATCAAGAATACTCTTTTTTAATGGCTGAAGAAGCAACTTGTAGCTCCAGGAGACCAAAAGAAGACAAACAGGCATTACCTCCTAAACCAAAGCTTGGGCACACCTGAAGCCCCAAGGCTTCCCAACCCTGGCTCTTGTATTCTGGGAGCATCCACCCTGCAATGACCTACAGCCACTGCCATAATATTGAGAGACTGCCTTGTGTCTTGGGAGATGAGATAATCAAGCCTGTTTTCTTCAGGGAAAGAATGAGGCCCAGAAGAAAAAGGCTCTTGCATTAACCTGTGTATGCCAGGCACCCCTGACCTTGTACCTGGAAGTGCTTAGAAGCAACCCCCAGC
Source organism: Manis javanica (assembly GCF_040802235.1). NCBI lineage: Eukaryota > Metazoa > Chordata > Mammalia > Pholidota > Manidae > Manis > Manis javanica. The sequence continues at coordinate 21,802,293 of NC_133159.1, read as the reverse complement.
CCCATGCTTACTGGTAGGCCCAAGTGCTGGGCCCAGGCAGAGCAGCTGGAAATGGTGAAGAGATCAGTCCTGGCACAGCATCTGCCCACATCAAAGGCAAGAAAATCCTGGGAAGACAGCAGGGCTAACCCAAAGGTAAGTGGAAATAGATGTTGCCACCCTCTGAAAGGGAAGAAAGCTTCCCCTGTGCTCCAACCCAATGCAATGTACAAGCACTTTCGTGTGCATCTTCATTTGATTTTTACAACCTCCCTTTGTCATTGAGATTTTAATATCACAACTTAACAGAAAGGAAAGATGCTGAGAGGTGAAGTGAGTTGCTCAAGGTCACACAGCAGGCAGCAGAGCTGGCACAGAAAACAGGTCTCCTAACCCTGTCTGGTTATAATACCAGTCAGTCTCAATTCTTTTGACCCCATAATTGGCCTTGAGCTTTCTCCTTTCTCAGGATGCCTTGATTTTTGTTCAGTGATAATTGACATGTCAACAGGAAGAGAGTTCAAATTTCCCTGAGTCTGTGTCTCATGGGGAGGCATGAGAAAAAGGGAGAATTAGGAGGCCACTGAAGGAAGAAGTCCAAGTGAGAGATAATTTATTTATTCACTCAGTAAATATTTTGAACACCCATTATGTGAAAAGCACTGTCATAGGTACCAGGGACACAGCAAAAAAAGAAACAAAAAACCTGGCCCCTGATACCAGGAAGCTTCCATTCTAGTGGAGGAGAAAAATAGAGGACAAGTGAATAAATAAACAAGGTAATTACAGACGTGTTAAGTCCTTTGAAAGAAAAAGTACAGTGATACTATAGTGATAAAGGGTACTAGAAATAAGGTGGGTCTGCGGCCTGAATGAGTAGGGGACCAGCCAAATTTCCAGGCAGAAGGAGCAGCACGTTTACAGAGCAGCACATTTAAAAGTCCTGATATGTGGACAATATAATGAGGCCTGAGCTAGCTAGTGAGCGAGTGAAGTGGATGGATTCGTGAACTTCGGAGAATCAACAGGACAGACTGAATGCGGTAGTGTAGGGTTGAACTTTTGGCACCTTGCTGGATGGAGGTGCCACTCCCTGAGTTAGGGGACTCAGAGGAGGAACAGGTTTGGGAGCAAGGCATTGCCTTCTCTGTGGGACTCTTTTTTCCCATCTGTACAGTAGGTTGATCTGAATATATGACAACCAAGTTTAGCACTAGTTCTTAAGAGTATTATGATCCTCACACTTTACTAAAATCCAAATGGGTCAAAGACTGCAATATAAAAATAAGTCTAAAAATAACAGAATAAACCATAGGAGGTATTTTGCTTTTTTTAACCTCAGAGTAAGGAAGGCCTTTGAAACTATAACACAAAACCCAGAATCAAAGAAAATAAAGGATGGATAAATTCAATCCCATAAATATCAAATGTTTTTGCATGGTAAAAGACACTGGGCAAAGTCAAAAGTTAACAAATGGAAAAAAATATTTGCACCTCTTTTGACAAAAAGCTGACTCCCCTGTTAGTGAGCTATGAATTAATAAAAATGGTCAGAAGATATAGACACAAAAAGGAAAATGGGTCTCTTACACACACAGAACAAGGTTCACTCAAGATAATTAAACTGCCCCAGGATACCATTTCTCAACTAAGATTGACAAAGATCACAAAGTTTGATAATGTGTTGATGAGAAAAAAACAGTACTTATGGAGAATTAAGCAGTATCTATCAAACCTGTACTTGAGCACACCCTTTGACCCAACTATCCTACTTCTAGGAATTGACCCTACATATAGTTTGAACCTGTCTCAATGACCTTCGCTATAGCACTGATTAAATAATTACTTTGTTTAAAATGGTATATTATGAGCCATAAAAATAGTCCTGAGGAAGCTCCTTTTGTATTACGGTATGATTTTCTAAATATATTAAGCGCAGAACTGCATGTACAGTATACTGCTCTAATTTATATGTGTAAAACACCTCCAAAAGGACATTTAAGAAACTGATTACATTACCTCTAGGGAGGGAAACTAGGAGACGGGAAGACTTCACTGTGTATCATTTGAACCGGTTAATATATTTCCTTTCAAAATATAATCTAAAAAATAAAAATAAACAGAACTCCTTTGTGATTCTAGGTAAATTGGGTGAGAAGGAAACGAGTATTTATTGAGCTATCACGCTCCAAAACTATTCCAAACCCTTCTACAAACACTACCCCATTTAGTAAATCAAGGTAGCCCATTGAGATGGGGTAAATTATTATAATTTTACAAGTTAGAAAATAAGTTAAAACTTGTCGAGTATTTAGTAGGCGTCAAGCTCTAAAGTTCCAGCCTTCTGCATTTCCCACACTGTTCCTACTGAAGCAGTGTTCTAGTTTTTAAAGTAATATTGGTATTATTCACTGAGCACTTGAGATGTGCTGCAAACAGTATTAACTGCTTAACTGTCTTCATTTCATTCTCAAGACAACCCTGGAAGATTGGAATTACCGTCCCCCTTTTACAGAGAAAAACAAGGCTCAGACGGGGCACGTAACGAGCCCAAGGTCACAGATACACAGTCAGTTAGAAACCAGGTTTCACTGCAAACCTCTCGTTCTACTTTAGAAACACTCCCGGTTCAAAGGACAAAACCAGAACCGTTTGCCGGGCAGGGGAACGAGGGGGCACTTCCGGGAGAAGTGGAGTCAGCGAGTGGTGGTAGACTGCGCAGGCCCAGCCACAGCAAGCTCGCGAGAGGATGCGACGGCCCCTGCCCAGTCCTCCCTGCCTGTAGACCACCTGGCTCCGCCCCACGCCCGCGTGTCCCAGGGAAAGTCCCGCCCCCACCTCTGGCCGGGCGGGAAGAGAATGCGCGCTCCCTCTCATTACCCTCCGCCTTCGGGGAGGGCAGAAAAGGCGGGAGGCGCGTGCTCGCGATCTGCGTGCTCGCGTACGTCGCCGGAGTTCGGTTGCGTCTGTTCCGCCGCCCGTCCGTTGCCGCTGCCGCCGCAGCCGCGCTCTCGCTTTGCCGGCCGCCGCCTAACGGGGGCTGGGGCCCGGCCAAGCCGCCGCCGCCGTTGCCGGGATGCCGCGGGTGTACATCGGCCGCCTGAGCTACCAGGCCCGGGAGCGCGATGTGGAGCGCTTCTTTAAGGGCTACGGGAAGATCCTGGAGGTGGATCTGAAGAACGGGTAAGGAGGGCGGAAGAGGGACCGGCCTGGTGGGGACGGGGCCCCGGCTGTGGCGGGGAGGCCGCGGGGACGGGAAGGGGACCCCTGCCCGGAGAGGAGCTGCTGCCGGCTGCTCCCGCTCCGCCATAGTCGCGGCGCCTCGGGGGCGCGGTAGGCCCCGGTTCCCAGTGCGCCTGCGCGGGTGGAGGTAGTGGAGGGATAATGGGAACGATGGTGAGGATCTGAGTGGGACCGGAGAAGGAAAACCCGAGTGGAGTTGGGGCTTTGGGCGGGAGGAAGGGCCCACCTCCAGCACGCCAGGGAATCCTGAGTTTTTCGTTTTCCAGGCCCCGCGTTTGGGGCCTGGTTGGTCTCTGGCCAGGCACCGACCTTTCCCGCTCTGAGGGCTGCTGGAACTAAACGAACAGGATTTCCTGCTCCCTTTTCAGCTCTTCCCCAGTTGATGGATCAGACGGTCATAACGCATCTTTTCCAGGGACGGGAGCTCAGGAGGGAGGTCCTTTTTAGGCCTCCCATGTGCCACGCTTTTTTGGGCGGGAGAATTGGATTTGAGTAGTCTAGTGACAGTTTCGAAAGGATCGTTTTGCGGTGCTGAAAACCTTTACCGTTCTCTCTACAAGGGTAAATTAAAGTCTTAACTTGTCTATAAGATTACTTACAGAGTTTCTATTCTGTGGATTCCGTTCTCCAACTTGCCAAAAAAATTGCTTTGTCGGTTGTAGGATTTGTTAGAGAACCATGTCCACCTAGCTCTTACCTGCGAGATGGGGACGCATAGTTCGAAATTGCTAACTAAGTGCCTCTCCGGCCGGGTACGATATGTTTCTTGTATTCGTGATCTGTTTTTGACAAAGCTAGGCACCAGGGGCTACAAGTTTCAGGGAAGGCAAACGAGGAATCAGGCCCGGAGAAGATATTCAACGGGGAAAACTGTGACAGCCAGGAAATGTTAGGACTTCAAAGACAGGGATGTAAAAAATAACAAGGGTTAGGGGAACATTTTAGGGTACTAAGCCTTGGGCGTTAGAGGAACTCTTGGCCTTTTTTTTTTTTAAGACCTACATTGCAACAGGTTTAATATGACTACAGCTTATCCCCTAGTGCAATACTAACAGCTAACACTTGAGAAGTTATGAAAGATATCTAAGTATAAGTTGCACATTTGAGAAAAATTGGTTGCTACCATATACTCAAATTGTTGGTTGTATTTAAACATTTCAAATTGATCCTTAGGAAGAATCACTTTAATAAGGAAAATGTCCTCAATAAAGAATTATGAATACTGATTTAGGGTAAAAGACAGGAAATTACTCATTTTGTACAACAGAACTTTCATTTTTTAAGGAATTTACTAGATGAAACAGATGGGTTAGTTATTGTGGTACATCTGAGAGCTCAAGTTAAAACCCCCAGTTTTCTTCAGAGCCCAACTAAGTCGACAGAATAACTGAATTTTGTGGAAAAGCATAGGTTTTGAATCCAGAGAGTCCTGGGTGAAAGCCTAGCTTTACCACTTATATTATAGGCAAGCTACTTTTCTAACTTTCCTCATCCACGAGGAAAAGGAAGATTATAGAGATAATGCTTATAAAGTATTTGGCATTTAGCTGTAAGTGGTAGCTGTATTCAAAGGATTTGACCGTGACCATTAGGAGATCTTAGTTTGTGAGGAATAACATGAAGCATATTTGGTGAGGTCTGTTTTCTAAAGTTAAAAAGTGATAGGAAGTGGTTCTGATGTGAATGGGAAAATCAGTTAATGGGACATATATGTTGGTAACCTACCAAGGTGTCTGCTACTGTGCAAAATGAAGAGGCAGAAAAACAGTTCTGAATAAATTGTTTATGGTTTTAACATGTACACTTTGAATTGAGAAGTGCTTGCTCTAGCTTTAAACTTAAGTAAAACTTGTAATGGTTTGTTTAAAGAGAATTTTTTGAAATGAGCTTTGAAGAACTGGGACTTGAAATAAAAGTGTCTGGGAATAATTTACGTCATAACTGGTGATGAGAAGGTAGTCCAGTAAGGAACAATTTTGAGAAATAATAAACAATCTAGCTTAGATTGAGTCTCATGAAGGATCTAGAAATTTAACAACATAAACCAGAAGCAGCAACTGTAAGATTTTACACTAACCATTCAAATCATGGTTAGGAATTCAGAACCTCTGGAGGGGAATAAATTGAGCAACCTGGGAAAGAGAAAGGACAGATCCTTCCAGGACCCTAAATGTCTGGGTCTCTTTTTGGGAACTATTCATTCTTACAGTTCTGCTGCCCATGATATGTGTGAAGTCTTTGATTGAGTCAAGGTTGAAATAATGAGTCGTAAATCATTTCGGGAATAAGAAGGCAGGTGTGACAATCACCAAGGACCTGCCTCTAGGCGGCATTCAGGAATCATTACCGAGGAAAATGACTTCTGAGCATCCGTATCAATGGTACGGATGGGTTGCAAGCAAGAATTGGCTGGACCAGATGGCAAAAGTGCAGAGGATCTGAAAGGAAGGAGTAGGTACACAACTAAAAGATGACATAATTTAGCAACAGTGTGTAAGTTTATAGTCCTGCAAACTAAGGATAGTAGATCTGCATAGGAAGCATTTTTTAACGTACTTGGATTTTAATTATTAGTAATTGAAACTCAGAAGATTTTAGATGGTGAGGGCTTTGAAGAATCGCTAGAATTCAGATTTGTAGAAGTGAGATGCGTCAGTAGACAGTAGATAGATTAAGCTAAGGGGTTATGGGTGAAGTTGAGAATTAATTAAATGGGTATAGAGTACTGGTATCATACAAAATTGACCCAGTGAGGAAGCAGGTGAGCTCTCCAAAGGAGATTTAGCATCCAGGAAAGGATTTTATAGAGCCTCTTGGGATTTAGCGAAGCAGTAATTCATTACCTGCCATTTTATTGTACCAGGACGCCTAATGTAGATTGCCTTTGTTTCAGAGAGCTCCTAGAAAGATGGTTTCAGTTTGGAACCACAAACACAATGCAGATTTCCCAGAACTAAACAGATCACTCCAGATCCCCTTAGGTCTCCTGCATTCACACCTGCCACACTAAGTCCACATTGGACCAGAAATGGAAGCAAAAACGTTAGTAGCACCTGTTTATAACCTTGCAACATGGTAACTTTTGCTGCCTTTAATTATTTGTAAATTCTGTGGGGTTTCTATTTTATTAATCACTTCATGTAAAGTGTAGAAGGTTCTTTTAATACACTAGGTTTTTTTTTTTTGCCACAAAATCTTGTGGTTTCAGTCACAGATCTTTATATTTTTATGTTTCCATATTTTAGTTAATTAATATAACTTACCACATCCTAATCATATTTTACTTGCCTAGTAGCTGGACAGGTAAAACCCCCAAATAACTTTTTTTTAAGTTGGTTAAAGTCATGAATTAAAATTCTCCAAGGGAACTTGACTACAAGTTTTAAAACCTGTGTTTCATACCAGTGAAATTGTGAAAACTGTAAATAGCCAGACTTTTCAGGGAGTGTCCTGGTCTGTTTAATTGGATTTTCCTGATATCAGGAAGTTTTTGTTTTCACCATTGTGAAAAAATTCCTTCAAGCAGAAGGCACCTTGGTTAATTTTTTAAGCATTTTAAAACTGTGTCATGAGTCAAATCAATGTTCTGTTTGTCCCTGATCACTGTAGGGCATTGTTAGGCTTTAAAATTGGAGATGAATCTCTGCCAACCTCCCAACTTAATTGGGGGGTTTTCTCTTTTGACTGAACCCTTGATGGGAGCTTGTTTTTTTTTGTTCGTTCTTTGTTTTGTTTCATTTTTTTTTGTCTTTTAGAGGGGCTATAAAGGTAATACAAAAATATAATTAATGTTCCAGGTTATTGGTTCCTGGTTAATTGACCCATTAGTTTATTCGTAATCATGCAGGAGATTACCTTCACCCACCACCAAATAGCAGGTAAATTCTTTATCATTTTTATTATGATGATACAACTAATTGGTGGCAAGAATGACAAAGAAAAAAGCCCACCACTCTCCCTCTAAGGACCCTACCACCTTTTTGTTCATGGGCAGTTCTGCCCTCAAAAATAATCACATTTGAACCCACATGTACCAAACTTTGAATCTTTGTGTTAAGGAAAATAAGGCGTTTGGTTCTAGGTTTAATTTTATGATTAAGGAGAGATTAAAATACAGTTGCGTGTAAAGGAGCATTTGAACAACTCTTTATAATAGTTAAAATTAAAAACCCATTCTGAATTTATATGACATTTCAAAATAACATGTATTATTTCTGATTATAAAGTTTACATATGTACTATAAAAAATTCTTAAATATAGAAGACAAAAATAATCCCTCCAGGATGGCACTGCATTTTGAGACATTGCCTTTTCCATGTGCACACACTTCTTATGCCTCTTCCCCTTTTTTACAATCAGGCTGATGCTGTATATTCTCTTTGGTGAGCTTTTGTGCCTGCCCAACAGCCTGATCCTTTCCCTTGTCATGTAGTGTTCTCCAGCAATCTGATTCTTATTGGTTTCATAGTATTTCCATATATAAATGATATTTAATGTACATAATTAAAATGTTGTAAGACATTTTGGTTGTCTTTGTTTTTTTAGCTATTTTATACATTTATAACACTGGTAAATATCCTTTATGTAAAATTTTATATACTCTTCTAGTTATTATTTTAGGACAGATTCCTGAAAGTGTACTTTTAGAGTCAAAATACATGTACATTTTTAAGACTTTTTTTTAACCTACTAGTTTTCATTATTCTTTAGACAAGTAGTATTTATTTATATTTTCACTGGCCATGTTTAAGTGTTCCTTAAACTCTGTTCCTTAAATAATTTCCCTGAAGTCTCTCAATTTTTTAACATTATATGATATTTTTAATTAGAATTTTAGGATTATATATGAGGAAGTTATATTGAGCCTCCCAGGCATAACAGATGCAAGAAGTTAGACAAATAAAAATAAACAACTGATTAGAAAATAAATATAGGTTCATCATAGATAATTTAGATAATACCATAAGCATAAAGTAGAAAAGCAGTGTCATTAAAAATCCTTTTAACATAGGCAAGCTCTTGTGTGCAATTTTGTCTCATTTTTTTCTTCTAGCATGTATTTTTTCTATTAAAATTTTTTTCACAAATATTTTAATGGCTGCATAAAATCCATTGTATGGCTATATCATGATTTGCCCAACCATTCCTCCTAGATTATCTCAAAATTCTTACCGTTAAATAAACACTGATGGGTATCATGTGCATAAAACTTAGTTTACATGTTTATTATTCCTTAGGACAGACTATATGTCATAAGATTCATGTGTTGCAGCACATGATACCAATTTCAAAGCTCCCAATACCAAATAACTTTGAGTAAAGCCTCACCAGGTACACTTGTACCAGCAGTGTATGAGCATATCTCTTGTGGTGCCTCACCAGCATTAAGCATATTGTTTAAAAATCTTTGCATATTTAACAGATGCAAATGGCCTCATGTGTTTTCACCATGAAGTTTTTCTTAAACAAACAAGAAATAATGAGAATAGAACTATGGATGAAGTAGTGTGACATTACAGATTGAGACCTAGTTGGAGTCTAGTTGAAATCAGCCTGCCTTCAAAAAGATTTAAGTATTTTACTCTTTTATTCTGAGACATTGGTAATTTTTTGAATTTCTGTCATTTTGAAAAATCAGTGCCAGGAGACAAGACCATATGTGACTTTGACCAAATGTTACTAGCAAAAATTGACCTGGCTAAAGACTTACACTCCATGGTCCTGGTTTCCCAGTCAGTTTGTTATAAGAATAAATATTATCTGTAATTCTTTGGCCAAGTCATTTTAAACCCCTATTCCTCATTTCGGTATCTTGCTTCTCCCACATTGAGGTATATATGAATCAAAGGACCATGTGAAGTATTTGTCCCTTCTTAAAGACAGGTACAGGGTGTAAGCTAGATAAAATGTGATTTTGATTCCCATTATTTTGGGATGCTTCAGAGTAGCCTAAACAGAATTGTATTTTGAGTTCCTCCAACAAAGGTGCTCCACGTATCCAAGAGAATACTATTGGGAGTGGTATTTATAAATTTGTCAGCTAACAGTTAAATTTTTAAACTTTAGAATGTATTAATAGCATGCATTTGTATGATTTATTTTTCAGCTGCATATATCAAAGCAAATGTGTGGTCTCTAGTTTGTACTGATGGAGAAACTGAGGCATGGGGAGATTAGTCATTGTCTCAAGGCTACAGAATGAGTTATTGACAACTCTGGAAACTGAAGACCTTTCTTACTCACATACCAGATACAGCATGGGCAGTGTCAGTCAAGCTTCTCTCCTGCTGTGTCCTTTCAGATGGTTCAGCCCTATCCTTTTGGGACTTGGTCTCCAAGGGTAAGAAGGTAGTTCATGGTCCACAGCCTGTCAGTCTGTCTGCAGAGGCCTCCGACAAGCTGACAAGTTATTGCCAGAAGGGAGGCGGGTGGTACTTTTTTTGACACTGGCCCTGAGCAGAGACTGCTAGTGATTCTCCTCTTCTGACTACCCTTTGAAGAGCTGTATGATGGGGATCAGCTTGTCATGATTGACCAGAGTAGGATTTGTGGAGTAAATGCAGTAAGTGATCTCTGTCCCGTTATTATTGCTAAGACTGATCTGGGAGCACCCCAAAGGCGAGGGATCGGATTGTGCTCTGAAGATGCATACCCGTATGTGAGGAAATGCCCTACATGACCATTCCTGTGTATTGAGATGAAAGTCTAGACGTCTCTGAACTGCAAATGATATTTGAAGAAACACTTAAAGGACATTTGTTATCCCTCTGCCAAGTTCCCTAACCATGTCTTTAGGCCTAGATGCCAGGATGGGGATCTTAGTAAACAGGGACCTCCAAGACCTAGAGAAGCGGGAGGCTGATGGAGGGCTATTTGAATTCAGCTTTCAGAAATAAAAAAGGTGAGCAAGAGACTCAGGTTCAGAAGTCAGGAACCACAGATCAGTTAGGGAGTCAAAAGCCCTGACTTTGAGAAAAGTTATTCACATGGGTGAAATGAAGCTTTTAAAGAATTTGAAAAATATATTAAAAATTGAATGGCAGACTTCAAGGAAAGGCCATCCCCAAGAAATAGCATAAGAAGTGGCATCTTTAGCCAAAAAGAAAAAGAAACTTAACACAGCCCAGGGACTGTAGGTGGTTGTGAGGGATAATGGGAACAACCAAGACGGTCTCACTCCAGAGGCATAACCTCTAAGAGGCTTTAACACCTTTTGCCCATTCGTAGTGTCAATTTTAGAGGTAAGTATGAGATGGTTTGGTGTGTGGATTTGATGTGGAATCAGATAGTGCTGTCTGCTGAATATAAACCTTTATTTCGTTAAATACAAGTAACAGATATAGTAATTATATCTTATGTCCCAAGAGTTTTATTCTGAATTGGTAATAGTACTTTAATCTCTTGAGGAGGTTTGTGTGTGTGTTTTGTTTTGTTTTAATTTGTGGTTGAGTGTTTGTGAACTTGAGTGAGTCACCACAAAATACTTGACCCCTTTTCGTGTAAGACCTTTTAATTTCATCTATCTTAGTGTCAGTAAATGTCAAAAAGTGGTTGTGATTGTCCTCCCTTTAAAGAAAGCATCCCTGGTGACTTTAAAATGTTAATGTATTTGATTATGATGGTTGTGATAATTTCTGAGGACAGTCACATTTTATAGGATAGAAATAAGGTGGCAGCCTAAAAGTGAAATGGCAACCTTAGTTCATTTTTTAAGCAGTTTTGGGTAGTTGAAACAAATTGGCAGATAGGCCTATAGAACAGTTAAAAGTAAGACTAAGCTTGAACCTGATACAGATTTCTCTCTACTTCCTACTGTTCTCAAGGAATTTTATTTTACTTACTTTTTAGGATAAGGATCATTTCTATTCTATTTTCCTCACCCCAATATATGAATATTACTTTAAGAATAAGCTGGTATTTTCTTAATGATTTGTTACATTTCTCTATTTTCCTAGACTGGTGTTAAACTTTTGATAGTTAATTTATAGGTTTGGTTCACTAGTAGCTTAGAAAATAAATAAGTGCTCACATCTTATTAGAATTAGTACACATCTGATGCAGAAATGTTACTTTTGCCATTTAACATTCCCCATACAGTGCTAATCATGTGGACATTTATCTGCCACAGCACATAATTTGGTAAAACTAATTTTCTGTGCTCCTAGAGCTCGTGTTTCTCGAAGTGTGTGTACTGTTAGGGATCACTTCTTTCCATTGCTATATAGGAGACAATAGAACATGGTGATGGAGTATTGATTTTAGGTCAGGACCTGGGTTTGAAGAATCCCAGGTGTTGAGTAGCCTTGGCAAGTTACTTGACTGCTCTAAGACGTGGTTTCTTCATCTGTGAATTAACAGTAAACTTCACAGTTATGAAAATTCTTATAAGGGAATTTGAAGAAGGAATGAGTCTTGGTAGACTGGAATAGTCATGTTAATTAATAGTAGTTAGGCATCTAAGATCTGATTTAATTCCAGTCATTTGCAAAGTACTTTTCTGGTTGCTGCTATAATCCTTGTATAGCTGGAAGTCTATAAACCTTGTAGTATTCTTTAATTTCTGGTCCATTTTTTTCAATACCATTTTTGCTTATATTTATATTTTTTGGTCCCAGTCACCATTCCTTACAAAACTAATTAAATGCATTCTTAAATGCATAATATTATCCATATCCATTCACATCCACCACCTCTAGGACCAACTCTCTGTCATCTCTTTGCTGGTCTAATTTTTGCTGAACCTTAGAACCAAAGACAGATTCCAGGGGTTGATATGGGACCTCCAGAATGGGGATTGCACAGAATAATCTTATTTTTCCTCTATTCTTCTAGTCTGTTATGTTCTGAACCCACACATGTTTTCGGAAGGACCAGATGGCTGACACTGGCTAATGGGAACCAAAAGACGAGTGAAAGTAACCTGGTTGTCACATACCCCAAGCTTAGAGGTGCTTCACCCTGCCCAGGATCAAATTCTTTTTTTTTTCTGGAAACTATACACCACTGTATCAAAAAACTTAATACAACCTGGCTTATTTGAGGTTAGATTATCAAGTCAAGCAGCAGCACTTGTTGAGTGAAAAGGGTTGACTGGGAGAGAAGTGTCTGCCTTTACAGAGGCAGCATAATTTGTGGTTAAGAGCTTGGGTTTTGGAGTCAGGTAAATCTGGGTTCAGATCCAGCTACACCACTTAGGAGCTCCTTGACAGGCAGCAAATTGCTTAGCCCCTAGAAGCCTCAGTTTCTCATTTGTAAAATGGGAACAATAATAATAGTAGTAGTACATTCTTCACAAATGATATGAGGAGTGAATGAAATGCGTATAAATTATTTACTGTGTGCCAGGCACTATGCTAAATAGTAGCCTTTATCATTACAGAAAGCATAATCAAATGAGAGGATAAGCACAAAGAAAATGAAAGGCCACAAAAACATTTTCATGTAGAACATAAAATTGAATAGAAGTGCTAAAGCTAAAGAAAGTGCTAAATATTTAGAATCAGGTGAATTTTCTGAGATTTCATGGAAGAGGAAATTCTTAAGTCTATGGAATAAGATTGATATGATTCACTTTGTGTTATCAAGGCATTCAGGTTTAGAGAATGATACAAAGATATTTAGGAGTCATTATACACCCCTGTGCAAAATAACAGTATAGCAGCTGACTTTCCCTGCTACATGTTAAGAGACAAACTGACAAGTAAAAATGAACTAAGTATATACTAGAATTAAGTAAATTGATGAACAGGAAGAAGACAGCCTTGAGCGGCAAAATGAGAAAACTGTAGAACCAGACAATAGACTGAATGGGCAACCGGAAAGGAATAGTCAGAGGTGATGACTAGGTTGTTGGGCATGAGTTAGATGATCAGGGATCCAGAAGAGAGAAATCATGAGGTAGGTTTTCTTCTTTGAAGGTGGGGAAAGATCAGGTGCAGACTGAGCTGTGGCCAACGTTTGCTGACCAGGAATCCACACTAGCTCTAATCAGAGAGCTCTTGGTGTGCGGAAACTGCCAGTTTGCCGACGTGAAAAGAGCCCCAGACTGGGGACTGGTGAGCCCTGAAGTCGCACCCCAGCTCTGCCACTCAGTGAGCACGGGTAAGTCATCCACCTCCTCCGGGTGGCCTTGATGGCCCTCCCTCCTCTGAGGCTAAGGAAGGGGAGGCCCGAATGCCCACAGCAGCCTCCTTCCTGTCTCAGGACCGGAAAAGATCTCAGGAACCTACTTGATGTTGTAGGAGCTCCTAAATGTGGGTTCTAAATAACCCTCTGTTACTGGGAAAGTCAAAATGCAGCCATAATCAATGACCCAGAGCAGTGAACATGTGCATTCGTCAGTTCTGCTCAGAGGCCCTGACCACTGCTTCCCTGGAATGTTGCAGACCTTTGGAATCAGGGGCAGTTCTCACTCACTGAGTTGGCCTCACCTAAGCGCTAGAGAGTTGGTTGCAGAGTGTCTTTCTGCAGTTTTCCCATCAAGGGTGACTTTTTTATTACTGTCCTGTCAGTATGTCCTAACATTTTTCACTTCATAACACCTAGTTTGCTGAAGCATTGAACCCATACTGAGTGGTTTGAAAGAAAGCTGTTTGATTCCTGTTCACTGAATGCTGTTTCTTTCAGGGTAGAAAGGGTTCTGCCCTTAAAGTACAGAGCTATTGACCCTAGTTTGAGGGTTCAAGCCACCCCATGGGTTAATTTCAACAGATGAAAATTTTTCCTTGGCTACAGCAACATCCCTAATCCTGACCAGCCATGGAGAGGTTCGGTTCTTACAAGGAAAATGAGTGAATGTGGGAATGGCTCACCACATTGGGAAAACAAAACTCACATCCTGCTGATGGTTGGCTGAGGACTGTCATGTTCATATACAAAGAAAAGCATGTGGCACAGTTTTAGGACAAAGGTGAGCAGAGATCTACTGTGGAAGGGCAAATTTTTCTCATAGAGAGAACATCCAAGGCATGCCCCCTCGGTAAGCAGTGTTGGGGGGTGACCACAGGCACACGCTTGGAGGCTTGCTTTCCCTTGCTCCTCATAGGCACTCCCCACAGTTACGCTGGTATTGAGCACCCTTAGTCACGCCCTGCCCAGTTAGCCACCAATCAGCATACCCCCAGAACAAGTCATGCTCATCATTTTTCAGGCAGGACTTCTCTCCATCTTCCTGTTCTGTGAAGATGTTTGGAAGGCAGAGATGACCCTAAGCCATTCCAAAAGGGGAAGGAGATAAACTCCATATCCTCCTCAGCGGAACATACAGAGTGGTATTTTAGACCATCGGTATAGGTTGTTAGGATCAGGGAAAGTCTGACTAGCAGCAACACAAGCTCAGGTAATAATTCTTCTTGGGTGAAAAAATGTGGTTACCATTTCTAAAACTGAAGTCTTGGAGTGCTTTAGTTTTAAAGACATGTCATTCTAGTCCTAGCATTTTCAGAGTTCTGACTAATAGCCTGAGCAATACATGCACTGCTGAATGAGGAAGACCAGAGCATTGGCAGCCGTAGAAAAATGGACTCAAGTTTACAACAGCCCACATAATTCAGTGTGGCTTTTGTTTGTGGTACTTGTCTGTACTTGGTAAGACTCACAGAGCCACTTTATTTAGGGAGAAAATGACAGGAGCTCCTCTCCCGTCATTTTTTGACCAAATTTGTCAGGATAAAACATGACCCAGGTGAGAAGAGTTTAGGAACAGAAAATAGCAGTGAAATGTTGAAGCTCTTCTTTTAATAAGAAAGTAGTGTACATTCACTAGTTTAGGCCATGCTTTTGTTCTTTGACAAAGCGGGGTTGAAAGACATGGCATCTGGGAGTCCACAGGAGGAAGCCCAATGTAGGTAGGGTTCTTTATTTGGTTTTGTTTTTATCAATCTCTGCCATAGAGAGATTTTTTAATTGGTCTTCAACTCATTCTACTGAATTCCTTCATCATCTTCATGCTCGTATTAGAATTATGGAAAAATGGTCATTTTTAGTAGAGCAGAAGAGGAAGGATGTTTGCAGCTAGAATTAAATGTATCTGTTGGGTTGTGTTTGTGAGACTTACAGGTCACAGCAGAGATATGTATACATATATACACATATGCTGGCACACATAGTGTGTGTACATGGCATGTGTGTATTTTATATCCCTCCTTACTTTGATGAAGGATTCAAAAGGAAAGTACTTGGGCAAAGAGATTCATTTCATGTTTGCTGTAAAGCACAAAGAGATGTTATGATCCATTTAGAAAGATTTACTGATGTTAGTTACCAGGGAGAGCTTTAAAAGGTATTTTAGGTTATAAAAATTAAATTCATCCCTCTCCATTGCCATTGTTGTATACCTCTGATTCTAACATACCGGTTTAAATTATCCAATTGTTGAGTCAGAGGAGGACTAATTTTAACATTTATGTATCATACTTTTGATGTTAGAGGAAGCCATAGAGATTGCTAGTATAGCTCCTTCATTTCACAGATAAACTAAGACCCAGAGAAATAAAATGATGTGAATGTGCTTTTCAGAGTTGATTTATAATAGAACCTGGACTAGAATCCAGGCTGTTTTTGCTACTTCAGACTTAATAGTTACAAGTCTGAGTTCTGGAGTCATACCACAGGCTCTAAGTGCCAACTCTGCCATTTTATTGTGGCAGTTATTTACCATTGTGTGCCTCAGTTTCCTCATCTGTAAAACAGAGATAACAGTACCTGGCTTAAGTGTTGTGAATATTAAAGAAGATAATGTCTACCATGTAGAGATTACATAATAAAATGTTCAGTAACATTTTATTGTTATTATCTAGTCAGTTCCTGTCTTATTTGGGGAACCCATTCACTCTACTTATTGAATGAAATAAAATCAGTCTTTAAGAAAAGCAGATCTAAATAAACAATAATGTGATAGAAGCAGCCACACTGCTCTGGTCTTTATTTGCTCTCAGAACAGGAGTCTCTATCATACATGGTTTGTGATGCAGGAGGATGTTTGGTTTAATCTTCCAAACCCAGCATGTCAGTATGTCAGTGGCAGAGAAGTGACAGTCAGGTGCCTGATTTAGTCCTTGGACTGGGACTTCAACATTAAAATGTCTCAAATAGGTTTTATGGCTTTTCACAGAGGAGCAGCCAAAATTTTTCTGTGAAATATTTTGATATCAAGTCAGCTGTTTTAATAAGTGACTTGGACTTCCCAAAAATATGACTACTAAGTGACCCTCTTGTTGGGACTTTTTGGAAGTAAATATTAGGAAAGACTGTAGGGGCCATTTTCCTCTAATAGCACAAATTGGCCTCTGCAACTCAGGGAAGAATTTTAATGCCAAGTTATACTTTGCTTCAACCTCAGCTGCCAAAGAAAAAATAGGTCTGAGCATTAATTAATTTTTGGTTTTAAATAATTGTGCCTCCACTCAACAGACTGTCATTTTCCCTCAGAGATCAGACTGAGTTCTGCATGCAAGCCTTGGAACAGAATGAGCATGTACAGAACGATCTTTGAGTCTGGGAGAATACATTACCACATAGGTCTGACTTACAAGCATCTCTTGTTATTAACAGAAGTTTGGCTTTCTATTTCAGATGACTTGCAGAGCATAGTCTTGCATTCTCTGACCCCATAGTAGTTGTAAACCCTAGTTATTTTGAAGGAATCTGTTTGGACGTCCGTGTGATTTATTTGTTTAGTCTTCAGGAGTCACTGTTGTCCTTCTGACATCACATTGGATGAGTTAGAGTTATTGAGTGGTGCTGAGCCAGTATGTAATTGTTAGAGGGGAGTAGAGGCCATGTCATCATGTCTGTGGAATGTTTCCTCATCCCTCTCTCCTTGGCATCAGGCTTTCATATGATGCCAAGAGCAGTGATAACTGTGGGCAAAGCAGACTTGTGACCAGACTTGACAACTAAGTTAAAGAAGGTGCTTTTAGGGGCAGGGGAGTGTTTTATGGTCTGTTCAGAAATAAACGAAAGTAAGAAGTAGTTAGGGTTTTTATTATTATTATTATTTGCTTTTTACTTACTTGTCTCTAAAAATGAGTTTAATTTTCCTGATTATACCCCCTCTGTTTAAGAAAGGAAAAAGCAGCTGCAGTACATTATCTATTACAGATTTCTGATGACTGTAAAGCACTTTAATAGTGATTTGGAGAGACTTTCCTTGCTTTGTCAAATACGGCGTAATGTTCAAAATCATTCTTATTAAGCTGCTCAGCAGTTCCAGCCTGTGGAAGCATGAAACCATGTTTTAAAGACTTCATATCCCATTAACTGAGCCAGGTGGCTTCTGAAACGTGCCACTGCAGCTCTTTTCTCATTAAAGAACTGTGTGTGCCTATGTTAGATTTAAGTGACTCTGAAGTTTGCCACTCAGAAGTTTCGCACAAAGAACCCTCCCAAGTTGTTAGCTGTACATTGTCACCCTGAGAGACTCTTCTTTGTAAGGCTCTCTTTAGTAAACGAAGTATTCTGCAACTATAAGTTCTCTCATTGACTTAAAATGTTGCTGAGTACAGCATTACCATGCTAAAGAAACTGGAATTATTTTGACCAGGCTAGATCAACTTCTGGCAAGTCTTGTAACCTGTTTTTAGTTCCCTGTGTTTAAACATAGAGAAACAGTAGTTAGTATGTCTGCGAACACAGCTTTTTTTTTATAGAGTTTAAAAACATTGCTTGTAACTTTCCCTTGTGATTAAGTATGATCATTAAGATGGTGTGGGTTTTTAAATACAGGCAGTGGTCGCAAAGCTAGATTTCACAGCTGTGTTAGACCAAACTAAAAGTTTCTTGTAAGTTTATAGGACATTTGTTTAACCTTGCTTATAAGTATCTTACAAATTTTGCACTTCAGTTTTATAGATTGTACTCTTTAACAGGCATTTATAAATAGGATTTGGGTGGGGGCGGGGAGGGGTGTTTTCTTTCAGATGTACATTAAACCACCAAATCTCTGCTGGGAAATTCCTAGCAATACTGTGTAAAGAAGTTTGCAGGGTTGTATATAGATCTTAGAGAATTCCAGCCTACCTAAAACCTCATGGAAATGAATTTGGAGTATTCATGAGGAAGTGGTGTATGTAGCTCCACTTTTTTTCCCACTGATAACTTCTAGAACAGTTAATTCACTTGTAACTCATTTGTTTAGGTAAAGAACAGGAACTTAAAACAATTTTCTTTCACAGGGGAGATTGAGGAACTGTGATTTTTTTTAAATTGGTATATTATTCCAAACATAACTTTACAGTTAAGACACAGTGCCCAAATGTAGGTCTAACTGTTCTCTAAGATACCACTTTTGGGCTAACACTAAAAAACATGAGTGTTTATGTGATTTGAAAGAGCAAATAGTTTTGTAGAATTATGTATTTTGACACCTTATATCACGCACCCCAGTGGAGGTCTTTGCAGGTAACACCAACTACTTGGGTAACAAAAGAACTGGTCTCTGTGTATTTAGCCAGCCTTCTACTAGAAAGACAGGAGTCTCCTTAATGCTCTTGTGGTGCCTATTGGCACAAAGCAAAGTTGTCTCAGCTTAAAGGGAATAGAAAGCTGATCCTTAGTTTGCAAAACCCACCTAACCTTTGCCAAGCATGAATCTCATTGCTTTCACTTTAATGTTAGTGAAGCTTGATGTCAGAGTGGTGCCAACCAGGATTTTGTTTGCTCTCTTCTAGGTATGGGTTTGTGGAGTTTGATGATCTGCGTGATGCAGATGATGCTGTTTATGAACTGAATGGCAAAGACCTTTGTGGTGAGCGAGTAATTGTTGAGCATGCCCGCGGCCCACGTCGAGATGGCAGTTACGGTTCTGGACGCAGTAAGCATTTAAAGGGCATTTGTATCAATAGACATGCCTTTGTTATTAAATGTTAATTTTTTAAGTAATTAATTAATGTTATTTGAAATGTACTGATATTTAACCCATTTGTTTTATAAATTATGTATCTTTTAATGTAAATTGCAAATATATTTGATAATGTTTAATTTTAATTAAATTAATGACATAAATTTCTTGTTCTAATACTTTATAAATATGTTTAATGATGTGTGTTTGTGTTGTTTTTTTTCTCTGTAATGCAATTGTTTAACATAGATTTAACAAAGACCTCAATGTTTTAATTAAAAGAATCCTTTGAGGCTAAGATGACTGCCTGTTCCATTTGCTGACCTTGGGTTACCTTTCCATGCGTGGCTCTTTGAACCATTGTGGCCCTTGGCTGACCAAAAACAGGAAGCCATGTGACGACCGCAACCTTTCCCCATTAGACCTGGGTGGTGAGGATCCCAAGGGTTAGACACAGATGAGATTAAACTGAAATAGGTGCCTGAAAATCTTTTTTTTCATATAAAATATTCACAAAAACTTTAATCACTGTGAGTAACACCAGTAACCGATTTAGTAATTTGGTTACTTATTTCTAAATTGTTAATAGTTTTAATTTGTGCATGTTAATTTTAAATATAAATATTAATGAATATATATACTTACAACTTTGTAAATTAAATTTTATTGTTTAGTTGATTGCTTTTTTTAAAAAAAATCTAGTTTAAAATTAAGGGTGGGGATAGAAATAAAATATATGTACAATTTGGGGTGGGGGGAAATGGTATACTTAAGGGAATGTGTGCTGTCATCATGTTTTCCTTTTCCTCCACTGAAGTAATCTTATCTATTTGAACCTTCCAAAGGTGGATATGGTTATAGAAGAAGTGGCCGAGATAAATATGGCCCTCCTACCCGCACAGAATACAGACTTATTGTGGAGAATTTATCAAGTCGGTGCAGCTGGCAAGACCTAAAGGTTTGGGCTCCCCTTAACCTTTTGGAATAATGTTGGACAAGAGTTAGGGTTAGGAAAGAGATAATTTTGTGCAGGCCCAGGCATACACAGAATGTAATGGTACTATGTTTGAAGGCTTTCCCAAAGCATTTGGAAATTCCCCAATTAAAGGTTCCATAGAAGTACAAAAGACATGAATCTCACTACTACTATATGTTTAGGACATCACTCAAAGGACACACATCTAAGGATGTTATGTGGGATTTTCCATTGTAGAGAATGTTTTAGGAAGATGCTAGTGTAGTTAGTGCCTCCCCAACTACAGAAAAGGTTGGAACCACCAGTGTTTCTGTAACATGAGTTGTAATGTGCAAGTTTTTGTCAGCTTCCAGGGTATGTCCTCATGGGAGAAAAGTACCGTCTGACCCGTGCTCTTCCGTGATGTTTGTTTTTCACAGAATATTTGTCCTGAAAGTTTTAATGTTAAAAATTAAGGTCCATTTCTGTATTTACCATTAGGTGTACAGATACCACCTTGTTTTCTGTGAACAGTGTTGATTTTTAATCTCAATAGGGAAGAAAGACTTAGGGAGTAGTGCCTTAACCAAGCAGGTGTCAGGACCCATATAAAGGATATTCAGAATTTCCTAGCTAAATGAGTGAGTATATTTAGTTTCAGCAAAAAGTAGTCAGGAATCCTTTAGATTGCTGTAGTTTTAGCTTTTCAAAGCACTTCTACAGCTTTGCTTTGCTTTTTTGAATTTGCTTTTTAGATAACAAAGACAAGATCCAGAAAAGATTAATTCACACAGTTGGTCTTAGCAGAAGAGCTGAGACTAGGACATAAGCTGGTGTTTTTTCCTAGTATGTTGTGTTGTTTGTCAGCAGAGCAGGCCCTTACTGAGTGTCTGCCAGCAAGACTGTTCGCTAAAGGAATGAATCCAGTATTCTGAGAGTTAGGGTTGAACATTTGGGTAGGAAGGCTTTTTCAGACTTTTGTTTAAAATGGAGCCCAGCCAATGTCCTCAGTTGGTTTTATACCTCTGTACCTTTGGTAGTTTCACTCTTAGGAGAGTAGTAGAGCAGATCTAGTAAGTCAGCACAACCTCAGGAGCAGAGAGAGCTCTGAAGCCCACCTGCCTGGATTAAATCCCAGCTCTGCCACTTACCAGTTATTTAACTTTAGCAAGTTACTCTCTTGTAACTTTATTCCTCAACTATAAAATGGGATTAATAATCTTTACTACTCAAAAGTTATTGTGAAAATTGAATCTATTTTTATATAAAAAGCCTAAAAGGATCCTGGCACAATGTCATCTATTTGATCTATTGATCAAAGAAATGCAAAGGTAAAACAGACTTAAGAGATATGGTTAGTTTTTTTAATGTGTAAATTCGTAATACCCAATGATAATGTTGAGATGATATTTACGTAGTAGTTTTGGAAGCACTGAGAATTAGTAATTAGACCCATTGTGTGGGGTAGCAGTTACTTAGGTTCTGAAGTCTGGCTGCTTATGTTCAGTCACTGGCTCATTCACCTAACTACCTGGATGACCTTGAGCAGTTTACTCAATATTTCTACATTTCACTCTTCCCTTAATGTAAAATAGGAGTAATGATTGTATCTGCCCCTTGTGGCAGTAATGGGACTAAAGTAATTAAATGATACACATCATATACTAAACATTCATAGTCAGCTGCTGTTACTATTAATTTGGAAGTACGGCCATACAAATTACAAGTATTGACATTCCTCAAGCCCTTTTACTAGCGTTATCGGATATCTCAGCTTGCCCAGCACAGTACCAGTCATGGCGTAACTTAGTCGCATCTTCATTCATTTGCATATATGTCCAGATTTGGGCTCCAAGCCTTTTAACCCAGAACCCCTATTCCTGCAAATAATTCAGTTGAAGTAAAGACATTTTTGTATGAAGATGTTCATTGCTGGATTATGAATAATAGCATAAGACTATATATAATCCGAAAGTCCCAACAAGTGGGAAATCCTCAGGAAAAGTATTGGGCACACTAATTAGAAGATTGTGTATGTTAAGACATGTAAACATTTTATAAGCAAAGAAGTCATATCAGATGGCACATGTTCAATGTTTGTAACTTTGTAAAATATGGATAGGAAGGCAATAACAATTCATTTGTTAAAGAAATGGGAAATTAGCCAAAAGTCCCTAAATTCTAAATGTATCCAAATTTGATTTTCTTTTCAAACATTAATCATATCTCCTCTTACTTATCTGTTACTTTAGTATTTATCTAGAATGTTAGTTATATTGTCTCCTTAGATTATGTTAAGTCCTCAAAGAGAATGAGGGAAGGGGCATACAGTAGTGAAGGGACACGGGAAGTCATGCCTTTGAAGCCAGAGCTGGATAGTACTATTCTGTTGCCTTTTTGTCTTTGATTTGTTTTGAAGAGATAATATAACAATTTTAAATAAAATCAAGGTGGTAACTCCATAATCCTTCATGAACTTACTTGCATTTTACCTTAGATATATGTCAATATCTGTACATTTTCAAACAAGGATTTACAATGAAATGTAAAAGACCTAACTTAAATGTAGTGACATGAGCTTCTGAAGCTCCTGTAAACCAAGAATTTGCCACTATAAAATTTAGAAAATGATAGGTATAAATTCATATGGGATTTATTAAAATAACAGTTAAATACTACCCACCTACTGCCTGACGCCTTAAAGAACCTCAGTAAGAGGTTGGCATGTAGATGGAAATATTTTCAGAGTAAACTTTATTCTGAGGAAGACTGGCATTTCGTCCTAAAGGAAAGAAAAAACTTTCATTATGATGATCGCATTAGATATTTCAAAAAATGTGTCAACTTATTCGGGAATTTTTTTTCTTTATAGGATTATATGCGTCAGGCAGGAGAAGTGACCTATGCAGATGCTCACAAGGGACGCAAAAATGAAGGGGTGATTGAATTTGTGTCTTACTCTGATATGAAAAGAGCCCTGGAAAAGTTAGATGGAACTGAAGTCAATGGCAGAAAAATCAGATTAGTTGAAGACAAGCCTGGTTCTAGACGACGCCGGTCCTACTCCAGGAGCCGGAGTCACTCAAGGTACTGTTGATGTCTTTGTGTGTTGGAGTTTGCTATAAATTCATTAAAAAGTACATAGATAGGTAATCCATTTTCATTCTTCTGTTGAGTTCTCAGTAATATGGGTCCATCCGGTTCAGTAACTCAGAACTTTGAACTGAGCATTTATTTGTAAAACTCTTGATCTGTTATGTCATGAGTATAAACAAAAGAAAAATCCTTTCTCTGAGGTAGACATCAGTGCCCTTGTTTCTTGTTTCCTCTTGGTTTCCCCAGGTCACACCTTATTGGGAGCAAACAGGCCACTGGTCCCTTGCTTCCCCATCAGATATTCCTGACTACTTGGGAGTAGAGACTGGAGACTGTCTTATTTGACAGCTGCTCTACAAATGGGCCAGGCACTTGTGAACAGGACAGATGTCTGTGCTCATGACATTCAGTCTAGTGGAGAACAGGCATTGAGCAAATCATTACCATTGTGATAAGGATGTGGAAGGAAATGTGCACAGCCTACTAATCTGGAAAACTGGCAAGGCCTTCCTCAGGACATATCATAGAAGATGAACCCAAAAGAATAAGCTGAAGGTGGTGGGCAGGGAGAGAGCTTAGTGCCTTTTTTGAAGCCCTGATATGGGAAGAGTGTCCCGGAGGAGGAAGGAGAGTAGCAGTAGGAAGTCATTAGAAACTTTTAAGCTTTTGAAATTTTGTTGTTTTGTTTTTTAACTTTTTATTATGGAGAATTTCAAATACATAAAACATTAGAGAAAACAGCCTCATGGACCCTGAATCCCCTCATACCTGTCACCCACCTAGCTTCAGAGCTGCTGTCTGTCACCCTTGTCTCATCGCTCCCTCCTGCTGCATTGTTTTAAGGCAAATCTAGACCTTTCATTCCAGCTGTAAATACTTCAGTGAGCATCTCTAACATTTTAAATAAAATTGAAATGCCATTTTACAGCTAGCAAATTTGTACTCATATTTCCCCAATTGTCTCAACTATGTATTTTTAAAGTTGGTTTGTTCATACTAGGATTCCAAATAGGTCTACACATTGCAATCAGATGAAATGTCTCTTGATTCTCTTTTTAATCTCAAGTATCTCCTTCTTTATACTCATTTTATTTTCCATGCATTTAGTTGCTAACATTACCTTCTTTGGAGTTTTTCCCATAGTGCCAATTTTCTTAGTTTCCTTATAGTGATGTTTAACACATTCCCTTATGCTATTCCTCATTTTTCCTATAAACTCATAGATCTTGAGTCATTTAGAATAAGGCCAGTATTTCAGCAGGTACACTTCATAAGTACCTGTCATGTCACTTAGGAGGTGTCTAGATGTCCCACTTACAGTGATGGATGAGAACATGCATTCATGTGTTCAAGAGTTGTCAGCCTAAGGCATCCATTATAAATCTCCATCAACCTTCCATCTGATAGTTTTAGCATCTTTTGATAATCATTACCTAGACCCATTCATTAGTGGTTGCTAAATGGCAGCTTTCTAATTTTCTTTCTAATTCATTCCTTCTGTACTTAAAAAATTTACAATTCTATAAATGCTTTCTTCCATCTACTTTTACCCTCAAGTACAATTTTTACAAGAGATGCAAAGTAGAAGTTTGGTAACTTGAGTAGTTACCAACTTTCAGAATACTAAATGTGCCCCTAGCAACCCCAAATATGTGATGAGAGTAGCTGTTTGTTATCATTTTGAATGAATTCTTGGATATTTATGTACTTAATGTTTGATCTATTTTTGTAAGAATTTTTTATGCTCAAATTGTTCTGTCTGTGCAGAACAATTTATTATGGAGAATTTCAAATACATAAAGCATTAGAGAAAACAGCCTCATGGACTCTGTTTGGCAGGCCCTAAAGTCTGGCTCCTGTACCTTCGAGTTCATTTGGTTTTGTTTGTATTTGTGGAAATGCACTTAACTAAGTATTTCCCCAAACTTTTATTGTAATCATTTTCAAATATAAAAGTTGAAAAAATAGTTAATGGACCCACATATCCTGCCTGCTTTCCTCAGGTGTTAGTATTTTGCCTGCTTTTTTCTCTCTCTACGTATGTATATTTATACACATGCCCTATATGTTATTTTGCTGTGCCATTTGAAGGGAAGTTGTAGAAATTGACACTTCACCCCTAATACTTCAGCAGGTGTCTCCAACAATGGGGATAGACATACTTCTATCTTCTAACCTAAGAAAAATGATTCTATAAAATCATCTAATGTCCAGGCCATATTCCAGTTTCTTATTATTCCATGGATGTCTTTATAGCTGCATCTTTTCCTGACAAGGATCCAACCCAGTCATGCCTTGTATTTCTCTTCAGTCTCGAGCAGTCTCCCTACCTTCTTCCCCCATGACATTTAATTTCCTTATTTTTTTTAATACTACCCCACATTCTGAATGTATGTTTCCTCTTGGTATTGCTGTACTTTATCCCCTGAGCTTCCTATAAACTGGAAGTTCAGTCTAGAGAGGTGTGACTAAGGTATAGGTTAAAATTTTGGCAGCAGTCCTTTCAGAAATGGTGGTGCCCAAGAATCTTTTAAAGTTCCCCTCTTTCTGTCCTGCTGAGATACTCTGCACCAATCTTGTGCATTTCCTGCCCTACACCTAGAATCTGTCATTTTCCCCAAGGAGCCTGGTTACTTTTGGTAAGAAATAATCAGGGGAGCCCATAGTCCTGGCTTATTAGAGATCTTTTTAAGTTTGGAATGTATTTTTAAAATAGCTTTCTGGTCACAGTGAGGTGAATCTATAGGTAGATAAAGGGCAGAAGTGTGCAGGAGGGCTAGCCTGGGAGTGGTTGTGGGACCAGGGAGAGATGGTGGTGGCCTGCTCAGGGCAGCAGCAGAAGTGGGTATATTGGAGAGGACTAAGAGGCAGGATCACAGTGATAAATAAGAGGATGAGGGAGAGATAAGAGTCATGAGCTATATGACCCTTCTGGTCTGGGAAACGAGGTAAGTAATAGTGGCATCAGTGGACATAAGGAAGGAATCCCGCAAAAAGAGCAGGTCTGGTGAAGGTGGGTTCCAGATGGGAGGTGCTAAGAGTTTGAGGTCAGCCACCCCCTGGAGGTTTGCAGGAAGCTGGGTCTATGGACCTAGACTCCAGAGAAGATTCTCTTCCAGCTTTGTGCCTAGACACACCAGCACCATACATGTCTTTTGACTGCGAACCTGAATTAAGCTAGCCTTTTGTCAGCAAGCCTACAAAGGATTTTTCTCCCCTCAGGTCCCGCTCTCGAAGCAGACATTCCCGTAAGAGCAGAAGCCGCAGCGGCAGCAGCAAAAGCAGCCCTTCTAAGAGTGGATCTCGGTCCAGGTGGGTTTCCCGCGTGTGGGGCTGGTGGGGCGCGTCCAGACCATCTCCCATGGGGGAGCCAGCGGGACACATCTGGACCATGTCCCACTTGGATCTTAATCATGTTACCAATCTTCCTTTCCCCACCCCCCAGTGTTTCCAGCTCTGGGCTGGAATTGTGGGGGCTTAGAAAGCCATCCTTGGCCAGTACAAGCCATGCATCCTGTGGTGGGGCCTGGCTCCACACGCCCCTCTAGCCTTTCCATCTCATAGGTAGCATGCCGTGTGAAACTGCCCGTGACTCCAGCACCCCTGTGTCTCCTCAGGTCAGGCTCCCATTCCCGGAGCAAGAGCCGGAGCCGCAGCCAGAGCCGGAGCCGGAGCAAGAAGGAGAAGAGCCGGAGCCCCAGCAAGGGTGACAAGAGCCGCAGTCGCAGCCGCAGTGCCGACAAGCGCCACAGCAAGAGTAAAGAACAAGCGGAGGAAAAGGTCCAGAACAGCAACACCACTGGCAAATCCAAGAGCCGGAGTCCCAGCAGGCATAAAAGCAAGAGTAAAAGCAGAAGCAGGAGTCAGGAGAGGAGAGCGGAGGGGGAAAAGCGAGGGAGCGGGAGCAGGAGTAGGAGCAAAGAGAAGAGCCGGAGTCAGGAGAAAAGCCTGCACAAGAGCAGGAGCAGGAGCAGAGGGGGCAGCCGCAGCCGCAGCCGCAGCCAAAGCAAGGACAAGAGGAAGGGAAGGAAGAGAAGCAGGGAGGAGAGCCGCAGCCGCAGCCGCAGCCGCAGCCGCAGCCGCAGCAAAAGTGAGAGGAGCAGAAAGCGAGGTGGCAAGCGAGACAGCAAGTCAGGCAGCAGCAAGAAGAAGAAGAAGGAAGACTCTGGCCACTCCCCGTCCAGATCGCCGTCCCGCTCAGTTTCAAAGGAGCGGGAGCATGCCAAGTCCGAGTCCGGCCAGAGGGAAGGCCGAGGAGGGGAGAGCGAGGAAGCTGGCACGAATCAGGAGGCCCGGTCCAGGTCGAGGTCCAATTCTAAATCAAAACCAAACCTCCCATCTGAATCACGCTCCAGATCAAAGTCCATCTCAAAAACCCGATCTCGCTCCAAGTCTCGATCCAGGTCTGCGTCCAGATCAGCCTCCCGGTCTAGATCTAGGTCCCACTCAAGGTCCTAACTGGCTACGGCCGCAGCTGGAACTACCCGAGAAGTCTTTTGTACATGTTTGGTAGCCGTAGCACAAGTGATTGAAGTAGAACATACGTCACTGCTGTACATTTTTAACTCCCCTAATGGTGTGTCTACAATTGTTAAATCTAAGTGCTTCCTCTCCGTAAAGCCTCCTGGCGCCAGGCCTTCCTGCTCGACTGAAAACAATCTTCTCTGAAAATCCCCTTTACTCATGGCCCACAGTAGAGTATCCAGAATGCCTTGGCTTTCAGGCCTGGTCTTTCCTACAGGCAGCTCAGTATCTGGACGGCTTTAAGGCTGGAATGATGACATAGGTAGGTATGGTGAGTTCAACCATTTTTGCCCTTGAATTGATGCCCTTTGATGTATGCCATTTAGTGAAAGTGCTAAGTCTTAAGTTTCCTACCACTTTGGTTTCATATTTTTGGGCTTAACAAAGTTGTGAATAGCACAGTCGAGGAAAATTGATACCTGCAGTAACCCATAGGAAATAAACTAGAGTTCCATATTCTGGTATTGTGATTATATTGTTTTATAAAAAAAAGAAAAGAAAAGAATTTTTTTTTATTTTATTTTTCCCCGTCTTGCAAAGTATAGTGACCCCTGTTTCCATTGAATTTGAATAAAGACTATTTTTGCTTGACAAAATTTCATGGTGTTTGAATCGGAGTTGGATTTCCTGATCTATCTTGGTATCTCTCTTAGCATAAAAGGTTCAGTGTCTGATGACCATTTTGTTCCTTGAGATCACCCAGGGGAGGGAGCCAATGCTTTCCAAAAGGATTTTTCTCACCCAACAAAAAGGCGAGTTCTCAGGAATCCTTCCTCTCAAGAAACTTAAGACCAAGCTAATGAGAAATGAATCCGTTTAGGAATTCAGAGTGTCACCAGATGGGTTCTTCATGAACATAGAGTTCTTTCTTCTGTGCTATTTATTGAAATCTTGCCGTGAATCTGAAGTAACATACCTCATCACCTTAGGATTCGGACTAATCAGAAACAAGGAAGAAAAACGATGTTGGATTCCCTGTCCGTTCATCTGTCTTGTCTGGTCTAGCTCTGTAGGAGGTACCAGAGCTAAATTGTTGCAATCTGGTCTCCGCCCTTTAGGGACTGTTGAGAGGCCTCAAAGCCCGAAGGAAGCTAGAGGGCTTTGCTTACATACTGTGGCAGTCTTCTGGGGAAAGAGACACACTTTTCAGACTTCTGCCTGTGAGTGTACTAGGAAATGTTTGTAGATTTAAAATACTGTCCTGCTGCCTTTTATAGACCATACCTAGCAGGATGCACCACTGAGATAGAATCAGTGTTTTTTGCCCTCCTGAAAATTATCATCTTGTTGCAAATGATAAACACCACTAGAGTAAAGTGTACATTCAGAGAAAGGAGTTTTAACTTCATCTGGGCTCAGAGACATTTTTTTTTAATTGAAGTATAGTCGAGAATACAATACTGGTTTCAAGTAGGGCTCAGAGACATCTTGGAAAAGAGCACTTTAGGTGGAACCTTTGGAGATGGGATGAGAGGTATTCCTGTAGAAAGAAACATCTGTAAGCCATCAAAGCCATGGAGCTGAGAAAGCATAGGGCAGGGCACCCAGGGAACACGGATTTTGATAATTGGGAGTGAGAAGAAAGTCTGACAAGATGGATGGGTCATAGAGGGCTTTAAATGCCTAGAGGAGGAATACAGCCTTTACCCCATAAGCACTGGGGGACATAGGAAGTGTCTGAACAGTAGGGAACGGGCTGTAGTGCTCTGGTGCTGGACAGTGGGTCTGATAGTGGAAGAGTCGAGACGCAGGGAGACGTGCAGTGACTGCAGCTGCCACGAGCCTGAACAAAGGCAGTGGCTAGAGCGAACAGAAAGAGCCACAGGTAATCTGGAGAAAGCTGTCAGGTGACCCAAGGTAGCAACCCCTTTCTGAGGAATGGGGAAGATGATGGTAGATGGGTTCAGTTTTAGAAGCATGGAATTTCAGGAACCGACCTGGCAGCCCAACCATGGACCTGCTCTCAGGTTCCCTAGAGCTTTTCCTCCATTATTGTGTCTTGTCAAAGTGAGGGCTCCAACCATTTGAATTCCCCTGCTTTGGATCTCATGTCTCTCCAGTAGGTGGCAAGAATTCATCATCCCTGATGTTATCCCTGTAAGGATGGGGCTTTTAAAGTCCAATTTTTTTTAATTCACCTTAATTTTACTATCTCTAACACAGCAAGTCTTTATTTTTCCAAATTCTCTTCTAAGCTTTGTTCCTATTCATTCTAAACATCATTATGTCATGTTGATATTATTTAATAAACTTAGTCATTTAACATCATGAGCATTGGAAAGTTCTCACTTAAATGTTTAAGGCACATTAATTGTAACCAAATGAATTTGCTAGCACGTGTGATCCTTAAGTATAATGGTATGGAAATTTCCATTTATACATAGATTTGCAGTCTTGCAAAAAAAAGATTTGCAGTCTTTTTTCTGGCAACTTTTAAGCTCATTTGTATTTATTTAGATTCTGAAAGAAAAGGAAGAGGTAACAAAAAAAAAAGAGAAATGGAAACTAATTTATTGAGTTCCAAACATGGACCAGAGGTTAGTACTTTCATGCACGCTTTTCATCTGATTCCCACACCCCACCACCCTGTGACCAGTATCATTAGGCCTCATTACAGATGAAGGACTGCAGCCTGATGTCTACCCACCCCCAACAGCATTAGGTTAATATTTGAGTGCCTTCTATTCCTCAAGCACTAAGGCCCTGGGAATGTCATTCAGATAAGACAGAAAAGGCCCCTCTTTTCATGGAACATGTTGCTTTTAAGGCTGGACTCAGGGCTTTTCTCATGGTATGCATACCAAGAACCATCTGGGCCAATCAGTGTTCACTGGCTTTGGCATATCACTGCAAAGAAGTTTCCTGCCACCCCTTCACAGAAAAAAGTTTCTGAATTCAGTGCTTGTTCTAGACTATACTGTTTCCCTAGACAGTGAACTGACCTGAGCCAGAGGTTGGCAATAACATTTGAGGCTAAAGTTGGGTTATGCCTGCCCTTCCCCTCCCACCCACCCATGGTCTGATGGAAAAGAGACCTTGAAAAGCTCAAAGAGGAAGGCCCTAAGACTGATTGATTCATCTACCTGCATTTACTATAAGCTAGATGTTTTTATGTACATTATTATATAGTCCCACTTTAAAAGGTAAAGGCAAAAGCCAGAGAGGGTGTTACTTGCCCAATGTAGCACAGCTTGTGACAAAGCTAGGATTACTTTCTAGATATCTCTAGTTCTCCTTCCTTATAAAATTTCATTTGTGATACAGTTACCCAAAAATAGTTGAACTCACAACAGCTAGGATTTGAACTAGGGTTCAGGTCAAGCAGGGTTTCTAAAAGACTGTGTTCTTAAAAACTAAGTTGCTATAAGACAATGCTACTGGCCCATTGCCATGAATAAATTTTAATTGCTCCATTATTTGATCAAGACTCCAAAACCTGCTTAGAAGTGTCCATTTGTCCAAGCTCAAGTCATCATCTCACATTCAGATGCCAAGAAGTGAAGAAAAGGGAAACAGTTCATTTTAATTTCTATAATGAGAAATTGCATTAATGTCCATAAAAATGCACTCAATAGGGAATTTACCAAAAATAGGAAACAGCCAAAGAAAAAGGCCCACCACAATTCGCCTCTGGATGCTTAGAATCCACACATACCCTCTATCCATAATGAACCTTCCGTCACCACCACCACCCCGAAAAAGTGGAAGACAAAAAGGAACAAAGAGCAAGGGTAGTGAGTAGGAAACAGTACCAAATGAGGTACATACTAAAACTATGTCAGTAATCACTTCAAATGTCAGGGGCCTAAATAGTTAAAAGATTCAGAATGGATTGAAAAATAAGATCCAACTGCATGTTGTCTAAAGGAAACCTATTTTAATTATAGAGACACATTAAAGGAATAGAGAAAGACATAGCACGATAACACTAATCGAAAGAAAGCTGGAGTAGCTATATTTTCAGACAAAGCAGACTTGAGAGCAGGGAAAGATGAAGGATGAGGAGGGGCATTGCATAATGATGAAGAGGTGGTTCTCCAAGAAGACAGAAAAATCTTAATACATGAGGCAAAACCTCAGAACTGTAAGAATGAGAGAAGTTCGCTATTACAATTCAAGACCTCCCCATCCCTGTGTTAGTAATTGACAGATCCAGCAAATGAAAACAGTAAGGACCTAATTGAACTCAATTGCTGTCATAAACTGGCTCTAATTGACATTTATAAAATACTTCATCTAACAACATAATACACAATTCTCAAGCTTACATGGAACCTTCACCAAGATAGTCCACATTCTGGGCCATAAAATAACACCTTAACAGACTTAAAAGAATAGAAATCATGTTAAGTATGCCCTCAGACCACACAATAGAATTAAACTAGAAACCCACAAGTAAGATAGCTCGAAAATCCCCAAATACTTGGAGATTAAACAACGCCCTTGTAAATAACTCATGTGTCAAAGAAGTCTCAAGAAATATGTTGAGCTAAATGAAAATAAAACAACTTGTGGGATGCAGCAAGAGCAGTTCTTAGGAATTTATAACATTAAATTCACCTATTGGAAAAGAAGAAATCTGAAAACAATAATTAAGCTTCTGCCTTAGGAAACTAGAAAAAGGAGAGCAAATTTAATACAAAGTAAGCAGAAGGAAAGAAATTAGAGCAAAAAACATTAAAGATGACGTGAGAGAGTATATATCAATGATACCTTAATAAAAAATTAGAGCAGAAATCACATGAAATTGAAAACAGGAAATCAATAGAGAAAATGAAAGACTGATTCTTTGAAGAAATTGATGAACTTCCAGTTCAGCTAACCAACCAATAAAAAAACAAATTACTAGTATCAGAAATGAAAGGGGCCATCACTACTGATCCTGTGGACATTAGAAAGATAAAGAAAGAACTATTATAAACAACTCTATCCTCACATTTGAAAATCTAGATGAAATGGAATAATTCCTTGATAACCTGCCAAAACAGAGAGAAATAGACAATCTGAATCTTTATGTCTATGAAGGAAATGGGGCAAATAATTAATAACCTCCAAAACAACACCAGACTACTATGGCTCACTAGCGAATTCTACCAAACATTTATGGAAAAAATTATACTAATTCTCAGTCTTTTCCAGAAAACAGAAGCAGAGGGAATGCTTCCTAACTCATTTTAGGAGACCAGCATTACTTCAATACCAAAACCAATGGCATTACAAGAAAGGAAAACTACAGACCAATGTTCATGAACACAGATATAAAAATTCTCAACAAAATAAAAGCAAATAGAATCCAACATTGTGTAAAAAGAATTATACACCCGTAAGCACATGTAATTTATTCCAGGTATGCAAGACTAGCTCAACATTAAAAAATAATACATCACATGAACAGGCTAACAAAAATGACATAAGCATATCAATAGATGGAAAAAAGCACTGAAGACTCATGATAAAAACTCTCAGCAAACTAGAAATAGAAGGGAATTTCTATCCTTGATAAAGAAATCTATAGACGACCTACAGCTAACATCACAATGGTGAGAAACTAGATGCTTTCCCCTCTAAGATCAACAAAACAGGGATGCCGTCTTTCACCACTCGTATTCAACATCATACTGGTAGTCCTAATGCAATAAGACAAGAAAAGGAATTAAAAGGTACACAGATTGGGAAGAAAAGACTATTTACACATTACATGATCATCTTTGTAGAAAAACCCAGAGAACTGACAGAAAAACTCCTGAAACTAAAGCAATTATGGCAAGTTTTCAGGATACAAGATTAATTATGAAAGTCAATTGCTTTCCTATTTACAGAAATGAAGAATTTGAATTTGAAATTAAAACAATACCATTTCATTAGCACCCCAATAATGAAATAATTATATATAAATCTAACAATATATATACAAGATTTATGAAAAAATAAATAAATGGAAAGATATTCCATGTTCATGGATAGGAAGGCAATATTGTTAAAATGTCAGTTCTTTCGAACTTGAGCCATAGATTCAATGCAGTCTCAATCAAAATCCCAGCAAATTATTTCGTAGCTATCAGCAAATTGACTTTAAAGTTTATGGAAAGGCAAAAACAAACAAAAAACAATAGCACAACATTGAAGGAGAAGAACAAAGTCAGAGGACTGATACCACCCAACTTCAAGACTCACTATAAGCTTCAGTAATTAATTCAGTAATTGGCTAAAGAATAGACCAAATAGATCAATAGAACAGAATAGAGAACCCAGAAATAGACCTGCACAAATACAATCAATTCATCTTTGGCACCAGAGTAAGGCAATTCAATACAGGAAGGGTGGTCTTTTCTACAAATGAAGCTGGAATAATTGAGAAAAATTATCCAGACAGAGAAAAATGGATCTAGACAGATTTTTCTGCACCTTTCACAAAATTTAACTCAAAATGGATCATAGATAGACCAAATGTAAAACACAAAACTGCTACAAGATAGCATAGAAGAAAATCTAGGTGACCTGAGTTCAGCAATGACTTTTTAGATATAACACCATTAATCCATTCCATGAAGAAAAATTGATAAACTCGATTGCATTAAAAGTAAAAACTTCTGTGAAAGGCACTCTTAAGACAAGTGACAGACTTGGAGGAAATATCTGTAAACCACATACCCAATACATGACTTATACCCAAAATATACAAAGATCTCTTAAAACTCAGTAATAATAAAACAACCCAATTTTTAAAAATCAGCAAAAGATAAGCATATGAAAAGAAGCTCAACATCTTATGCTGATAGAGAATTGCAAATGAAGAAAAAAGTGAGATGATACCACATCTATTAGAATACCCAAATCCCAGAACACTGACAACACCAAAAGCTGTCAAGGATGTGAAGCAACAAGAACTCTTCTTTGCTGGCAGGAAGGCAAAATGGTCAGGCATTTTGGGAAACAGTTTGGTGTCTTCTTACCAAGCAAAACACTCAGATCATCCAGCAATCCTGCTCCCTGATATTTACCCAAATTAGTTAAAAGTGTATATCCACATAAAAACCTGTACACAAATGTTTACAGCAGCTTTATTCATAATTGTCAAAACTTGGAAGCACCCAAGAAGTCCTTCAATAGGTGAATGAATTTGGCACAAACATGAAATGGAATGTTACTCAATGATAAGAAACGAGCTATCAAGCTACTGAAAGACAAAGTGAAGGAAGCCAATCTGAAAAGTTATACAAATTCAAATTCAGTCCCCACTCCTGGCACGGAGCCATGCTCATTTGTTTATGGATCGTCTATGGCAGCAGAGTGGAGTCATTGCCACCAAAATTGAATAGCTCTCAAATTCTAAAATACTGATTATGTGGCTCTTACTTGGCTGGAGCAGGGCAGTGTCTTCATAGTTTTGTGTAGCTCTTTACAGGAAAAGTTTGCTGACCCCTGTACTAAATGGCAAATTTAACCACAGCCTACATGCATTAATGAGGAGAAGGGGGAAAAAAAATGAAAGAAAATTAAAATACATAAATGGATGTATGATATATCCAGAAAGTCAGTCCAGGTAGAGGCAATGTTCCTGCTCTATTATAACCAGTCAGAATGCCTCAGCTAACTTTATTCTTCCCTCCTCCTCAGGTGAATTTTTATGACATACACAACTAATACCTCGATGAAGCTGATTTATTTCAAAGAAGAAGGCGGCTTTGCAGGCTGCCAGTTATCCAGCTGTAGATCAGTCATCTGTTCCAGTGCATGGGGGTTTTTTCACTCTCAGCAGAAGCTGGAGGACCTGCTTGGATGATGGGCAAGAATCCAGGCAACTCAAAAGGGCCAGGTGGTAGGCTGTGGCCAGGGCTTGGGCAGCTGGTTCCAGCTGGCTGGGTGGGAGGATCCAGGCCCCTCAGCCCTGCCTCCACCAAGAGGCTCTTCAGTGGGGGACTCCCCCACAGCAGGGGGTGGGGCTGGGAGGAGGGCAGTCAAACACTGGCAAATTGCTGCTACACATTTCTAAAATTTAGTGTGTCCTAAGGAGCATTCAAAGATGAACCAGAGATGACACAGGCATGGAACTTGTCTTCGAGAGGCTTCAGCTAGTTACAGAGAGCTTCACTTCTAATGCTTAAATCCAAATAAACTTAAATTAGTCCATGATTGTTGGAGGAACACCAGCTATACAAGGCAGAAATCCCTTGATTTGAAATGCAGCGTGTTTTATTCCACCACTAAAATGCCAGACGAGTCGAAGAGAAGCAAACCCAGACCTTGAACCTCCTGAGCAAACTCAGAGCATAGACCTAGCAGGAGTGGGCAGGCCATGCTGGGCACCAAGTGGCATAAACAGGAATGCCCTCAGCAGCCTTCTTTGTAATAGCCCCAAAGGCAAAGCAACCCCAGGCATTGGCACTGTTCAGGAACAGAGTACTGTGTCAATGAAAATGAACAAATTACAGCTACAGGATGCAACAGGACGAAACCAGACACAAATGAGCACAAACTTTAACTCCTCATATATAAACTCTTCAAACTAAACTGTACCTGTTTTTAAAAACTTAACTACAGTAGTACCAGTCAGAACAGTGTGCACTTTTGGACAGAGGGAGGAGACGGCAAAGGAAGGAGCAGGCAAGGCTTTCTGGGGGTGCTGGCCGGGTGCTATTGCCTGGCAGGGATCCAATGGGAGTTTGCTTCATGAAAGTTTCCTGAGCTGGACATTGAGGCTTTATGCACTTTTCCAGAGGTGTGTTATATTCACAATGAAAGGGGTTTACCAGAAGGCAACTGGGGGTTTAATCAGACCCCATACAATCCAAAATTCCTTTTTTCTTGAGATAGAATATTTATCCTTAATTCACTTTGCAGAAAGCCCTGGCGTTTCTTAGAGTCAGTTTAAAAACCTCTGGACATTCCTAAAAAAATGCAAATGAGAACGACTGTAAGGCCCACCTGGTACCTATTAAGAAACCTAGCGCAGCTCGACTGAGATTCTGAATGGGAGAGGCCTCGCATCTTGGGTGAGACACCACAGCTCGCCCAGAATTGGGAGGAAAATCTGCCGCAAGCCCCTAGTACTCCCACTCCGGGCCATTCATCTTGAGGTGACAACTCAAAGAAAAGAGCTCTGAGTACAAACGTGTTTAATACTGGCTTTATTTACAACAGAAAAACAGGGAAAGCCATCGAAGCTGACAATAGGAGACTCACTAAACCCAGTCTGTCTCCTAGGTCCCCTCAGGGCCCTTCTGTAGCCACCAAGCTGATGTGCGATTCCCTCTGCCATTCCTGAATTTATTTCTATGAAAAAACTCACAGAGGCTTAGATATTAAATATCATTCAGTTGAATCATCTTTATTGGGAAGATTAAAATTACTTGAAAATTTCACAACCTCACACATCAGTGACTACAAGGTGAGGTTATTTTTGTCATTTCAGCTACCATTAAAGTTGACTACAGAATCCTTCCGTGTTCTTTTAGTCATCTTAATGTTTTCCCTCCAGCATCTCTTGGTAAGAGATTTTAAGGCATTGTCAGTGGTTCCTCCAAACTAGAAATGTGCACCGGCCCCAGGAAGGCCGCTGCCGCCTGCCAGTGTTCCCAGACCCAGGTGCCTCGGCTTCATGGTTGGAAGCACCTGGTGCTCCCATGAAGAAACTAGCCAGGACCTGCAGCTACCTGAGGCCTTTTTCTCCGCACCCTTTTAGCCATCTTTTCTTACTGGAATATGATTAGGGACATAAGATTCCTGGAAAATAGTAGGAGACCAAAATATATATCGACGAGGCACCAGGCCTGGTGGAGGGCGTTTTACACTTGCAGTTACCTGGTCCTCAAAACACACTTGTGAGGTCAGTGCGTTGTCCGGATTCTATAGATGAAGAAATGAGAGATTCTAGGAAGAGTGTGACTCTCCCTACTTTCTTGCTGTGTGACCCAGGACAAGTTACTTAAACTCTGTGCTGTAACTATGTGGGCAACATCTGTAAAAATGGGAATGGTTCATACCATGTAACTCCCAGTTCTGTGTGGAGAAGGCTTTGGAGTCAAACAGACCTGCCCTGGAGCCCCAAAGCTGCCCCAAAACCGTATGAGACTTTAGGGGCGTCATTTCAACCCCAACCTGGAAACAGGAAACGGCTCCGTGGCAGCTTAGCCTGCATGAGGCGCGGTTAGCGCCTCCTACGGGCCTGGCTCAGAGGGGGCGCTCAGTGAGCGAGCGGTTCCCTCCTCCCCAGGTGCGCTCTGTTCCTTCAAAGCTGGCCTCACACCAGTGGCTCCACTGGGGTGCCTCCTCCAGTACCCACCTCCCTGCTTGGAGCCCTGACCTTGGAAAGCCCACGGCAGCCTGCCGTAGCGTCGGGCCTCCTGTGTGTGCAATGCGCAGCGAAGCTGCCGGACGCGGCTGTCTCGAGGTCTCGCTGCGCTCCGCCTCTCCCAGCATGTGACGTGAAGGAGGGAGGCGAGGGCACCTGTGAGTGAGGACGCCCCCGGGGCCTCTGGTCCCCTTTACAGTGGTGAAATGGTCATCACAGATGGCAAAGGAAAAAAGCCAACATAAAAGCCAACTTCTCCAAGCTAGGGCTGGATGCCCAGGGGAGGGACCCGGCTGGGCGAGCCTGGGGGCGGGCCGGGGCAGCCGAGCCCGGTCAGTAACCAGGGCTGGAATTTGGCTGTAGATCCGGCGGCCCTGGGGTGCAGCCCAGCTCTGCCAGTGGCCCTTTTGGGTCCTCGCTTGTTTGCTGTCATTAGGGCAGGGGTTGGGCTACCCTGCCTGGGCTGTTAGGAGGATTACGGGGGACCGTGTAGGTGCAGCGCCTGGCAGGGTCCCCCCAACCCCCGGGCAAATCCCAGTCCGCCCGACGCCCCGACGCCTCGCCGACTTCGACCCCTGCGGTTCAGCCACAAAGTTCGTGTACAACCCCAACCTCCCCAGGCGAAACCCTTCCAGTCCTATAGGGAACCTGCGGTGTGCAAGGGAGCCCGCCCAGGAGGTCCGAATGCCGGTGGCTCCGGGTTCCAGGGGAGGCCCCGAGGGGGACACGTGCGCGCCCGGGATCACTGCGGGGAGTCGGGGGAGAGGCGTGGTGGGGTCTGGGCTTCTCTGCTCTGGGCGCGGTAGGGAGAGGCCGGCGGGCGCTCGCGGGCTACTGGGTCAGCGCAAAAGGCTGGAGCCGAGGGCGCAGGTGCGGGGCCTCGCCGTCAGGTGGCGCCAAGGCCAGCTCCGGCTGCGGCCCCGCCTACCTGCGGCGTACGCGCTTCTCTGAGCCGCGGGCCCACCCGCTCCCCGGTCTCCGTTGCTGTGTCTCTGGCGTGCTTCTCTCCTCCCCGTGCCCTGGTCTGGGTACCAAGCCCTGGGCACAGCTCGGAGGCAGGGGATTATTGCCTAGAACTGGAGTCCTGCCTCACCAAGATGGGGAGGGGCGAACTGGGGTGACTTGACCCATCATCAGACTGTGTGACTTTGGACAGTCGCATGTCACCCTCTCCTGGCCGCCTTACTTTGCCTTTACGGTTCACACAGCACTGTATTCACAAGCTCCGGCAGCTGGCATTTGACCCCATGTTATAGACAGAACTGGGACCAGTCCCCGGTTGCAATGTAAGGCTCTGAGAAACCAACCATACGATCTTAGAGCTGAGAGTTGCTCTCTGCCGGCCTGGGTGACTGATAGGTAGACAGAGTCCCCAAGGGCCCCTGGCTTCCCTTGGTTCAATCAAGGCTGGCTGGGCATGCTGCCAGCTTCAGAGCTCCCATGGTCCAAGGGGCCTGCCCTGAAGGATTCTCATCTTGAATCCCAGGCTCCAAAGGGGGCCAGCTCTGTTTCCTACCCGCCTACAGTGGTGTAGAGCTCACTGCCTCATCAGTAGAGTGATTTGTCACCAAATGGAGGTGCCACATTCCTATGGTATTTGTGGCAGGGACTCCTATTTATGCCCCAGTATCCATTTCCCAGCCTCCCTTGGAGCTAGATGTGGCCACATGACCTAGTCTGACCAGTGGGAAAGGAGCATTCTGGGTGTGTGGCATTGGGTATTGTGCCTTTACAGGGGGGGGGGGGCATAGCCCCCTCCCTGGCTTGTCCACTGACTCAGGAAGGGGGAATAAGGAGTCTCTTCAACCACAAGGCGAGGTAGGTGCCACGCCTTAGGGATGGCAGATTAACAAGCTGGAAGGAGCCTGGGTCCCTAATTCTGGGGGCTTCCCTGTTGACTCTGGACAGTTAATGCTCCAACTGTTAAGCAAAGAAGAAATACATTTCTATCTTCCTTAAATTCACTGTTCTTAAATTCTCCTGTGGCAACATTGGCTACGTCCATTGTCACTGAAATAAAACAATCCTATGATTAGTCACTAACAGGTACTTATACATGCCAGGTGTCTCAGTCAACTTTCCTGGTGTACTGCGGTGGTAAGAAATCACTCCAATATCCGTGGTTTACAACAGACACGATTTCTTGGTGTTACACGTGGCCACTGTGGCTGTCTGCAGCCCTTTTCTACTCCAAGGCATGCCTCTCTGCACAGTGGTGCAATTTTCCTATAATATATAGGGGCGGAAGGAGACATGCAGGTATAATTTTCTCAGCTGAGGTTTTTCTTACCCTGTGGTGCCTGCTGTGACCTGTCTGCTGTAAGCACTCCCAGAGGAATGAGAGGAAACGAATCTTCACAGGGAACCTCCAGCTTCAGTACCTTGCTGGACACGCGTTGTACCTGAGACCCTGGGTGGCAGGCGTGTGCCCACAGTCACGTTTCTGGCCAGCAGCCCTACTCCAATCTTTTCACAGATCACCCAACTCCCAAGGACCCAATCCAACTCCCCAGTGCTGTCAGTCACTTACAGAGACCTGTCACCCTCTCTGGGGCTTCTGAGAGAATCTACATTTCTAGCCCCTTAACCCTTTGGACCTCCTGACCCTGTCCTCTCCCTCCAGTCCCCAGCTGACTAGACCAGGGATAGCCACCTGATCCAAGTGGAGCCCATTGTAATGTCCAAGAAGTTGAACCAGCTCACAGAAATGAACACCGGAGCTAAGTTAATAGCACTATAAATAGCAAAGACAGTAATGGCGGCTAAGGTTTATTGGGCTCTCCTGGGCATGCTCTGTGAGCTCCTGACAAGCATGAAATCCTCACAGATTAGTAACTGCTTGTAGGCAGATGAAGAAAGGGAGGCTCAGCAGTGAAGCGACTGCCCTAGGTTATTTGGGTGGGCCCGGGGCAGAGTATCTCCATTGCGATTAGCCTCTTGACCAGGGCATTCTGCCCCCTCCGCCCCCATCCCCTACCATCCCCTCACCCTCCCTCCAAATGAATTGTAGTTCCCTCCCTTCAGCCCTCCATGCCTCTGCACTTGCAGCAACTGACCCCTCTTCCAGGAAGCCTTCACTGTTCATCTCCTCCAATGCAGGTGCCCCGGGTTCCCAGCACTCAGCTTAACCCAGAACCCATGTGTGGTGCTTGCTGCATGAATCCCTCTTGTACAGATTGTTCTCATTAAGGGCAGGACCGGCTTCAGGTGGGCACCCAGGAGCCTCTGTTGAACGCTCTCCTGTGCTGTCCCACTTCATGCTCCCAACACTCCTTGGAGTGGGGGTTTGACATTACATCTCTGTTTTACAGAGAATGAAAAAGAAGGCCCAAGAAGACAGTGATCTCCGCTAGGTCACACAGCCAGTAAGTGCCCTGGCCACAGTTCTGGGTTCTTACCTAAATCATTTCCTCCTCTATCTTCCTTCGTTCCTGTCTCCAAAAGAGTGGTTGAGCAGGGCCCCAGGGAAGGGGTTCCAGGGGAGGGGCGTAGGAGTAGCAGGGGAGCTGGGAAGGGTCAGGGCAAGAGGTGACCAAAGCAGCCGGGGCAGAACCAGAAGACCTGGGGGGGTAGGGGGACCCTTTGTCCCAAGGCCACCAGGTACCTCACCTGCCTCTTCAGGAAGAGCCTCCCCAGCCCTACCCCTGCTCCTGCATTGGCCTGGAGTTCTACATCACCCACCTCCTCTTATGTGCTCTTGGAGAAACAATTCTAGGTGACACATTAACAGTTTGTAAAGTCCTTTCCCAGCTAAGTATGGATCAGGCCACCCCCCTGCTTTAAAACTTCCCATGACACCCATGACTTTAAAACTCCCAGTGCCAGGGGGCTGAGCCCCAGATCCTGTGTTTGAGGTGGTCTGCAATTGAGCCCTGACCCTTTTCATCTCATCTCCTGCTCCCCCTCTGGCACTTGACCCCAAGCCCACACCTCCAGGCTGTCTGCATGCTGTTCCCACAGCCTTCTGCAGCTTGGAAAACTCTTCTGACCCTGAGATCCAGTGGAAATGCCCCCTCGTCCATGAAGTCCTCCCTGCCGCCTGCACCACCCCTCCATGAAGTCACCTGCTGCTTCTTCAGCTGTTGGTGGCTGCATTTGTTCTTCTCAACCCCTGAAGCATCTGATGGTCCCCAGAGGAGGTGGCTAAAGGGACAATCACCAGCCTCAAGTTCACATTTTATAGGCAGGAAAATAATGGACAAGGACTGATTGAAGGCCAGAAAGCCCTAGCACCACGGTATGCTGTGTTTATGGCAGGGTTCCAGCCCTTTGAAGTTGGGGCTGCCACTGCAGAGGAAAAGAGAGATGTAAGAGGTGAACTGACTTGGCCATGGCTAATGGGAGGTCGTGTAGCATCGTGGATAACACCTGGCTCTGCCATCGACCAGCTGTGTGACCACAGTCAAACCTGGCCCTTACAGAGCCTCCGTTTCTGCGTGTGTGACAGGAGACAGCAGCGCTTCACTCTCAGCTCGTCCTGCACACTTAAGAAAATCATGGGATAAAAGGTCTGGCTGCGATGGGGGCCTTGATGAGATGGTGATTTCCAACTGTCACACCGAGGGGCCCAGGAGGACGGCCGGCTCGGCCCTGACCCCGCCCAGGGAAGTCTCACTTCCTTGGCCTTCTCGGCATCCCCCAGGCTCTGCCTCTTTTTCTTCTTCAGGCTGCAGAGAGCAATGGAGACATGGAGCTCATGCTCCCTAAGAGCTTTGCCAGTGGCCCAGAGACACCTGGTAAGAAGCCTGGTCAGCCAGCTCAGAGATTCCATGGGGGTGGGAAGAGATGGATTGGGGTTCACATCCCAGAATCCTGAGGGCCTGAGCTCTGGGTGGGACCCTGTAACCATGGGGCTTGGAGCCCAGCTCTGCCATTCACTAGCTGGGTCACCCCACCACTTCCTATCAAATGGGCACACCAGTGCTTCCTGTGAAGGACATAATACAGAGGAACAGAGCTGTGAGGGAGTGCTGTGACATGCCCAAGGTCACCCAGCCAATGACTGAGCAGCATAATCAAAACTGGCACTCAGAGCCATGCCCTCCCCTCTGAACCGGGTTCTGAATTCTCAGCTGAGATTGTAGTCTTGCTGGGCAGGAGCCACACTGGCATAGGCCCCCCTGAGACAAGAATGGTTTACAAAACCCCTGGGGCTCTAGCAAGAAATCCAGGGCAGCCCAGACCCACCAGCCTGTTCCTCAAGTGGAGGTGAGAGGTGAATTCCAGGCCTGCTGTTCCGCGGCCCGGGTGGGGCTGTGACATGCAGGAAGTGACAGCTGTTCCCTCCCCAGAGCAGCTTCTGGAAAGGACATGGAGCCTCAGGTAGGCAGGGGCCTCAGGTCACTGTGAGCAGTTCCCTCCCTTCACAGAGAAGCTTTGGGGAGAAATGCTGGCCCCCGTGGCCCCAGGGGACATCTCGTTAAGGCCCCTGCTGGTGGGGAAGCTGAAGGAGCCCAGGTCACCCAGAGGAGGGAATGGGCGTCCCAGTATGGAGGCCACTGGCCACCCACACATCTACACAGAGCCAGACTTGGCAGACCCAGTAGATGTCCTGCTGTGGGGTGTCAGGGCACTTAGAGTCTGGCTGTGGGTCTGTGCGCAGGTTTCTGCCTCTGAGCCAGTTTCTTCATCTGTAAACAGCGTAACATTGACTCCCCAAAGCTCTCAAGAGAATTAAAATGGAAAGTAAACCCGTCTCCCCACCTCCACCCCATATGGCCCCTGGGAAGGTTTCTACAGCCCCCAAACACTGCCCTCTGTGCCCGAAACCACATAGTCAGAGGAGGGAACAGGTGTTTGCTGGGCATCTACTTTGTGCCAGATGCTAAACATGTGCTTGTACATTATCCTCAAAACAACACTGAGAGGTAAGTATCATTTCCCCTTTTTTATACATGGGGAAACTGGGACTCAGTGAGGAGCCTTTGATCTCCTGCTATCTGGACCAGGGTCCTGGGCTTGGGGTGACACAGCCCAGGGCCAG
This sequence comes from Manis javanica, assembly GCF_040802235.1. Lineage (NCBI taxonomy): Eukaryota > Metazoa > Chordata > Mammalia > Pholidota > Manidae > Manis > Manis javanica. The sequence continues at coordinate 21,758,383 of NC_133159.1, read as the reverse complement.
GGCTCCAGGGGAGAGCAAGACAGACCCAGTCCTGCCCTCAGTTCACCGCCAGGGGCACACAGGAATCAGACACTCGGTTCCCAGACACTGGTTTCAGTGCACTGTGACCGGGGTGCTGACCTGGTCAAGGAGGCTGGTGTGAGGGCTGTGACCGGGGTGCTGACCTGGTAGGGGTACCCAGAGGTCTGAAGGACGAGCAGGAGCTAAGGGGACAGTCAGGGGAGTATTGTTCCTGACCAGAGGTGAGGCAGGTGCCAAGCTCCAGCAGCCAGAGGGTAGATTTGGGGATGGAAACAAGTTCAGCTTCCCAGGAGGAAAGAGTGAGGGGCAGGGGCCAGTTTGGGGAGATGAGAAGGGATTTTAAACTCCATATGGACAACACCTGTGGACTAAGGGTTTTGAGGCGGGAGTGGGTGACTGGGTCAGATTCAGTGTAGAAAGATGTCTGGTGGCCCTCCACAGGGCCGCCCGGAGGACAGCAGCCCCAGAAGGCAGCTAATTCGAGATCCAAAGAGCAGGGTCCGACGGCCTGGATGGATTGGATAGAAGAGGAGAGGAAGGAGCCTAAGGGGACTGCCCCTGGCGGAACTGGCCTGTGGGTGTGCAGTGGGGCCCTTCACACAGGGGGAACCAGCCAGGAGCAGGGATGCACCGAGATCACCAGGCCTAGGGGACTTCCAGGGAGGTGTGTGGTTGCTGAGTGACGCTGGGCTTGGGGGCTGGAGGAGCCCGACGCCTAGGGAGGACCGAGGGGGCCACGCGGAGGGAAAGCAGGGAGGGCAGACGGGAGAGGCCGGTGGGGTGGCAAGGACAAAGACGGGAGGCTGTCCAGGCTGTGGCCTCCAGAGGTGGCGTCCCCAGGAGGTGCAGTGAACGGGGCAGGGACCAGGGACCCGTGCTGGGTGGGGCACTGAGCCGAGGAATGTTGGGAGAGTGGAGTGCGAGGCGCGCGGGGTCCCCGTATAGGACGTGGACGAAGGGCAGGTCTGCAGGGGGTCTCCAGGAAAGGCCATGGCGGGCGGCCACAGGCGCGGTCAGAGTGAGATCCTTCGGAGCTCAGGCTTCAGGCCCACGCGGACGGCAGGAAGGCGACCCTGGCCTGGCTTTCGTACCCAAAGGGGTGAAGCCCGGAGCCGAGGCTGGGCCCCACCCCACCCACTGTGGCCTCCTCGGGGAGGCGGGTATCTTTGCGGTCGGGCCAGGAGGTGGCCTCGCCCCCGGCGTGGCCTCTGTGGCTCCCAAAGGTGTCTGGTCTCCGGGGGCTGGGAGAGGGGCTCCCGGGGGCATTAGATGCCATCCCCAGCCTCCTTCGCCGAGTCCCCGGGCAGGAGCCTGGGTTCGAGGCCTCGCTGTGCCGCGTGGCTCGGAGCCCCGGCTCCGCAATGCGTTGCGAGGTGAGCCGGCCCAGGCCCGCCACTTCCTCCAGTCCCCTCCCCCCGGTCCCCTCCCCGCCCCGCGCGCACAGCCGGGTCTCATTAGCGCCCCCCTCCCTCGCGCCCGCGCGCCGGGGGGTCTCTGCGGCCCGGGGCGGGGAGGGTTCTAATCAATCCCAGGCCGGAAATTCCTCCCGAGGGGCCCGGCCGGGCAGCGGGAGGTGGGGGGCCGGCTCGGAACCTCGCGGTCCGCCGCGCCGCCCCTCCTCCTGCGAGCCCGCCCCAGCATCATGGAAACTGGGCCGCCAGCCGACCCCCTTGCTCCGCTCCACATTCTTGCCTCTGGGGTGGGCGGGGCACGAGCGCTGGGCGGCCCCCTTCAGGCCTGTCCGCTGGGAGCGCCGCGGCCCCCAGCACCCTCCTCCTGATCTGGGACAAGCACCGCCTCCCCACTCCAGATTGGACAGAGCTTCTTCGGGGAGATTCGGGGGCTGGGCCGCGACTCTCGGTCTGATTCACTCAGCTCTGGGGGCCTGGCTCATTCCTATCACCCGCCCATCACTGTTCACTGAGCGCTTGTGGGGTTACCCGGGGTTGTGCCCTCTGTTGTGCGCCACGCCCTCAACGCTGGATCTTCGCCTCTCAGCATCCTGCGAGGCAGCCACCATTATGCCCATTCTACAGGTGAAGGCAGTGAGGTTGAGAGGGGCAAGGCTGGGGGAGTCGGGCGGAGCAGGAACTCGGACCGCCGCCTCCGGGAAGCTTCCCGGACCATGCTGGGCTCTCAGTGGGCTCTCAGTCACCGACGCAAGCCCACTCCAGGCGCCTGGTATGAGGGCTCCGAGAGGCGGGGGAGGGCGTGCAGAGTTCGAATCCTCAGTCTGCACATTCCGGGCTAGGGGGTCTACTCGGGTGCGAAGAAGGCGCCCTCCCAGGTCTTTGAGAACGACTCAGGCCGAGGACTCGGGCGCCCGGATCCTGAGTCACCAGATGTGCACACAGCACCTACCTGCGACCCTCAGCCCTGAGCTGCTGCCTCTAACAGAGGTGGGGTCTGGCGGGGTACAGGTCAGACTGTCCCCGGGGCTCCCGGGGGGCGGGGCCGGGCGGCACTGGGCGGGGCCCGGGGCGGGGCGGGGCCAAGATTCCGTGGAGACACGGGCTGTGCAGCTGGCCGCGCCGCGCGGACTCCGACCCCGGCGCGGCGGCGCCAGGTGAGCAAAACTAGGGTCCCAGGGTTTGCTAGCACTTCCCCCCAACCTTTCTTTGGCCCCTCCCTCCGGAATGGTCTCAGGGAGCCGTAGTCGGGTCCGCCCTTTCCCTGGGCGGGAGTGTGGACGCGACCGGAGGCGGGACCTCGGAGTGCTGGGATCCGGCCCCGAGCAACTTCCCGTGACCTGGGACCTTCGGTCTGTGTCTCCAAGTTTCCCCCGTAGGGTCGTCAGCGTCGATTAGCCCTCCAGAGTCTCGGGGTCCTGAGCATGTCCCACCTCTTTGCACTCCTCTGCCTCCCTCCCCGCCAAGAGACGCGAGGGGTTCAGGGGTGACCTTTCCGGAGTTTGGGCTTGGGGCGCCAGCTTTGGCCTGGGACGGGTGATCAGTTCCCCAGTTTTGGGCTGGGGAAAGGGAGGAAGACTCTAGGAGATAAGGGGGAACGGGTCTTGCCTCCTCCAGGACGCTCCCTTTGCTGTGCAGAGAAGTGCCCAAGGCTAGGCTAGGGTCCCGAGGCCCGGCGTCGGGTCCTGTGGAGCCCCTGTGTCTCTGGGCCGCAGTTTCCATCCGTGAAAAGCAGGCGGGGACGCAGTAGATGCTGCGGCTCCATGCTAGGCCCGGGGCCTTCGGCACTCCTGTGGGAGGCAGGGATGCGGTGTCCGGCTTTGGGCTTCGGGGGTGCGGATGGGGAGTGAGAAGGGTAGCAAGGCCTCCTTCCTGGGGCCTCGGCTACGGGTTCCAGCGCTGGAGCTGTTTAGAAGTCACACCGGGGAAGTGAAGACGCACCACTTGACAGCGAGGTGCTAGCCTTCCCCTCCTGCGGCCCGGGGTGCCTGGGCGGGGTTCCCGTTTCTCCCACACCCTTCCTCCTGTGGGTGCTACAGCACACGCAGCCCGGCCCTCTGCTCTGGCTGGATCCAGTCCTCAGGCCGGGATGGACCAGCAGCCGGGAGGGGATCCTGGGGCGGCCGGGGGTGCGAGGGCGGTGCTGCTCCGGCCGGGACGCGGGCCACTGGGGCCTCAGGCGGAGGAGGCCGGAAAGCAGGCTAGGCGGCGGGAAAGAGGGATGATTCATTCCGAGGAGCCCGAATTGGAAACGCAGCAACCTGGGAACAGCCTAGCCAAAGCCGACGGGGGAGCCAGGACGGAACCTCTCCCGGCAAAGCCCAGCGGCCGGCACGCAGACCCCTGCGTCCTGCCCCGGCCAGAGCCTGGCCGCTGGGGGGAGGCGGAGGCCTCTTATACGTGGAGATTAAAGAAATCCTGGGCCAAGTCTGCCGCTGGTCTCGGTCAGAACGGTCTTCCCGGAGTCTAGCTCAAGTCTCTCCTGCTGCAGCTTCCGGGCTGACTGAGGAGGTCTGGGAGGAGGGGGCGCTCAGGAAGAGGCTGCAGTCAGGGACACCCCCTCCTTCCTACGCTGCGGTATGTAACGGAGTAGGGGGCAGGTGGGGCCCGCGGGCGACCCCATTGGACCTGGACGCTCCGAGCGCCCCCTTCCTCCTTTATTATGGTGCAGCCACGTGCGGGGGTGAGGTAGAGTTCGGGCGGAACTTACCCTGAAGACGCCGCCGCGGGGACCCCCGCACCTCCAGAGACCCGGGACTCGCGGGCTGCCGAAAGGGGCTCCTGCGGCCGGAGCCCCGCAGCCAAGGATGCGCCAGGGAGCAACCTGCGCCCCCCTCCCTCCTCTCCGCCTGCGGACCGGGCCAACTCGGGCTCTTGCCGCGCTTCCCTGGCTCGGAACTCCGCTGCGGAAAACCCGAGCGGGGGCGGCTCCCCGCCTCGCAGCCCGGGAAAATCCGGGGGTGGCCGCCAGGGATCTCCAAGCGTCCTGGGCGAGACAGCCCGATTTTCCCTCCCGGATTTGGGCCCTCAACCCTGCACTCCGACCCTACGCCCGTCGGTTCAGCCTCTACGTCCTATCTTCTTTCCGCAGAGCGCCCAGACGACGGCGAGATGACGGCTGGGAGCCCCGGAGACTGCGGGGAGGTGCGGAGGAGCCCCGAGGGCCGCGTCTCTCGCCTGGGCCGCCGCCTCGGCCGGCGCCGGCGCCCGCGCTCTCCACCTGAGCCTCTGCGGGTGCGGGCGCGGCTGCGACTGCGCTCACCGTCGGGGGCTTTCGCCGCGCTGGGGGCGCTCGTGGTACTGGTGGGCATGGGCATCGCAGTGGCCGGCTACTGGCCGCACCGTGCCGGGGCTTCAGGGCCTCGAGCTGCCAATGCCAGCGCGCCCCCCGTGAGCGAGCTGCGACGCGAGGGTCGTAGCGCTGGCCGGGCCCATGGTCCGCACGAGCGGCTAAGGCTCCTTGGGCCGGTGGTCATGGGCGTGGGCCTGTTCGTGTTCATCTGCGCCAACACGCTGCTCTACGAGAACCGCGACTTGGAGACACGCCGGCTTCGCCAGGGCGTGCTGCGGGCTCAGGCGCTCCGACCCCCCGACGGCCACGGCTGGGACTGCGCTCTTCTCCCCAGCCCGGGTCCCAGGACTCCCCGAGCCATAGGCTGCGCAGAGCCAGAAAGTTGGGACCTGTCCCCCTGTCGGGGAACTTCACCCGTCCCGTCAGTGCGGAGTCTGCGTTCAGAGCCTGCTAACCCTCGCTTGGGGTTACCTGCCCTGCTCAACAGTTACCCGCTGAAGGGCCCCGGACTGCCCCCACCCTGGGGTCCTCGGACCCAAACTGGCCATGTGATTATCACCGTGCAGCCCTCTGGTTCCTGCATCGAACATTCCAAGTCTCTGGACCTGGGCCTTGGGGAGCTCCTGCTCGGGGCCCCAGTAACTCGGGACTGTGCTCACCGAAGCTGGCCACGGCTGGACCGCCTCAGTCTGGGGGGTTATGCCAAGCTGGGGGGAGGAGGAGGGGACTTGGGGGCCCAGGTTTGAGCAGGGACAGCCTGCTGTGAGGCTACAGCATGGACTGTTGTAACAGGACCAGAAGTCCCAGTGTCCACTAGATGTTTCTAGTCACATACCAGACTGGGGATGGATGCTCTGGTCCCAGCAGCTGCTATGGCATCCTGGTTTGCATGTCGGTGGAGAAATGCCAACTGCACGAGGATTCAGTAAGCTGGAGAGAACGTGTTTTAATGTGGAGTCTGGAGACCAGCATGACGTGGCCTCAGGAATTCCTTCAGCCTCCAAATGTGGCCTTAGCCCTGACAGGTACTGACTGGGGCTGGGGGTTCAGGCCAGGGTGATTGAGAGATACACCTGATGTCTTGGCAAAACCCAAACTGGTGGGCAAGGACCCCTAAGACTTGGAAAGTGGGCTGGGATGTTACTGGCTAGGACAGGCTCTCTCCAAGGTGTCACTGGTGATGGGGTTTGAGCCTCCAGTGGACAATGGGATAGAGCTGAGACCTTCCACTGCCATCTGGGAAGGGGACTGAGCCTTTAACTTCTACCACCTCAACCCCTTTCTGCCCTCAGCCATGCAGGGTACCTCCCATTAGGGCTACACTACTGCCAATGCCTCCACACCGAGGGTCTGGCCCCTCTCCCCAATGGGTCTGAGAAGCCCCCTTCTCTCCTCTGTTGTGGCCTGTGCTGCAAAAGCTCCCTCCAGTTGACAAAGAGCATTTGCCAGTTTTCAAAGATCTTTTATAAGATGTTAAAGCTGCAATTTTGGCCAATGTGGGTAGCTTAGGTTAAAAAATGGTTTGAATGTGGTTCTCCCCCACCCATGTTTAATCTTTCTCCTGGTAAGGGAAGAGAGCTTTAAAAGTCAATCAATCCTCACAGTCTGGTTTTTTTTTTTTAAGTTTATTGAAAAATGCAATACAAGAAGCAAGACCAAACACATATCTAAGTACTACAACCACTTCTCTTACTACAAAAGGCCAAAACAGCAGACTGAATTATTGCCTATTTAATCTTAAGGATTTTGCCAATTTGATTCTGCTGCCATAGTTCCTATTTTGTTAAGAAATGTAAACAACTACTTGATATGATCCATGATTTTTTAAAAATTTACAAAGCTCCTTCATTTTTGTCACCAAAATAATACGTTTGAGAGAGATTTGTAAAAACAACCAGTCTGGGGCTGAGACCCTGGGAAGGTATCTCCCATAGCCACTCCTTGGTGTTGGTCAGGCCACAGCTCTGGCTTCATTTCCCAAGGTGGACTGCTGTCCCCTCACTTAGCTGCCCTACAGAACACACAGTGGGGGCCCAGAGGGGGCCTGGGGGCTAGGTTCTGTGGGCCCTCAATTTATACATTCAGATCCTGCTTTGTGGGTGGGTTGGGTGGCAGAGACCTCACGTGGCTTAGAGGAAGTCTTTATTTCTCAAGTGAAATAAAAATAAAATTGCAGCAAGAGTAATGGTGTCTCTGAGTCACTTTAGGAAAACTGTTGCCAAGTCTCTGACCCTGGAAATGAAACTTTCTTCTCCTTCTTCGCCATTTCCACCTGGAGAGAGTCTGTTTTCTTCACACGCACACGCAACTGCAGGAAAAAAGCCAACCAATTGCCAACCCCTAAGATTGTTACCGGAGAGGGAAGAAAGGAGAAGAGGCTTGGGAAGACACCCCATTTGCTAGCTTGTCCAAATCATGGCTTGTCAGCGCTGGAAGGGCATTAGATCTGGTCCAGTTTATAGACAAGGAAGCAGAGAGGAGTGCAGTAGGTTGTGAGAGCTGAGAGGACACTCTGATCCATGATCCTGTCCTATGAAAGCTGCTGCACTGCCATGGCTGGCCCAGACTATTCCGTGTGCCAGGTTTCCAGCACTGTTGAGGCCTTGCTGTGCCGCGTGGCTTGGAGCCCCAGCTGCCTCTGCCTTACCCCAGCGCCTTCATTCCACAGGTCCCAGCTTTGGGAGCTGCAGCAGCTCCTGCAGAAGTGCAGGTGTCCATTGCACAGCGAGCTCACGGTACAAGCTTGTTTGATGTGAGCCTCCCTTGTAAGCTGACCACTGCTCCCGGCAACACAGCCCAGGCTTAGGCACCACCCAGAAAGCCCATCGGCTCAGCCCCTGGGCCCATGTTCCTGAGACAGGACAATCTCCTTTCCTCTAAGCCTGTCACACATCTCACCAGAGCTCTTCCTGTCCCTCCCTGGAGAAGGTTGCCTGCTGGTTAGTGACAATCTCACATAAGCACTAAATGAAAAATGCACACACCTGAAATCAGTTCAAACCAACTGAGTTGGTCTAAACAAAATCAGCCAGTAGAAACTGGCCACATACCACTTGCTTGCACTGTGGGGAGCAGAGGCTTTAGACTTCTCTCTGTTGCTCACTGCCCTTGAGCCCCCAGCACTGCTGACTGACCCACTAACTATCTCATGAAGTTCACTTCTGTCCTAGAATTAGGATTTTAAGAACTTTTAAGAACACAGGTGCCCCAAAATCTTTACCTGTCATGGTGGAACTGGGGACATCAGTCCTCATTTTTAAAACCAAACCAAAAAACGAAAAAAAAAAAAATACCCGAACTCACTACAAAAATCAAGCCTACAAAACCTGACAGACCTCAGATGGTGAGTGGGAGTGAGCGGAGCTGGTGCTGCACCCCTTGTTGTATATGGGGTTTTGTGGGAAGGATGGCCTCTTAAAAGCCAATTTCTTTATTCCAGAGGGTGCCGGCAGGCAGGAGCCAGTTGGGAGAAGCAAGGCCAAACAATATCCCTTCTGAGTCATATTCTCTATCCTCCCAGGATTAAAGAAAAAGGCCCAGGGATGGTCACCCGGAAATACTACTTAGCAGGATCTGACTGAGCTAAACCCCACGATTCCCCTATGTGAAGTGTGCAGTACCAGAACTAGAAAACCTTTTTAAAAACCTCACTGGCTCTCCTTGCCCAAATCACCACTAAAAATGTGCCACTAGAGCTTATGGCCAAAAGTGCCTATTTTTCCATGAGTTTTGGTCTCCTGAGATGGGAGGTGGGGGAGTGCTTAGCAGAGCCACTGCTTCCAGTGAGGTACAAGGGGAGGGAGGGCAGAAAAGCGAAGGCCACGGATACGGTCAAACATTCACAGTATCAGATATATCTGAAGCAACTTCTTATATCTTTGATCTAAAGAAGCTCCACAAAGAAAGAAGAAGGGGGAGGAAGGAAAAACAATACTACATTCTTAGCACAGGTCTCTGCCTCATCAAAACCACCCTCAACAAAGGGACAGGGACATTTTCCTGGGGTCTGTGTATCGGGGACAGCCACCCTGCCCCACATGGTAAAGTCACATCATTGGCTGAGAAAGGGCTGGTTTATGAAGTTTTGCTGTCACCCAAAGGGTATAAAAGTAGGGGAGTAGCAGGGGAGCCCCATTAAGCTGGCTTTGGCCCCAGCACAGCTACCAGAGTCTTTGCAGGATTTCCAAAAGAATTCCAGGGACCCTGTCAGTATCTGGGTTGGAAATAATGGGGATAGGCTAGGCTGAATGGTTACAAACCACCCCATAAAAAAAAAAGCTCTTTAA